>NC_081563.1:43424507-43443855 GCF_022355385.1 Mustela nigripes | reverse complement strand
TGTGAGGAAGTGGTGATGCAACATGGAGGCTTAAGTGGGTAGAAGAAGAATAAATGAAACAAGATGGGATTGGGAGGGAGACAAACCATAAGTGACTCTTAATCTCACAAAACAAACTGAGGGTTGCTGGGGGGAGGGGGTTTGGGAGAAGGGGATGGGATTATGGACATTGGGGAGGGTATGTGATTTGGTGAGTGCTGTGAAGTGTGTAAACCTGGTGATTCGTGGACCTGTACCCCTGGGGATAAAAATATATGTTTATAAAAAATAAAAAATTAAAAATAAATAAATAAATAAATAAATAAAATAAAAATGGACAGAAAACATGAATAGACATTTCTCCAATGAAGTCATAAAGATGGGCAACAGATACATGAAAAGATGATCCACACCACTCGTATCAGGGAAATGTAAATCAAAGCCTTTACAATGAGGTATCACTTCACACCTGTCAGAATGGCTTAATTCAACACCCAAGAAACAAGTGTTGGTGAGGAGATGAAGAAAAAACCCTCATGCACATTTGGTGGGAATGCAAACTGGTCTAGCTACTATGGAAAACAGTATGCAGGTTGTTCATAATATTAAAATTAGAACTATCATCTGGTATGGCAATTCCACTGCTATGAATTTACCCCCAAAATACATAACAAATAATTCAAATATAAATAATTAAAAAGATATATGCATCCCTATGTTTATTGTAGCATTATTTCAATAGCCAAAGTATGGAAGCAGCCCAAGTGTCCATCAACTCATGAATGGATAAAGAAGATATATCTACATCTATATCTATATCTATCTATACACACACACACACACACACACATATATACACTATATATATAGGTCTATATACACACATACACACTCTCTCTAATATATGTCTATAGTGTGTCTATATATATTATATATTATATATATTATATAACATATAATAAATATATGTAATGCATAATATATAATTAACATTATATATTAATAAAATATATGTAATATATTCATTATATGTTATATTATATATTATATATATAAATACATAATACAATGGAAACTTACTCTGCCACAAAAAAGAAGAAATCTTGCCATTTGCCACTACATGGATGGAACTAGAGAGTATAATGCTAAGTGAAATAAGTAAGTCAGAGAAAGACATGTATGATATGATTTAACTCATATGTAGAATTTCAGAAACAAAAAAAATGGACAAAGAAAAAAGAGACAAAACAAAAATAGACTTTGTTTAAAAAAAGATAATACCATATTTTTAATTTTTTAATATAGCTCTTCTTTTGCTTCAAGCTTTTATTTAAATTCTAGTTAATTAACATATAATGTTTCATGAGTAGAATTTAGTGATTCGTGTAACCCACAGTGCTCATCACAAGTGTCCTTAATAACTATCACCTATTTAGCCCATCCCCTGTCTGCCTCCCCTCCAGCAGTTTGTTATCTATAGTTATGAGTCTCTCATAGTTCGCCTCTTTCTCTTTTTTCTCCTTCCTTTATGTCCACCTGTTTTGTTTCTTAAATTCTACATGTGAGTGAAATCATATGATATTTGTCTTTCTCTGACTTGTTTCACTTAGTATAATACACTCTAGCTCCATCCATTCCATAGCAAATGGCAAAAAGCAGATTCACCTATAGAGAACAAACTGATGGTTACCATAGGGGAAGTGAGTAGGGGGATGGGTGAAACAGGTGACAGGGATTAAAGAGTAAATTTATCATGATCACTGAGTAATGTAAATAATTGTTGGATCATTGTATTATATGCCTGAAACTAATAACACTGTATGTTAATAACTGGAATTTAAGAAAATAAAAAAAAAACTTATTATCATACATGAGTACAATGTGAATGTCTTTGAACCTAAACGGAAACAAATTTGGGGGCTTTAATATATATTGAGCGCTTACAACTTAGGCATTAGTTTAAGGACTTTTCGTATTTTGTCTCAATCCTGAAAATAACACATAAGAGAAGCACTCTTTCTATTGCTACTTTATAGAGGAGGCACTGAAGTCCAGAGACTTTGACAAACTTTCAAGGCATAGTGCGGCTAGAATAGGAATTCAAGTAACCTTCCCCAATGCCTGTTTTCTCCTCCTGGTATAGCTAGGCTCCCTACTACTCTATAGCTTTCCTTAATTTTTTGAGAATGTAACATCTCTCAACAACACTCTAAGTACTCTGAGGTTCAGATAGACTTCTATTTTACCTTTTATTATATCATAGTACGCAACATATAAAGCCTTTCAAAAAGCAAGCTTTTTAAAATAATGAAGAAATGAAAAAAAAATAGATAAATGAAACAATGGTATGAGAAATAGTTATCAGTCTATGTTTATACAACCCTGAACATACCTGACCTCGTCTGATCTTGGAAGCAAAGCAGGATTGAGACTGGTTAGTACTTGGATGGGAGAAATAGTTATTATCAGTTCATATGGAAGTTTCATGGAAATATGGACTTGGATCCAGAAAAAAACTTTTATAACTGCTGGTTGGCCAGGGGAGTCTTTGACCATTTCTCTTGACATTTAGTGAAGTGCATTGCAGCTGTCAGGGTTACCAGGAGTGGTATCATCAAGTTTCTGGCTTCCTTTGTTTAATTAATTCTACATCTAACTCTTCGGATTACTATGGTATGATTGTTTATCATATTTGGAAGCTTTGACAAAAGTAATAACCTAACTGGAAAATAAACAAATCTGATATGATTGAAGTATCTGCTAAGATGAATTTTATTAAACGTATACTCTAAGGACACTGTATATAAATTCTTTCCCATTTCTAACAAATTTTGCTATTTGTGCATCCAAAAAAAAAAAAAATTAAAGGAGTAAATGCCAATAGAATTTAAGCCAGTGCATGACAATATTCTGTATGTAACTACAAGTCAATTCATTAGTTGCTGACTTTCTATTGTTTATTCATTCCTATTATTCATGCACCATTAAGCATGGAGGTGGAGCACAGATGTGACATGGTCTAATGTAGTTTACAGAAATATGAGAGATAACTCACATTTAGGCTTTCTTAATCAGGCTATGGGGTATAATTTAAAGATTTTTTTTATATATATATTTTTTGACAGAGACACAGCAAGAGAGGGAACACAAGCAGGGGGAGTGGAAAAGGGTGAGGCAGGCTCCCTGAGCAGGCTCCCTGCTCTGGGATCATGACAGGAGAGTTCTGGGATGATGACCTGAGCCAAAGGCAGACATTTAATAACTGAGCCACCAGCCACCCCTAATTTAAAGATTTTTTTTTTTTTTTAAGCAGGAGAGTCATATATTGAAATCTACACTTTAGCTCTCAGCTTCCCAGGATGGACTTTTCAAAAAGAGAGTATGAAGGCAAAAGAGAAAATTACTGATACAAAGATGATGGATATCCTACACTGTATTATGAAGTTTTTAAAAGGTTTCTTTCTTCCTTGAAATGAGGCACCTAACTTTCCAACAATTGTAAATAATTTTAGGCTCAGCAGTGCCCTCCAGGGTAAATATGCAGCAGCCAGCACTGCAGTCTTCTAGAGGCCAAAGGAGGGCGATTTATCACTTACTGATCCAAAAGGTAAATAGAGGTTATAATCAATCTGTACCTTTCAGCACACTCTAGGACATTAGAATGCATCCCCAAAGGGAATATGCTGCAGGATGACTGCTCTTTAAACAGTTATAAGGTAGAATTCTACCTACAAATAAATAACAAAAGGATGGAGGATAATCTAACAACAAATTTATTTCAAATATCATAGAATGCTTGTATTTATATGTGTACATATGTGTTACAGAATAACACACAAAGGGGTTAGTTTTATTTCCTTGAAAAAAAAAAAACCCTTCATAATCAATGATAAATTCTAGTAAGATAAGGCAATTTTATGACATTCACAAATGTCCTCAAGTTTCAGTATTCTCTTCCACTGTAGCTATACATATAGTCACAGATAAACACTAAGAATACTGACAGCAGAAAACATCCATTATATAATTTTTATCACTTTCCTTCACCAGGTCTCATCTTAGAGTATACTATGAATTCATATTTTTCAAAATCCTGCTTTCATCTTATTTCACACTGTTTATCTTAAGTAATTTTTTAGGTCTTTTTATTTTCTTTAAATACTTATTTATCGTCATGTCCAAGGAGAGGGGAATTAATATTTATTGATAACAACATCTCCTATAGACTGTAAACACATTATCTTACACATATATACATACGCACACACATGCACATAGGTGCATACATATATACATAAAATTATACAGATTTACTTATCTTACCCATGAAGGAAGTGGATATTCAGTGGTTAAGATTCTGGCACAAGACAGGGCAACAGAGAAATCTCTTCCAGGAGAATCTTACTATTTCCTTTAAATCTCATCACACTGGTGATGCGCTTGTGTTTTCATGGCAGATGAGCAGCTGACTGAGAAAATCAGAGAATGGAATGCCTCTAACCTTTTTCAAAATGAGGCCTCATTTAGAATCAGAAAGTTAGCTAGGGCTGTAATATTTCAGATGCCTATCAGAATCCATTCAATGTTCCCAGGAGTTAAGTTTGCTGGCCAATAGGATCTTTTAATTACAGTTACGTTTGTAGAGGTAAATCTAGTCATATTATACTGTTAAATGTCACAAAATTCTCCCTATTATTTTACGTAGGAAAATGCTAAGAATACAAGGTAGAGTTCATGATTTAATGCTTTTGGTCATAATCACAAGCCTGTTTAAATCATAAGACCATTCTTCAATTCCTCATATGCACTTAACTCTTTCTTGCCTTGGGCCTTTACTCTTTTCTCTCCTGGAGTTCTCCACATCTCCTTATCTACTACTCTCTCCTTATCTACTACTCTCTCTTGCCTATTTTTTTTCTCATTTATCAGAACTTAGCTATTCTTTCACTTTCTCAAAGAAGCCATCACTAGTTCTCTCTACTAAATAAGGTCAAAGAGACACCCCATAGTTTAGATTTGTAGCTTTTTCACAGTTATAATTGGGATATTGAATCCTTAAGATATTCACTAAAATTATCCAAAATATTAACAAAAAATCTCCTAAGTCTGAGTTTTTTTAAATACTCTCCTTTAATGTAAACATAGCCTTTAAGGGGCGCCTCAGTGGCTCAGTTAAGCATCTGCCTTCAGCTTTGGTCATGGTCCCAAGTCCTGGGATCAAGCCCCAGGATAGGCTCCCAGCTCAGCAGGGATCCTGCTTCTCCCTCCTCCCTACTTATGCTTCTTCCCTCTCCATCTCTCTCTCTCAAATAAATAAATAAAATCTTAAAAAAAAAAAAAAAAAAGATAGCCCTCAAAACAGTGGTTGTAAACTAGTAGCCCATGGTCCAGATGCAGCAGGCAGATGTATCAGTTAAGCTCATACGGTGTTTAAAAAAATACGTTTGATAGCGAGTACATAAAAAATTAAAAATTTAACAAAAAAAATTTCTTCTCCTGAAATTCGGAAGATCTGACACATCTAGAATCTTTCCTGAATGACAATAATTAACAAGAAACATGTGGCTTCTGTACCATTTTTAGATGGAACATTTATAAAATATATTTCTCACTTACCAGTATTCCTGCCTGGTTTTATGTCTGACTTTCTTGTCACATTTCATTGGCTCCATGTCATTTCTAGGCATTTGAATAGCCAATCCAGTCTGGCAGGTTTATATCTGAAATCATCTACCCCTAAACCCCTAAGCCAGTGCTTCTCATTTCAATGTACTTATGAATCCTGAGGAATCTTGTTAAGATGCAGAATCTGATCCAGTAGATAGAGGTGGAGGGTTCTGAGAGTCTGAATTCATAACAAGCTCCCAGGTGATACTGAAGCTGCTGAAACATGAGCTACATGTTAATCAAGAAGGCAGAACTGCATGTACCTAGGTGAAAAGGAGATTCATATGGAATTGTTCACAGAACAGGTTGATCCTGGTATTTGACAAAATAATGAGGTTGGGTCTATGGTCTCCTGCCCGGACTCAGGGAAACAGATTTGAAGAATTTTCTGGAGTGAGGTGCTCTGAGCTATGTGAATAGAAGGCAAAAGTAATTGGTCCTGAAAGAAGGAGTGCACTTAGGTACTAATGGTATACTCAGCCTAGATCACAGGCAGGTCTAACCTGATTTACATAAAAAACAAATGAAAAATAGTACACCAAAGGATGGTGGTAGATGGAAAAAGGAGAGGGGGAAATAAGAAAGAACACATGGCTGAATTTAGGTTGGGTAAAAACAATGAAGGAGAGAGAATGGGCAGGACTGTTCACATAAAGTCAATTATTAATTGTGTTTTTGAGAATAATCACTATATCTAACTTTGCTCTTAAGAAAACTTTAATAGAAATAACATAGTTATTCAGTGCATTAAAGTTCGAACAATTCTATTCATATTATAACTATGCCATTATAGAACTTAAAGGAGATAAAATCTGGCATAATTTTATTAATTTTATACCTAAAACATAGTTTTACATATTGTAAATGCAAAATATTTTTATTAATTAGTCATTTATTCAAGTTAATATTTTTTCATAGCCTTGCCAGGTTTATAAAATGACTAACATTTTGTATGCAACTTAGAATATTTATGTCAAAAAAAATCAAATGATTAAAGCTGGAGATCCTTTGTCCAAGGATAGGCATGGTGCACTAACAATCACAACTGATTTCTCGACTTTATATGCCTGACATTGATATACTGATTTCAAATCCACATGACAGAAATTAGGATTTAATTTTACACACACACACACACACACACACACACACATATGTATATATGCATATAAAGTAGTAATAAATGTTTCATTTCATATTAGAATATATAGATAACTAATAATTACAAAATTATTTCAAAACTGATAAGATTATTACAGAACTGGTTCATAAATACCCTAAAGAATAAAGAAAGGAACATGTGGGATGATTTATTTTTGAAATACAGAAAGAGGTAGGCAAAAAAAATTGAATTTAATATGCAGATTCCAGACAAATCAAGTAGTAAGTCTTACTGATAATGAGAGAAAAATGAATATTTAGGACAGTGAAGGTACAGAAATACACACACATTCACATAATTTTTTGAGTAAGTAATATCTAGAAAGTAAAATAACATTTGTACTGCATTATTAAGCTTTTATCTAAAGTATCCTCCTTTACAGAATTATGAGCAGAAATCATAGAAATGTTTTTAAACATTTAACTCAATAAATGCTAGAATATCTAAGGAGGTATTCACCCACACAGTCTCATCCTTGTTCACTTTCTCTCACTTCTGCCTCCTCCACTTCTTCCCCAAAGTTCATTAAAGACACTACCTAAAAACTCTGCCCTGTCTGTATGCAGAAGCCCATCTTAATGGAAGCAAGTACAGTACAGTACAGTCTCAGACTCTTACTACATAGAACTTAGAAACCAGCTACTTACCCAACTTGTTCCTCAAGATAAGGATAGACCCTGGAAAATGGTAAATGATCAATAAGTATTTGTTGAAAGAATAAATAGATGGATAAATTCTCTTACAGCATCATTTTGTTCTGGAGTATCATTTGCTGCTAATTAGATCTGAAATCCTCTAATGCCCTGGAATGAATTCTCCTGTGTTGCTCCCAAATTAAAGTTTTCCATCTTGTCTTCCATGGCCTAGGCCTGAAACTCACTGTCAGACTCATCAATTTGACCCCCTGCTTTCCTAACTAAAGATATCAACTGTTGCATCAACCCCTTTATCTTCTTTTAGATTTTGTACTTCTCCTTTTACCTTCAATGTCAGAGTCATACTCAAAAGCTGGGCAATTTATCTTCAAGTTTTCTTCCATCTCAATAGTAAGAATGTGTTTTTCCATCATCTTCTATATGACACTTTCAGGCTGATCTCAGGCTTTAACAAGCTTGGGACCAAAGCAGAGTGGGAAAGGTAAATTATATCAGAGAATACCCACATATTTAAAAACATCAGCATCCACATTTAAGATTTAAGTATGTGAACAGTTCACATAATCTCTCTTTCTTTCTCCTTAACTTACTAATTTTATTTCAAGGAATCCACAGTGAGATACTTCCGGGAAAGTGTGAAGAACTTTGCATGAAGTAAATGGAGGAAAACTTGAGAAAATGCCAGAGGTAGTTAAATCATTAGCCAAGTTTTAAGAATCTCATCTAGGGCAGAAATTATAGCTCTGAGTTCTTTACTATGGTGGAAGTTAACTGTGCCATCAGTAAAATGTCTGAATGGAAGCTTCTTATGGTTCCTTGCCCAGGTCTAATTTCATAATAGTTCATTTGCTAAGTGTCTGTTAAATGCTAAGTTTGCATGTAGGAGCACATGGCAGGGGGGTGGTTAGTATATTGTGGTTATGGAATAAAACTGACAAATAAAATATCATAAATGAAATGGAACAAAAACAAAAAAAGCTTTACAACTTATGGAGAAACACATTAAAATTAAATGTATTAGCTCCTTTTGAAGTTTTTATTAAGTATCATTACTAAATGAAGACAACCTTTATTATGTAGGAGAGAAATGTGAAAATCTATGAGAAGTGTATGATTCTTGGTCATTTCTCTTGGAGGAGGTTGTCCACTGCTTTTCATAATATTCAAATTGTTTGGATCACTTCTTACTGAATCTCTCCTACAAAATACAGGCCGAGTTTCCATCATTGCCATTTACTCAATGATCATTTATTTCCCGGCTTGTCTACCATCTCCATTTCAATGTTATTACTGTTGAGTAAACTGTCCAAAGGCAACAATCTACCAAAGACAACTTCAATACTCTCAGATCTTTAGAAGGATTATAGCTATAGCACTATAGAATGTAATTTACAAAATGATATTATGGGATCCTGAAATCTTTCGTTTACTTCACATGATAAGTCATTTCTCTGAAAGTGGTTATGTCATCACTGAATTGTGGCAGAGCGCCAAGGGCAGATCTTTTTAGCTAGCTGAGATCACTTGGCAAGCCTGCTGACAATTCTGGTCATGACGAGATTCATCTCAGTGACCAAATATATCTTCATTTGGCAATATAAAGCCATCGAGTCCTGTTGGCTAGGATACAGTAAAATAGTCTCATTACCCATCTAGAATTCTGTGATAAGATGAAATTTAATTATTTTATATATAAATGAATGACCATAGAATAATCATATAAATATTGAATGAAGGATTGATTCATTAAATCATTTATTCCCTCAACTAAACTTACAGAATGCCTTCTATGGCAAATGCATCAGACATAAAAGGAGAAGGTAAATGAATTAATATGAAACAGATATCTTGCCTGTCAAGAATTATATAAGAAATTTGAAGGGATGTTTAGTAAGAAACACAGAATAATTTCTATGAAACTCTTTAATTATAGGTCAGGGAGCTGTGGTGTGGGTACCTTTTCCATTCCTGAATCATATTGTGATCTCAACGGTAACTATGCAAAGAATCCAAATAGCTCTTAATGTGAAGGCATGACACTCCCCAGAATCCTCTGTGGTGGACATGTGTCACCTACAGGTAGGGCTCCCTTAAAAAAGAGTCTTGAATCTTTCCAGAAATTATTAGGAGTGCTGTCCACAAAAGCATGGGCTATCTCCCTGGAGAACAGAGGCCAAGTCTTTTTATTTTACCACAATGTCCATGAAGAGTTTTGCCATCAGAGCAGAGCCTATGTGTCAGTGAAGAATGTGTGCGTTGTTGTGAGGTTATTTGCTGCTTTCCTTTCCCTTTTTTCTATGATTAAAGAATAAAATTTCACAATAAACTTAATATTTCAACTACCAAAAAAAAAAAAAAAAACCCAGAAACTTCCTCTAAAACTGATCATACTTGATAAATCCAGCCCCATCAACCCACTACCCACTGTAGACTTGCCTTCCTTTCACTGCTGGTTCCCTATTCTCTTCCTTGGCTGATATTCACATTTGAAATTGCACAACCTTTTAAAATTAAGGCAGGCAAAAGAGATTCTAAAGTATTTCAGTACCCCACCAGTAAGCCTACTCCTTTCATTTTAACATGCATCAATAATTTTGGAATGGAATGACTTTTCTTAGGAATCATGATCTAATTCATTCCTTTTAATAAAAAAGAAGCCAGGCTAGTTAGTAGCTGTTAATTAGGACTGTTCACTTCTGAGTTCATGCTCCAGAATTTCAAAATATATACTTAATGGTACACTGAAAGAATCAAGTTGTAGAAAAGACATGCGAGAAGTGAAAATGACATTTGGCAAGAATGAGAGGGAAAAAACAACAACAACAACAACAGAGACAACAGAGAGAAAGAGAGGGAAATAAAGAGAGAGAGAGAGGATAAGCAGGAGAGGACTGCTGGTCTAGCTAGACATCTTCAATTCCACTCTATTGAAGGTAGGAACAACCTAAATAAAAGTTAACAAAAAAGATATCACTTGATTAGAAGTTAAACAGTCTTATAATTCAAGATGCTTACCATTTGGGAAAGCTGTTTGTTTCATGAACTTCAATTTCCTGATGTCTAAAATAGGGGTCAGATGTTATGAGGATCAAGTAAGATCATACATGTGGAGCTCTATGTTCATAACAGACCCCAGGAAATATGAATCCTTCCCTGTTCCACTTAGTGTAGACAGCTTGTTGTTTTATCTAATTCTGAGACAATCACCATAAGATCCCAAAATATTCCTATTAATGTTTCTCCTAAAAATAAAATCTATAAAATTCTGAGCTGAATATTTCATCCTTGTACCTAATATAATAACTTCTAAATATATTCTTATGAATCTAGCTTCTCCTGTATTTTCTGATTGTACTGACATATTAGTAGTGTGAGAAAACATACTGACAAAAGAACAAAAAGAAAATCAGTAATACTGATCTTATCTCCATTTTAAAATTTGACTTATTGTTCATCATAATTTTTTGCAATAATTCTGACTTTTAAAAATATTTTATTAAATATTGTTATCTTGACTCCTTATTCCTCTGGAACCTCCTCAAATTGTGTATCTAAACAAATATCTGATTTGCCTTACCCTAATCCTGGCCCTGTGGGAGATGTTTTTAGATGCAGATTCTAAGATTTTGTTTTTGTGTTACTTTACAATACATGTCAAGATGAACCTCACCAGAGTATATTCTGTCAAATCAATGACAAGCAGTAAGGTGGGGGAGAAAAAAAACACTACCCTAAAATTAGGAGTGGGATTAGTTGACCCCAACCAAGAAAGTAGTATCCCTTGAAATGTTCTCCCTTCACTTTTATTATCTTCAGTGTGATTCCTTTGTGGCCGTGTCCCAGTCTTTGGAGGTCCCTACAAGGTGTGTGGCTGGAAGGTCATGCTACCGGAAAACCAGGCATCTCCTCTTTTTGCAAAGACACCCCTAATACTTTGTATTTCTCTACCAATAAATTATGATTCACTGAACATAAATTTATATCAGGCATTGGAATATATTTTTGCCCCCAGCTTATTTATCTCAAAGAAGTTAATAGGAAATTATTATTATTATTATTATTTTAAGATTTTATTTATTTGACAGAGAGAGATCACAGTAGGAGAGAGGAAGGGAAGAGATCACAGAGAGAGAGGAAGGGAAGCAGGCCCCCTGCTGAGCAGAGAGCCCGATGTGGGACTCGATCCCAGGACCCTGAGATCATGAAATGAGCCAAAGGCAGTGGCTTAACCCACTGAGCCACCCAGGCACCCCGGAAATTATTATTAATAACAATTTAGAGATGCAGATTTGAACAGATGAACAGATGAACAGATTTAACATTTGCAATGAAGAATCTAAAATTCATAAACATTGGACAACCTATCGAAAGCCTGTTATTTGAGTCAAGTTTCAAATATGGCAGTCTTCCTCAAGGAAAAAGAAAATTGGAAGAAATTAGACAAATTAGAATTGGAACTCTGAAGTCTGGAAATAAGAATTAGAACTACAGACTACCATGTCTATACTTGACAGATCTTTATGATCTACATAATACCAGAAACATCTTAATTAGAGTATTATAACCTTGAAAAGAAATCAACACCATAAAAACACACTCAAAAAGTAAAAGTGTAAGCCATGGGAACAAAGAAAAAGACATAAGGCAAAGATATTACTGTAGAAGGGACAAATTGGCCAGCCAGTAGGGAAATCCCAGGAGCTCATATTGGCAGAGGCTGGAGAACAGAACACTATGATTAGTCTAGAAAAGATACAACCCATTAATCAGTTGGAACTTGGCAAGCTCTCTGGTGATTAAAAGCCAAATAGAGACAAGTGGCATAATTACCTGAGGGCATGTAGATGATAAACCATCCTGGTCTACCTGGGACTGAGATTTTTCCAGATATAGGTTATGCACTGCTAAAGGTAGGACAATCCCAGGAGAACTGGGACAGTCTCAGGCAAGCCAGGATGGCTGGTCACTCCAGAGTACATTAGAGGTCCAAACTCTTAGCAATCAATATACAGAACCAGCAGAACTGGGTGAGGGTACCAAAGTCAAGTACACTAGCTTTGGAGATGAAAGGGTAGGCGAAGCGGTAGGGCAGGGCAGATTCAGAGATGGAAGTATAGACAAGAGAGTCAAAGGTCTTAGTCATTCAAAAATCCATTGGCTTAATTAGTAGATAATACATGTACACAGTGTTTCAAAGTAAATGATAATGAGTTTCATAATAGAAAAAGAACAAGAATTATGGGAATTCAGACAGGATAGAGAATTGCCAATTTCAGTGAGATGAGAAAGGACACATTAAAACAGATTTTAAGCATGACTGGTTTGTTATTAAGCAGATTTAGAAGAAAGTCAGAAAAGGAGAATATGATATCAAAATGTAAAGGAGATGTACAGGTTATATTCCAGATCTGCCCTTTGATAGGAATGAAATTTGAAGGTGAAATAGACAGTATCTAGTATTAACTTTGGGATTTGTCTTTGATGTGAAGTTAATCGTTTCAGATTTTTATTCATCAAATATCAATGAACCAACCATTTAAAAGATTCCGATCAGGGAAGTGGGCAAGGAAGCTGACCTTTGCTTCTGAGGAATTTGCACCAACAATGGCGAGCAGGTAGCTTGGGCATGGGGGTCACGGGATACAGAGTTCTTACAAAGCACAGTGATAATTACACAGAAAGTGAGAAGAAACAATGAGAGGATGGTGGAAAAAATAGGATAGTGAAAGGATTAGAATTCAAGGCAGTGTGGCAAAAGAGGATAAACTCAGGCTTTAAGAACAGAAAAACCTTGACTGATGTCCCTAATCCTCAGCTTACTGAGGATCTGACAAAATGTCCTGACATCCTGACAATGTAGCATCAAGAAGAAATCTTAACCTTCCCAAACCCCAGATCCTATACATAAAATATGGATAATATGACCCATCAGAAATCTTCTGTAAATTATCAAAAATGATATTAAAGTCTATATTGTAATATACAGTACTTAGACTTTCATGGAATGACAGCCATTAAATTAAAAGAAATTTGTTAATTGAGGATGGCAATAAATAGTATAGAAATGTCAAAGATATCAAAATTTTATTTTAGGGTTACATGAAATTCTTTAAAATATAACTATGGAGGAATGGGGCGCCTGGGTGGCTCAGCGGGTTAAAGCCTCTGCCTTCAGCCCAGGTCATGATCCCAGGGTCCTGGGATTGAGCTCCACATCAGGCTCTCTGCTCAGTGCAGAGCCTGCTTCTCTCTCTCTCTCTCTCTCTCTCTCTCTCTCTCTCTCTGCCTGCCTCTCTGCCTACTTGTGTTCTCTGTCAAATAAATAAATAAAATCTTAAAAAAAAAATAACTATGGAGGGTCTCCCTCCATAGTTGTAAATAATTTAACCTGGTTTCAAGTTTCATCTTTCCCACATTCTACCTCTATGGACTTGAGTATTTGCCCAATTCTTCTGGTTATTTTATGTGGTACAAACAAATATAAATGTATTTTTCATTTACCAGTTGATAAATACCCTACAAAATGCTTATATTCTTAAATTTTTCTTAAGGACTAGATTTTAGTATCAGGCATGCCAAAAGCAACCAACAAACAAGTCCCAAACAACACAAGAATCACTCTCTAAAGAAATGGACTCTCAATTATTTGCAGCATAAAATAGGTGATAGAGAAGTTTACGATGTTGTGCCTGACTGGATGGTACCAAATTAAATCTAGTTGATGCTCAGATAAGAAAGATTGTACTGTGGGACAGGTATTCCCATGGTAGGTTTATGGAGGATGCAGGATTTAAGCATCAGTACACAGTAGGATTCATTTGATGGAATTCTTAAATAGGAATCAGAGTAGTGTTTGCAATGATCCAACCTGTTCCTTAGAGTGCAAGTGCTTTGGTCTGTGATAAAACCCTGTGGAGTCTTTCCCTTTTCTAGATTCTTAAGTGGATTCTTCTTACTGCTTGGAGATCCTGATGATGGAGATTTGCATGTTAAGGTGTTAAAGCGGGACCAAAAATTTTCCAGGATCAGTCATCCGACACCAAGTTATAAAAATGTCTTGAATGATGGCAATTTAGGAGGCCTAATGATCCAGGCCAAATGGAAAATAAACCTGAATGTAGTACAAAACCATGCCTAAGAAATGTTGGCTTTGAAGAAGTTCATTTTACATGCCACACTGGTCCTCTATGAGGATAATTTTTTAAAAAGAGGCAAACTGAGGACATTCTGTGCTTTCTACACAGCCCATAGTAAAATATGAGAATACCAGCGCTCACATTGGAATTTCCATAATGACTAGAGAATATACATCCATATGGTTTGGGAATGTGCCTCAGCCAATAACTCTTAGAAGGAAATTATAAGTACACTAAGGGGCATCGTTAACAATGATATTCTCTTAACCTTACAGCAATGTATTTTGGTTTATGGAACTTATACCAGCATTTACAGATCTTTGGGGAAAGTACTAAATATGAGTTTAATAACCATGGTTAGATATGTGAATGACCAGGCTGGTAAAATTGTTTTTAAAAGCATAATCCTTTTTTTTTTAGCTTCAACAGGTGTTAGAAAAATAGATCTGCTTGGAATATCCATACCCTTGTATGAATATATCTATCTAGTAAAGAAAATGAAAGGTGCTCTATAAAAATTCATTAATATGAATATATTAAGAAAATCAAATAGTTGGTTGCTAGCATTAAATTAATTGTGCTTTGTTAGAGAAAGTTGAATCCACAAAACAATTGTAAAGACATTCACAAGACTGCAAGCATTTATTGGATACAACAGCTCAAGCTAACACATTTTTATGAGAGGTAGATACGATTCAATTATTTGCTGTTAAGTTACATTCCCTTCCCTCCCTCTGTGTCTAAAGCAGTTGCCTTAGCAACACAGGTGCCCAGATGACTCATCATGCATATTGTTTTGTCTTTTCTTCTGTTTTGATCAGCTCTCTAATATGAGGTTTGAAAAAAAGAGAAAGGAAGACTTAAAAAAAAAAAAAAACTGCTTTGGGGACATTTATCAAGAAAAGACCATAAGAAAGAGGGGGTTATATACCTTTTTCCTTTCACTATATACATTTAATTGTGTTATTCGCTTAGTGTGGTTTGTGCACCCCGCTCCAATCCCTACCCATTTTTCAGTGCTTAGTTAACTGGCTCGTCTGTGAAGCTCTTTGGCAGCATATTTGCTCAAGTCTCTACTGATCCTAAAGTTTTGTAACAATTCATAAATGGACCATTTATCAGGCTGCTTTGTCCTGTAGTTATTGTTTATTTGTATGATAATACTGAATAGTGTAGAAATAAGGTAGAGATATGGTAGAAATAAGCAGCTTGTGATATAAGCACAAAGGAGGAAAATTTGACCTAGTAAAGTTATAACTTGCCTGATGCTTTGGCACATAAAGGAATAGTTATCTTGGATGAAAACAACCCATTACTGTATAAGAGCACTGCTCATATATATAAGTAAAAGATGGTCATTTTTATAATTTTCCTTGCTGGCTAACAGAAATTGTATCTAAAGTGTAGGCACATACGTGTAAATAATTTCATCAGAGGTTAATGCCAGAAAAGGACTATGAGGCCTGGATTTTACCTCTACTTGCTATAATATACACAGAATGAATTAAGTGGCTAATTAGTTTCCTGTACCTATATTACACAGAACCTACTCTAAACAAAGGCATAAAGTGGATGATTACCATATTCAGCAAAGCTCTATGTCCCTCTTCAGTCACTTCTTCCCCACAAAGCTGCTGTAGTACTGAGTTGGTTTCTTTTTTCTTTTCTTTTCTTTTTTTAAGATTATTTATTTGACAGAGAAAGGGAACAGAAGTAGGATAGTGGGAGAGGAAGAAGCAGGCTTCCTGCTGAGCAGGGAGCCCAATGTGGGGTTCCATCCCAGGACCCTGGGATCAAGCCCTGAGCCAAAGGCAGACCCTTAATAACTGAGCCACCCAGGTGCCCCTATGTTCTGGGTTTTTGAATATGGAATTTCTTTCTCTTTAGTAGCACCTCTGGCTAACCAAGCCCTTTCTTCCCCACTGCCCTATGACTGTATCATCCCCAGAAAGAAGTTAATTTTCACTAAGGTGGTATGAATGTTGTTTGACAGACCTGTTTAATAAATTCTATCTCAGACATAGCACTTTCATATTTAATAAATGTCCAGTGGCACAGTTCTCTAGTGTTAAGGAGGATTTGTGGACAAAACACATTTTGGTGGACACCAAATCATACAGACTAAATGTCCTTCTATGGCACCAAGGTTTCCTCTACTAACTTGGCATTACAAAGTGAAAAAATGTCAATTATCTAAAGCCAACTCTTTCTTGGAGAATGGAAATTTTGCATTTTTCTATCTTTTTCTCTCTAGAAAAACTGTTCCTCTTACATGGACTATGTCAGGTACTTCTCTTCCCTGGAGATTGCAACCTCACTTAGGGGACTATGAATTGGGATGCAGGGCAAATTCACTTTATTAGAAGAGAGGGGAACAGTGAAGCTTTTTAAGCACTTTCCTTTTTCTCATTAGTAAACCTAACTGCAAGGTGTTGTGTAGGCATGGTCATATTGATCGAGATCTCACATCTTTGCAGTGCAGGACCAATGTGATTCATAAATCTTACATGAATCTGTTCTAGTGGTAAGCACAGAGAAACAAATACTTTGCTTAAATAAGCATATGAAACATAAACTTTGTAGAAACTAATTCTTCAGTTTGAAAAAAAAAGAAAAAAGTGGTAGGTAGAGGCATGCCACTGTACAACTGATTAAGTCCCTTCTGAATGCCTGAGATTTCACTCCCTAGTCAATGTTTAAAAATGTCTCCTCAATAATACTCATTTTTTGTATAAAAAATCCACATGATTTTTATTAGGATACTCTTTTATAACCTTTTATGGATGCTTTTATGCTTTATTTTCCTCCTGATTCCTGCAAAGTGTGAATCTTGGCTCAACAGAAGTATAAAGTAATTTAAGGCTACTTGCTTTTCCTTCTACCTACACACAGGAATGTACTTTACACCAAATGTGATGTCACTGTCTAATTCATAAAAAATAAAAATATAACCCCTGATATTCCCTCCCTTAATGCTCTTAAGTATAAGAGAGGTTAAGTGAAGTGCTGGGACATCAGACATTAGCGATTATCCAGGCCCAATACTGATTCTCATTGCTGGAAAGTCAGCCTCTTCCTCAACTTCTTTCAATTCTTCTCTTTTATGGAATAGGATAATTTGGTTTGCGTCTAGTCTGTCTATATTAATATCACTCTACCACTCACTAAATAAGTCTCCAAGTTATAGTTTCTTTTTCCTTAAGGAAGAGAAAATAAAATTTCCTCCCTCAAGCAGTTGTTCCGAGGATCAACTATGGTGTTGTACCCATATAAAATATTTAGATAACAGAATGCCTCATACATGATAACAGCACAAATTTAGTGAGCAATCACTAATATCATTACTATTTTCCATTAAAATAAAAGAAAAGGCAGACTCCAGACTCAGAATCTTAGGCATGAGGACAGGTATTAATATCTTACTAGAATTAAAAAATATGCTTTGCTTTCAGTTTATATTATTGTATCATACTATTTAAAATATGTGTTCTGTTTGTGGATGTGCTATAGCATTTTCTTTATGAGTAAGTTTATTCAAGGAAAAAGTAAGTCAATATAAAAAATATGAATTAAAGCATACTTCGGTTCATGCACTGAGATAGCAAAATCTCTGAACATGAAGAACATAAAGATAATTACTTTGTATATTAGTGTGAGGATTAAATTAGATAAACTATAGGAGACATACATTAGCTACCCAAATTCAATAAAAGTTCACTGCCAGCTACACCTGTATTTTAGAATCACATCTGATTTCACTTTCCTTCCTCCTTCCCTTCATCTTCCTTTTACAACTATTCTTTGAGCATCTTCTTTGGGCAGGAACTTTGCTCAGTACAGATAGTTCCCAGACTTACACAGTTTGACTTATGATCTTTTGACTTTATAGTGGTGAAAGAGTGACATGCATTCAGTAGAGACTATACTTTGAATTTTGATCTTTTCCCAAGGAAGTGATATGTGGTATCATACTCTATCATGATGCTGAGCAGTGACAGCAAGACACAGCTCCCCAGCTGCTGTGTCTTCATGAGGGCAAGCACCCAATACAACCATTCTATACCTATATAACCATTCTATTTCAGTAAGTATTCAATAAATTATAAGATGTTCAATGCTTTATTGTAAAATAGGATTTGTGTTAGATGATTTTTCCCAGCTGTTGGCTAATGTAAGCATCTGAGCACATATATAGTAGGCTAGGCTAAGCCATGACATTTATTAGGTTAGATGTATTAAATGCATTTTCAACTTAATGACATTTTCAGCCTACAGTGGATTTATTGAGGTAATCCCACCATAAGGAGAGGAAGATCTGTACTGTTTGTGATAAAGACAGAACAGTTGGGCATCTGGGTAGCTCAGTGGGTTAAGCCTCTGCCTTCAGCTCAGGTCATGATCTCAGGATCCTGGGACTGAGTCCTGCATCGGGCTCTCTGCTCAGCAGGGAGCCTGCTACCCCCATCTCTCCGCCTGCCTCTCTGTCTACTTGTGATCTCTCTCTCTCTTTCTATCAATTAAAAAAATCAAAAGACAACTGACAGAATGGGAGAAGATATTTGCAAATGACATATCAGATAAAGGACTAGTGTCCAGCATCTATAAAGAACTTAGCAAACTCAACACCCAAAGAACAAATAATCCAATCAAGAAATGGGCAGAGGACATGAACAGACATTTCTGCAAAGAAGACATCCAGATGGCCAACAGACACATGAAAAAGTGCTCCATATCACTCGGCATCAGGG
>NC_081563.1:43301109-43424107 GCF_022355385.1 Mustela nigripes | reverse complement strand
TGAAACAAGATGGGATTGGGAGGGAGACAAACCATAAGTGACTCTTAATCTCACAAAACAAACTGAGGGTTGCTGGGGGGAGGGGGTTTGGGAGAAGGGGGTGGTATTATGGACATTGCGGAGGGTATGTGTTTTGGTGAGTGCTGTGAAGTGTGTAAACCTGGTTATTCGTGGACCTGTACCCCTGGGGATAAAAATATATGTTTATAATATTCATATAGAGTTAAACTTCAAAGTAATCCCCTTTCCCCAATCAATACTACCCCTATAGGTAAACCAATTTTTAATCCCCTTTATCTTAGGAAAGTTGAGTCCTTTAATAAAGATATCAAGATACAAAAAAAAAAAAAAAGTAAATAATCTTAAAAAAAAGAGAGAGAGAGAGAACAATCTCTGCTCTCTTCCCCAAGTCTCTCACCAAAACCATATTTATTCATTTAATTTTTGTTTACTGAAGCTTTAACTTATATCTCCTTTAAAAGTTTTTGAGTTTACTTACAATAAAAGACATTTAAAATAAGACTTTCAATGTTAAGTTCAAATATTATATGAAGGGAATGGGATATAAATATGCCAAATACTTCAGCTAATAGAATTACTGTAATTGGACATAAATTCAGCTGTGCAGTCTTGGCAGCCTGGGCATAAGGGGAATTGAGACAGGTTATAAGTCTGGTATTTTCAAAGTTTTCCTAGGGCTGACTCTGGGCCCTGAAAGCTGAAAGTTGCCTTCAACAAGTTGAATCAGGGATAGTTGATCTATAAATTATTTTCCTAAGTGTTTTCTGTTGGGGAATATTTGTCATGTAAGCATGGTAAAAGTTTATTAAATATAACTAAGTCAGTCTACATGTTTCAAAAAAACATTTGTCCAGTGTGTCACTGTTTTTGTGTTTTCTTGTATAACATTCAACAATAGATTGGAATTTGATATATCTCCCACCAAGTGACCAAAGTGAATGCATAATGCAATATTTAGATCTAAGGAATAATCTGGGGGTAGCTGGTATACTACCAAACTAATTCTCTCCATTTGTTTAGTATTTTATAGTTTGCAGAGTGCTTTGGAATATATTATCACTTTTAGAAACACAGCTGAAACATATTAGAAAGAGCTCTGGAGTTGAAGTCAGATGATTTGCATTCAAATCTGTCCACCAGTCTTATAACTGCTCCCCTTATTTCTGTAACTTCCTCTTCTTGACTCATCTATGTAGAATGATTCTACAGATAGGCATCTCCAAGTTAGCACAAATTTTGGTTATTAATTCTTTTATACTTTTTTTTATTACTACAAGAGAATGCTGGTATAGGCCATTATATAAAAGAAAATGATTAAGTTATTAGCCAACCATATAGAAAGGTTAAAAGACATGTTATTCCCTGAATTTGCTTCCTCCCCCCACCCCCCAGTTGGTGTACCACGGACTTCACATAGTGGTCTAGAATCCCTTTATCTTCTGACATTCTTAGTCACCTTCCCTCTTGAAACTCTACCCCTGAGCCCTCCATTCTGGAGACAAATGGAGAACTGCCATAGAGCTTGGTATGGACTGTTAAGAACAAATGAACAGTCAACTCTCAGATAATAGTAGTCACTTTCAATATAACGTCTACATCTCATTTTACTAAAATTTTCCTGTCTAGTTTTGTTGTATCGCCCATGACAACTTACCCCTCCTCCAAAGTGTTAAAGGAAGGAAACCAGGGAGTGACAGAGAGAAAAGATGTATACATGCCCCCTACCACCTAGTAGATAGAAGAGACCTTGGGGCAAGAACCAGGCTTTTTCAACCTTGTTGTTTTATCACCTAGATAACCCCATTTCAAATGGGTACTCTTAATGTCCAGTCAGTATAAAATGAAAATTCATGTGTTGATGAGAGAAGTCATATACTTCATGAGAGAAAGAATATTTTTCTTGGGTTCTAATTCTGAGAGGGTTCTTTTCATTTTACCCTTCAGGTATAACATACTGATTTAATAATTTTTAGTATATGGCACAGTATGTTCATAGGTACCTATATCTCTATTTCTACCTTTGTCTTTATCTCTATCTAGTTTGTTTTGTCCTCCTCTCAGATCCCCACTCCTATTCATTCCTTACACACACCTTTATAAGCACTAATTCATTCTACTGGATATTTGTAAAATATATAGCAATAATTAATTTGTTTCTATAGGAGAAATATTGAACTGTAAATCCTGTCTCTTTATTCCTTTGACACCTATAAAAAAGATATATCCATGCTGTCCTTTATCTATCAGGTTCATGTCTTTGTACTGCTCCACAAAATTCCATTCCTTTATTTCTGAATCTTATTTTCTATTCCAAAGGTGATAGGCATCTAGATCACCTATAATTCCTTGTTATATTTATGCACTGCATCCTTCCCTACATAGAACCTTCACAAATGATGTGAACATTTTTCCTGGACACACTCAAGATTGGGACTAGTCTGTCACGGGGTATTCATACTCTTCATACCATAAAATGTCCCTAGTGTCACTACCACCAATAGTGTACCAGTATTCCTCTTGTCCCAAATTCTTGCCAACAGTTGGTTTTATCCAACTTTCTAATGTTCATCTCTAATGAGTATATAGTAGCATCTCATGATCATTTTAACTCACATTTATCTAAAAATAAACTAAGATGTACATTTTATATTCTCATGTCCACAATATTTTTAAAGATAATTTTTCAGAGATTTTGTTTTATAACAAAATTGAGGGAAATCTACAGAGATTTCCCATTTATCCTCTCACCCCACAAATGCATAGCATTCCTTATTATCGACATCCCAACCAGAATGGCACTTCTTTTTTTTAAATCAAGAAGCTACATGAAACTACCATGAAACTACACTGACACTTCATATCACCCAAAGTCTGCAGTTTACATTATGGTTGCCTCTTAGTGTTGTACAGTCTATGGGTTTAAACAATATATGAAATATATCCATCATTATAATATCATACATGGTATTTCCACTGTCTTTAAAAATCCTCTATACTGTGCCTATTTATCTATCTCTGGTCTCTTCCCCACCCAACCAATGATCTTTCCATTATCTTCATAGTTTAGCCTTTTCTAGAATGTTATATAGTTGGAATCACACAATATGTAGCTCTTTCGAATTGGCTTCTTCCACTTATTAATATGTATTTAAGATTTTTCCATGTCTTGTCATGGCTTGACATCTCCTTTCTTTTAGCACTGGATAATATTCCATTGTCTAGGTATACCACACTTTATGTATTCACCCTCTGAAGGGCACTTCAGTTACTGTAAACTTTCTTATAATTTTAGTTGCTATAAAGCTGCTATAAACATTCATGTACAGGTTTTTGTGTGTACATTGAGTTTTCAACTTCTTTGGTAAATACCAAGAAGAGCGATTGCTGGATCAGATAGTAACAGTGTGTGGAGTTCTGTAAAAAATAGTGTAAAACTGTCTTCTAAAGTGGCTATATAACATTTTACATTCTCCTCAGCAATGAATGAGAGTTCCTTCTGCTCTACATCCTCGTCAGTATTCAGTACTATTAGTGTTCTGGATTTTGGCCATTCTACTTATGTATATGGTAGCATCTCATCATTTTCATTTACATTTCCCTGATGGAATACAATGTAAAACATCTTTTCATATGCTTATTTATCATCTGTATAATATCTACTTTGCTGTGTCTGTTAAGGTCTTTGGGCCATTTATTAGTTGGATTTTTTTCTTATTGTTGAGTTTCAACAGTTCCTTTTATTTTTAGATAAGAGTCCTTAAGCAGATGTATCTTTTGCAAATATTTTCTCCTAATCTATATCTTATGTTCTAATATCAAGTATTTATTTTGTAGATATGTCCTTTTGTGTTGTATCTACAAAGGGATTACAATAGCAAAAGTCATCTAACTTTTCTCCAATGTTGACTTTTAGGAGTTTTATAATTTGGCATTTTACATTGTAGTCTGGAATACATTTTGAATTAATTTGGGGGGAGGGTATAAGGTCAGTATCTTGACCAATTTTTTAAAATGTAGATGTCTGATTAATCCAGCAGCATTTATCAAAAGACTATCTTTGCTCCATTATATTCCTTTGTACCTCTGTCAAGATCAATCGACTATACTTATGGGTGACTTTACATGGGATCTCTGTTTGTAAGGTGCTCTTATTGCTCTATTTGTTTATTATTTTGCCAATATGACACTGCCTTGATTACTATAGCTTTACAGTAATACTTAAAGTCAGATTGGCCTCAATCCTCCAGCTTTGTTTTTCTCCTTCAATATTGTATCATCTATATTGGGTCTTTTGCCTCTCCATGTAAAATTTGGAATCAGTTTGTCAATATCCACAAAATAACTTGCTGGGATTTTGAGTGGCATTTCAATGAATCTACAGATTAGGCTGAAACAAACTGACATCTTGACTTTATTGATTCTTCCTACTCATGAATATATCTCCCTTATTTATTTCTTCTTTGATTTCATTCATCAGAATATTGAAGTATCCTACAGAGTTCCGATGCATATTTTGTTATATTTATACCTAAATATTTAACTTTGGGGGGGGGAGTGCTAATGTAGATAATACTTTATATTTAATTTCAAATTCCATTTGTTCATTGTCGGTATATAGGAAAGTAACTGACTTTTCTATGATAACTTTGTATCTTGCAACCTTGCTAAAATTACTAATTAATTTAAGGAGGGTTTTGTTTTTGTTTTTGTTTGTTTTTTGTCAGTTCTTTTGGATTTTCATGGTAACTATGAACAAAGATAGCTCTATATCTTCTTTTATAATATGCATAATTTTATTTCAGCACTACTTTTTAATAAAGATGACTAACTTCATGAGGACTATTTATTTTCCCTTCTATAATTCTCAATTCCAATTCTTCTGTTGTTGCTTTTTTTTTTTTAAAGGTTGATGTTTTGTCTTTCTTTGTTGTTGATTTTAGAACTTTATTATAAATTCTGGATATTAATTTCTCATTGGTCTAAAACATGAAAATATGCTCTTCTTTCAGTTGTCTGTCATTTTGTTTGTCATTTGTTGAAGAAAAATCTTAATTTTACATGAGTCTTTTTAACAAAATGATAGATAATATTAGAGGAACCCTTCTACACTGTTGGTGAGACTGCAAGGTAGTGCAGCCACTCTGGAAAACAATATGGAAGTTCCTCTCAAAAAGTTGAAAACAGAGTTACCCTACAACCCAGCAATTGCACTACTGGGTATTTACCCTAAGGATACAAATGTAGTAATCTGAAGGGGCACGTGCACCCGAATGTTTATAGCAGCAATGTCCACAATAGCCAAACTATGGAAAGAACCTAGATGTCCAGCAACAGATGAATGGATAAAGGAGATGTGGTATACGTGTGTGTGTGTGTGTATACAGACACACACATACGTGTGTACGTATATACACACATATATGTGTGTATGTATATACACATATACATATACAGAAAGGAATAATATACAGCCATAAAAACTGAAATCTTGCCATTTGCAATGGCATAGATGGAACTAGAGGATACTATGCTAAGCGAAATAAGTCAGTCAGAGAAAGACATTTATCATATGATCTTACTGATATGAAGAATTTGAGAAACAAGACAGAGGATTATAGGGGAAGATAGAGAAAAATGAAACAAGATGAAAACCAAAGAGGGAGGGCGCCTGGGTGGCTCAGTGGTTAAACCGCTGCCTTCGGCTCAGGTCATGATCTCAGGGTCCTGGGATCGAGTCCCGCATCGGGCTCTCTGCTCAGCAGGGAGCCTGCTTCCTCCTCTCTCTCTCTCTGCCTGCCTCTCTACCTACTTGTGATTTCTCTCTGTCAAATAAATAAATAAAGTCTTTAAAAAAAAAAAAAAAAGAATGTTTAAAAAAAACCAAAGAGGGAGACAAACCATAAGAGACTCTTAATCTCAGGAAACAAACTGAGGGTTGCTGGGGGTAGGAGGAGAGGGACAGGGTGGCTGGGTGATGGACACTGGGGAGGGCATGTGCTATGGTGAGTGCTGTGAATTGTGTAAGACTGATTTATCACAGACCTGTACCCCTGAAGCAAATAATACATTATATGTTAATTTAAAAAATTCAAAAAAATGTAAACAACATTCTCCTGATTCAAACACAAACCTTAAATACTGACTGGACAGAATTGAGGCTTTATCTCCTTAAAAGAGATGCACAGACTGAATCTGTTTTGATGGTTGATTGTTCGATTTGTTGGCATGTATTTATCCATTGTATATTTTATTACATTGTGTCCTATTGGTCTAATGAATGTTACAGTTTCTACTTCTTCATTAACTATGTTATGAATAATCCATAAAATGAAATCCATAAAATAATTATATAATAAAGAGAGATGGAACTTATCAGAATACAAAAATAGATATGGAAATTCAAGAGAAGATATATGAAACACTAATCTTAGCCAAAACAAAGTTATATTATTTCAAAAAAAAGATAGAGAAAGAAATTGTCTCACAAAATCCAGCTGATTACATCATTTTTCAAAGGCAGAAAATGAGTTAAAATTTTTAAATTTGATACCTGAAACTGGTTTTCTAGTGGGCAATAACCAAAGTTATCCCTTTGGACTTTCTAATCATATATAATCTTTTGCCAACTCAACAATCTCCAAAATCTTTGAAAAACTGACTTTACCACTTTTCTTGATGATTCCATGGCATGTAAGGCTGTGCTCATATTTTAAAAGCCTTTTAATCTGCCATATTTTCTTTTAGGCAGGTGTTCTGAAGAAGGAAACATACTCATCTCAAGAATCAATGGGGTCAAATCTGCACGATGCCAAAATAATAGACCAATTTGTACAGTATTGGTGAAGAGTATGTCAACCTGGATTTTAGTGTCATATTAAACTCAAAAAAATATTAACAATAAAATCCAGATAATAAGACTTAGGGGAAACACAACAGCTCCATCAACTATTTGAAAAACTCTCAAGTATTTGACTTGCATCATCTCAGAGGAAAGAACTAGAAGCAGAGAGTCAAATTTTAGTTTAACTTAAGAAATAATATTCTAAAGCTAAAGGAGTTCAATAATAAAATAGACTGACACAAAAGGTAGGGAATTTGTTATAAAAGTCAAGTTTACCCTGGAATCATATGGTCAGGACTGGGAAAGGACAAGAAGAAACATGAATGGAAATTTGGTAATTTGCTTTCCAAAGACCTACTCTTCTTTTGGACTGGTAAAGTGATAGAGGAAATTAGATCATGTTTAAAATCATTCATATCTTTGAACACTACCGCAAGACTAATGATGTATATAGGCTGGCTAATTGAACATAATAAATAAATAAATTTTTCAGAATGCCAAGACCTCCAGTTTCTATATCTCTCCTCTTCCTGCTCTTTCTTCAAAATATTCAAATACCAAATGTCCTTAGCTCTATTCTCCCTTCAACTCTTGGTAATTCCCATGCCTATAAAATAATCCAGGATTAAATACACAAATAAAGGGCTTTAGTAATATTTGCATTTTACCCAAAATGGAAGTTTGACATGAAATTAAGATAATGTAATGTTGGCATTGTTCACTGAGATTAGGAGTATTAGAGGAGTTCAAATACCCAGAGGTAAAGCTTAGGGCATGTTAATAATAGAAGCACAGTTCTAACATACATATTGCCAGTGAAACTGTATCCATCTTGCTTGCACACTCATTTGTTAACATACATGGGCACGTGCACACATGCACACACACACACACACACACAGACACACACACCCTATTTCCACAGAGAAATTCTATTATTTTCATCTAGTACCAAGGAATCAAAAATAATATCTGGGCCAGAATTGCCTGTTTAAACTTCTCAATCTTGGGAGTCTTTGGGAATCAGTATATAGTTTTAGTCCAGATCTCTTGAAAAGGCTTCAGTCATGTCTGAACCCTCACTGTACCCAAATTTAAGATCTGTCATTCATTTTCAGATATTATTGCTCTGGAAGGCCTTATATCTGGTAATTTGTTTCCACTGACTTTCTGGTGACTTGCCTCATAATGTAATTTTGTTTCCAGGAAATCAAGTATCAGGGTAGTGGTGTAGAAAACTGTGCATTTATGTGAAGTAGTTTTGGGTCTTCTTTATCTAAATCTATTTTCCAGTGTTAAATGCTGACATTATACTTTTGCTTAATGGGCCTCAGAATATCACTGCAGAATATCCTGCAAGTGATAAAGGACCAAATTTAGCAGGAGAAGGAGCTAATGTAAACTTGAGGGTTTAGGGGTTAGTAAAGTAGCTCTTAAGTACTTAAAGAAATGTCATATCCAAATAAGAGTTCAGACAACTTTAGCCTAAGGAAAAACCCAAATCCAATAGACATGCAATACAAAGTTTGGAATATCAAAAGTTAGTGGGAGAATCAAGGTCCAACTGAAGAAAAGCATTAGAAAAAACAAAGTGCATATAATAAATATAGAACCCATATAAAGGAGATTGAAGGAACAGGCAAGAATGCAGCACATAGATACTTGGCGGGGTGTAGAGGAGAACTTCTCCATAGTTCTGGGTTACATAATGGAAAGAAACAGACAAAGAACCTGGATTTCTAAGACACAGGCTTAAAAAGAATAGGTGGTAAGACTTGGCTTCAGCATGGGATATCCAGGAAAGATCTCCAGTAGACATTTCTTAAAATGTTCAGTATAGCTGCCCAAAAGTACTTCTAATCAAATACTGTTACAGAGTAGGTTAATCATCACCTCTGGTTCCTGCAGCAGAAGGTTAGTCTGCAGGTGCCTGTGTGCTCATTACACAGGTTCAGGATGAATCTACCTAAGGAAAGAATTTGTGCCCACTTTGTGCTACTTGACATAGATTTTTTTCCCCACAATCCTTATAAACTAATTTTCTTTACATATTTATCATTATAAAGCACATTTTTGGCTCTGTGTAATGATAGCAACTATAGCCTTAATTAGCATGTGAGTTTGTAGCTTTTATAATCAACCTCACATAATTTCATATGGGAGAAAGTTGAAGTTTAAGCTTTGCTAGGAAGCCTTCCTATGTATTCACAAGGTCGATGGACTTAATTACTATTTTTCAGGATATAGTGATCAACACCTTTGGGGAGGTACAGTTTGCAACTGGAATTACAAAATCTGGGAATATAAAGATTAAAAATAGTATAGAAGAAAAAATAGTAATAGAAGAAATACATGAACTATGGATTAAATTTAGAAGTTTATGGAGGAGCACTATAAAGCACTATGGATTAAACTTATTTTGGGAAAAAATGTTTTTTATTGACTTACTTAGTGGCCATTCCTTTGTCTCCAAAACAGGTACTTATAAGCATAATTTTGTTCATCTGGTGTTAGTCTCTTCCCAAATCATGAGTCCAGTGCTCCCTATTGGTGTTATGAAGACTTGATGAAAAGCTGAATGCAAATAATCTTCTTTGCATTTTGTAATTGTCAGTTCTTTTGGGGATATGGTTTAGGGAGCGAGAATCAGTGCAGTTTTATGCTTACTAATAATACTGCTCTCTCTTTCTTCACCCAGAATCGTATTTTAGATTCACCATGACATCTTCTTACTCCCCGCTCCTCATGTCAGCAAATTGTTTTTTTGCTGTTGTTGTTGTTGTTCTTCTATGATATCTCTTATATATATGTTTCACTCCAGCAGAAATAACAGAAATAATAATAATAATGCAAACTTATTAATTATTAAATATTGAACACTTGTTAAGTGCCAGGTATCTTAAGCAATTCACACACATTACTTCAATCAATCATCACAGTAACACAGAAATTTCCATCTACCAGTAAGGAAAATGAGTCAGAATAGTTAAACCATATTGCTCCAAATCCCATAGCGGAAAAGTAGACTGGGATTTGAATCAAGAAAACTCTGAGCTTTTGAGTGCTGTTCCACACTTCTTTCTTGTCACACTTTCTACAGATACTAGCCCTAGTTTAAACTTTCCTTAATACTGTCACCTGATTTAATCTTCCTAATATGAATCTCTAATTACATCAGTTCTCTTTGTCAAGAATTTTATCCCAGAGCTCAGATGTGCACTTGAGGACTTTGGGGAACAGGGTTTAGTGAGAAGTGGGGGAAAAGGATGCTTAGCAGTGACTGTTGCCCTAGGAAGAGGAGATCAGCCAGTAAGCTGATCCTTGCAGAAGTCTCTGGAGTCAGGGAGAACAAAAGACAGGGACCCAAGTGGCACCTTCCTTTTGTGGGAATAGTTTTTCCTTTTCTTTTTTTTTTCCTTTTTTCTTTTTAAAGATAAAACATTCAGAGCCCCCCCCCCCCCAATATAAAGAGTTGTTCCCACTTATTGAAGTGAGTATAAAAATGATTTGTACTTAGGGTTCTAGCAGATGACTGTCTAGATTTTATTCAAGTATATCAAAGCTTCTAATGTCCCCTTTGTTGGATATTAAGACTGAGTCTAATTCATCCACACATCTGTAATAAATACCTGGTTCACAGTCTTACACAAAGTACTCACTCTACAAATATTTATAAGAATGAGCTTAACTGAAAAGAGATGATTTTTTTTTTAAAAAAAAGGTAATTCTGATTATATAAAAGAGGTGAATGTTGCCACTTTTTAGACTATTGATGACATTACTGGGATAAGAAAATCAAACTTTTTGTTAAATGATGTAGGAAAATAAAAATAACAGAGAAAGATACAATAAAAGACCAAAAAGACATACAGTAAGGTCTATCTTCACTTACTATGAAGTAATATGGCATATTGGAGAACTCAGTAAGCCCTCATGTCCTAGGAAGTCATCAGTTGAACAAGATAGTCTCTGTTGGGCTGTCCTATCCTCTAACATCCTCTCATGCTAGTCTGTGTCCATTGCACTCCTTCAGTCTAGGGATGACTTCCAGGATCTTCTAAATAATAAAATCTATTTTAGGTCTTCCAAAACCTTATTTACCTATTTTTGGTTCTGGCAGTAGGGGACGAGTTCTCTTCCTCCATGGCTCCAACCAAACCAGAAATTCTATTTAAGAACTAGGGATCAGGGGCGCCTGGGTGGCTCAGTGGATTAAGCCGCTGCCTTCGGCTCAGGTCATGATCTCAGGGTCCTGGGATCAGGTCCCACATCGGGCTCTCTGCTCAGGAGGGAGCCTGCTTCCCTCTATCTCCCTCTCTGCCTGCCTCTCCATCTGCTTGTGATCTCTCTGTGTTAAATAAATAAATAAAATCTTAAAAAAAAAAAAAAAAAAAAAAGAACCAGGGATCATGGATACAGCCTTGCCTTACAGATGTGTCACACTGGGCCTCCACTAAAATTACTTGACTAAAGAATCCCACAATGTATAATCTTGATAACTTACCTCTCTCATACTAAGTGTAAGATGAATTATTTCTTAAGGTAAATCTACTTTATAGGCAAGGATGTGTAATTATTCTGGGATTCTCACAGATATTGAAATTATATTTATCTGGAAGGGTGGGCTTGTGAACCTATTTCTAGACTACTTAAATACAAGATATTGAAGTTAGATTGTCAGCTAAAATCACCAACTACCATTTATAATCAGTGTGATATTCAAAAACATACTTAATTTCTCCAATCCTCCATCTGTAATATGAAACTAATAGTAGCACTCCTGTGATAAAATTGTTTTGAAGATTCATGAGAAATTAATTGTGAGCAATATCTCCAAACATAAGTAGGCAATAAAATAAATATCAGATGTTAAGTTTGTTTTGGTTATTTTTTGTTTGTTTGTTTTTTTAAAGATTTTATTTATTTATTTGACAGAGAGAAATCACAAGTAGATGGAAAGGCAGGCAGAGAGAGAGAGAGAGAGGAAAGCAGGCTCCCTGCTGAGCAGAGAGCCCAATGCAGGACTCGATTCCAGGACCCTGAGATCATGACCTAAGCCGAAGGCAGCGGCTCAACCCACTGAGCCACCCAGGCACCCCAGTTTTGGTTATTTTTATAAAGTACTGCCATATAATTATTCTAAGCTTGACTTTACACAGAATGAGCCTAAGACAATTCTTCTAATAGGATTTTATGGAAGGATATGAAAAACACTTCTGCTTCCTCTAACTGATACTAATATAATACATTGGTTAGTTTAAATTTTGTGGAAGAAGCATTAGGAAGAAAAGAAAGATCTAGCTCATAGGGTGAAACATCTGAAGGAAGAAACCAACCTACCTACTTTTTTTCCTTCCTTCCCTCCTTCCTTTTCCTCCTTCCCCCCACCCTTTATTTTTATTTTGTAGACTCTACACCTAATACAGGACTTGAACTCAGGACTCAGATCAAGAGCTGCATGCTCTACTGACCGAGCCAGCCAGGTACCCTAAGGGAAATCTTTCATTAAAAAAATATTGAGTGTGCGGGTGTGCAGGTGGCTCACTTGGTTAGGCATCTGACTTCAACTGGGGTCATGATCTTGGGGTCCTGGGTTAGAGTCCAGCTTTGGGCTCCCTGCTCAGCAGCAGGAAATCTGCTTCTCCCCCTCCCTCTGTCCCTCCTCCCCCCTTGTGTTTCTTCTCTCTTTCAAACAAATAAACAAAATCTTAAAAAAAAAATACTGAGCATTTAAAACATGCCAGGTTTTATGCAAAATGCTGTGGGACTGTATATTGTATATTGACAATTAAGCCATTCATGCCCGCGTACTCAAGGAACTATATATTTCCCTCTTAGAGAAAGAAAGCAATTGGGACTAGCAAGAAAACAATTGCGACACAATGGTATAAGTACTCTAACATATGTAAATGCAAGATCTGTAGAAAATGAAGTGCCTAATACTTTCAGAGAAAGTGAGAATGCTTTGTAGATAAGGTGACACTGTCTATACAGAACAGATGTTTGTGAGTCAGTTTGTCAGGCAGACAAAAGAAATCAGCGTATGTGGAGACAAGAGGAAGAAAAGGCAAGGGATCTCTACAGAGTCAAAAGTAATTCAGTATAACTAATGTATAGTATATGGTGGATGGAGTCCAAAAGCTTTAGCAGGAAGAGAGGCTGGAACTTAAACCTGGGATTTATTATTAGAGATCTTACATAGGAAGCAGTTTGCTCTTAATTCTGCCTGTGAATTGCAAGTAAGAGGCTTCTCAGAATTCAGAATTTATTTCTGACAGTGAAGTATAAGGAGTGTGAGTGAAGGAAGAGGAAAGAGACAGGAGTTCTAGAGCAGCCTTTCTCCATATGTGGTCCCCAGACTAGAAGTATCAGCAGCACCTGGAAACTTGTCAGAAATGCAAATTCTCAGTCTCTACTCCAGAAATCCTGACTCAGAAACTCTGGACAGCTGCCCAGTCACAGGTGTTTGACCCAGCTCTCTAAATAATTCAGACATTCACTAGTGTTTGAGAAATATGGTTCTGGATGGATTTGTTGCCTTCATCCAGTTAGAATTATATGCTATTTCCTACTAGCAGACGTGTCAGAGTGCCAATGAAGTCAGAGAAATAGTCCTGAGTTTAAAGTGGGACGTCATTGAGGCACCAGATAGGAGAAGTTTGTGAGAGGGAGTTGCTGAGAATGAATTTGGTGGGGCAATCAGTCTATAAAGTTTAACAAGGAGATAAAGAATTCAGAGTGATATAATGGGGCAATTTGGGGGGTCAAAAAAGGAGTTTTAGAGACTTGTAGTAATAAATATTATAATCAGAATCTTGAGCATCTGGCAGAAATGCCTAACATGGGGGTGTGGAGAGAAAAGAGAAAATAGCTTTATTTACATCCTAGACTTCACCTAATTTTATCTACATTCTTCATGTGAGTTTTGATATTGGTCTATATGAAACTTCAGTGAGTTTTGGTATTGGTCTATACGAAAATAATGATTTTTTTTAATAGGGAAGGATCAGAATTAGAAATTTGTGGAGATACATCATATTCCTTGAAATCTTGATATATGATAAATATGACTTCCATTCTCTTCCCTACAACATGCTAAAATAATAATAATCCCATCCTCCACCAATTTACACAAGTCCAGATATTTGTGAACTCTACACATTTCATACAGAAGCTCTTTGTTTCTGCCTCTTAAGCTCTTGCCAATTCTCAGTTTGACAGTGTTCTTTTTCCAAGCAATTTGAACCAATTTTATATGTGAAACTTCATGAGACACTTCATCAAATTCTTTGCTTCAGCCCAAATATATAGCATCCACTGCACACTCTGAAGCACCAATCTTATAATTCTATCTCAGTGAATTTGACTGCCATGGAGTGCTTTCCTTTCTGGGCCCACTTAAACACCCTAGGAAATTCTGGGCTCAGGTATAGTGCTCTCGGGTGGGTCAGGCAAGAACAGGAACAGTGATTACAGTCAGAAACCAGGGGACACATGGGGAACCTTGAGTAGTTATAAAGAGAAATAATCCTAAGGAAGTCATATGTAGAGTGAAAGAAGGAGGGAAGAACCTAGCACCGCACATAAAAGGTATATACAAATGGAAGAAGTACTTTTATATGGTCAGCTGTAGGTATTATAATGAAAGGTAGTCTCTTGTTTTCAAGAGACTCCCTTATGCTACAAACACGCAAGAGACATTTTTTCTTCTATACCTTTCTCCTATACTACTCTAAATGCCCACTGCAAATCTTGTCATGAATTAGTCACTCCTAAATACTTTGTTTCAATGTATGAATGAGTCCACCTTCACAGATGCCTAGTTCCATCTTATTCCAGCACTGACATTGTACCTCATATCCATGTCACTCCAATGTATGTTATCACCTGCTGGATACTTCTAATGACCCACTACTTCATCTGGGGCTAGAAATCTTGCCACTGCATGTGAAAGCTAGAAAGAGGTTGTTCATTTCAAAGGATAAGGGTGCTCAGCTATCTTCAAGTGATTCAAGAGAGAGCAATAAAGTCTATAGGATGCCCAGGATCATCACATTTCTCCAAAGGGACAGACAGTAAATAGTTTACAGCATTTGTAGTCCATAAGTCTCTATTGCAAGCACTCCACTATGTAATTGTAGCACAAAAGCAATCCATAGGCAATACATTAAAAAACGGGCATGGCTGTGTCCCATTAAAATTTTATGTATGAAAACAGATATTGTGGTATGTTTAGTCCCAGGGCTTTACTTTACCGTTTTGCCAGGGACAGACAAAATCTTTGTTGCCTATATACCTGGGCAGTTCTAAGATTGTAGCAAGATCCATTGTCAAAATATTGTTATCCATGCTCCAACTGAACATTGAAACAAGAAGAACTCTTTGAGGCTAATGTATCAATTGCAAAAACATGATGGACTTTATACCCAGTTTTACTATATGTTCTTGGCCAATAGGCATGCTTTCTTTAGCCTCTGTTTTTCCTGTCCTCAAAGTAAGGAAATAACATGTACTTATACTTTCAGGTTATTATGAAAATAATTCACATAAAACATGAAAGAAAGTAGAACAGAGGAAAAACTCTGAGGAAGGAGTTCTAGAAAAGAAACGGAAACTCAAGATCAGGTGATTTGCTTAAATTCCAACAGCTTTTGATAGATGATGACGTTCCATAGAACCACCACAATGCTTTTTCATCAGGAAATGGTCCTTTCCATACTAGGCAACTGTGCCCTACAGTTTCAGAGGTCAGAGGAATAAGTTCATCGTTCTTATGTGATATGAACCAGTACAACTGAATCTATTCCAAAAATATGGTATGCCAGTCAATAAAGATACAGATTTAATCACTGAGAACAATGTGTTAGGACATTGTGCTGTCTTTATAGCTAATGATCAAGGTCAGGCAGTGGAATCTTTTCCTTTTTTGCCATCTGCTTACATACCGATTAAGGATGTATTTCTGTGTTTCAATCATTTTATGAAAAAAGTTAATGGAACATAAGTGGGGACACACAAAATTGTTGTCTCACCATGCAGTATAAAAATACATGCCATATTCTATTCCTTGCATCCTAATTAGTCAGAATTCACTATGTAATTCCTTATCAACCTGACCTTCCAAGATCTGCTGATGTATATAGACTCCATGTTGACTTTTGGAAAGAGTCACGTTTCTGTGCATATATGGCCATATTTTAAAGATAAAGTGCAAGTACATCAGATGAAGCTGCCAACTTGTTGCCACGTGCAGGTAACAGGCTACATGCAACATACCTGATACAAGACTGGAATTAAGGAGAAAAGACTTAATGGATAAATGGTAGAAAGCAACTCTTTCACATAAATTCATGCTAAAACTTTTTTAAAAAGAGCAACAGAGATTTGGTCTTTAAAATGACCAAAGCAGACAAGGCAGAAACAAACCCAAAATGCAGGTCACATACCTCTAGTCTGTATTTTTTCCATTAGTCTATGTTATCATATAAATCATATACATATAGTATATTTACATATTTATTTGGCCTAATAATAATTTCAAATATTATTTTCTTTCTTTTGAATTATATCCATAAAAATCTAAATAAGTGAATTATTCAAGATCATTTTTATATGTGCAAAGTTGTTTAGTGTCTTAAAAAAAAGACAATACTGTGATTCTAAATATTGCTCACCCTCTTCACATTTCACAATGAGTCATGTCATGTTCTCTCAGAGCCTTCTGCTCCAAGACTGAGTGATCAACCCAGGCAAGACATTGAAGTTTCCTGTAGAACAAAGAGGTTGCTATTCTATTGACTTATTTGACTGCTTTTAGGTAAGCTATAGTTGTGTGTGTGTGTGTGTGTGTTTTAATGTCAGCATTTTACAGTAAGAGGAAGAATACTAAAATTGAAATCTACTTAATGCCACAAAAACCAGGCCATATTAGGCCCTGGAGTTTATACTTGCTGGAAAAGACAAGAGCTAAGAGAGGACTTGGAGAATATGAAGAATCTGCCTTTTTTAGCTCAGAGACCCGAGGTAAGAAGAGAAAGGCTGGCACATATCACTGAGCATGACCCCATCCCTTTGGCTTCAGTGGTGGGAAAGGGGAGAAGATCTAGATGACTGTGGGAAGACCACTGAGACCACTGCAGACAAAAGCACCAAAGTTTTAAAAGAAATTCTGTAAGTAATTACTTCTAAGGAGGTGATGAAGAGTGGTAAGTGCCCTAGATATGAAATGTTGCATAGATGTTGCCTTGTTTCTGGCTTCTCCTCAGACACCCGTGGACTGCTGGATTCTAGGAGTTTCAGCTTGCTTTGGTGAGTGTCCTGCATAAGGCTTAGCTTCTGGTCCTGGAGGCCAGGGTTCCTGTCTTGCAGGAGAAAAGAAAAATCTTACTCTACCCTCTTTGGGTCTCAGGTTGGTCCTAAAAATTAAACTGATAAAAGATAAACAGGAGAGAAACATACACATTATACAGAAGTTTTTCATGTACTTGAGAGTTTTCAAAAGAGAATGAAAACCTGAAGAAGTGACCAAAGAAGGAAGCTTTTATACCATTTGGGCAAAGAAACAATAAATTGGTAAAGAACTGAGAAGACAAAGGGGTTTGGGCTCGGGCTCGGGGCTGTAAATGGTGAAAATGTAAATGAGAGGAGGATTAGAGTAAAAAGGTCTGTGTATATATAGACTTCTTGGACCCAATTCCTTGTCTCTGGTGATAAGAACCTCTTCCATCCTCCTGCTACAGCGGGCATAACTTTCACATGGAGGTTTTTTTTTTTTTTTTAAAGGTTTTATTTATTTATTTTACAGAGAGAAATCACAAGTAGATGGAGAGGCAGGCAGAGAGAGAGAGAGAGGGAAGCAGGCTCCCTGCTGAGCAGAGAGCCTGATGCGGGGCTTGATCCCAGGACCCTGAGATCATGACCTGAGCCGAAGGCAGCGGCCTAACCCACTGAGCCACCCAGGCGCCCCTCACATGGGAGTTTTATCTCCTCCTTTCAGGAAGACAAAGAGTGGGTGGGGGGGAGATCAGAGTTTCCTCTTTACAGGTACTGTTTCATAAGTGCCTTTATTTCAAAATAATCAATATGCCAAAGTGACGTATTTTGGGAGTGAAATGTTCTGAACTTCTTCAGTGGCGTACCAAGCACGAGCAACTTAGACCAAGTACTCCAGCCGTGAGTTCCAGTACGTCATCTTGCAATGTTACCTCCACTATCACCTTTGAGATAACGCTCTCAATTATTTGAAGAGCCACAAAACACTGCATTCAGGCAAGAGCCCCTTCTATCCACAAGTACAAAATCCCTGTATATGCCCAGATTCCATGAAGGGGATTAAAGAAAGAGTACAGAATTCAGGGATAAGTAAAAAATTTCTAAACCTACGGACTCATCTCTAAGACCTTATTTAAACTATTTATGATAAGAGAGAGGAGATTAAATATTTAGAGGATTATTAAATATAATATTTGGAATTTATAAGGCTATATATTTAAACTGAAAGGATTTTTTTAATAGGAAGAAAGAAAATGTTTTTGATTGGGAAATACAACTTTCTCAGGCAGTCTGTGGAACAAGGATTACATGGAAGGGATGATCAGCTATAGAAGTGAATGAAAAAATATAGTAGGCTCTTGTAATTCTGAGGAAATATTTGAGCTAGTTATGTCCATAAGACATAAGTAGTTTCACAAAATAAGATAGTTTGATTCAGGAACATAACTAGTTTCACAAACTAAGATAGTTCGATTCAGGAATAAAACTCATGAAGTCATTTCTAGGAGACTGACACCATTAGCATGTATTTTAAGTAATAAGAGTATCATTCCCATTTTATGTGAGGACACTGAGTCTCAAAGAAGTTAAACAATGTTGTTAGGACCACGAATTAGGGTCTTAACTTATGTGACTGCTTGAGACAACTGCAGAACATCTGAAAAGTATAAATCTTTAGAACCTCTCCATAATCTACAAATTTGGGGGGTGAGTAAAGTGTCCACAAACACCAAAATAATCAAATAAATGTATAGTGTACCTATATATGAAAATAAATAGGATTTTAGATGGTTCAATCTATCTGTGTTAATATAAGTGGAGATAAGTATCAAATTATAATGCTGTATCAATTTCTGGAAGGATTATTCATGTTAACAAATGTATTTCTTTTTTTTAATGCTCAAAAAATAATAGGGGAAAAAATGATAGAACTCATCAATCAGCCTTCAAACATAGCGCCACAATCTCTAAACTAACATGTCCTTCACAGATCTCTGAAGTTTGTTGATACTTCTTTTACAAGAAATTTCCAGGGATATTGGAACAGAGAATCCAAGGCCATCAAACTTCTCTGAAAATTTTCTGAAAGCCACTGAAAGTAGAAAATATGATAAGATGAGGATGACCACAGCTTAGTTTCTTTAAACTCAGAGAAAATTTAGGGAAGAAAATAAACCTATTCTAGAATAGTAGAAGACAACCCATCAAATTTTATAGGAAGCATTAAACTTTAATTTACAAATTATTTCAAGTATCAACACATTAAGAGGTCTTTATTAAGTTCTATTATATCTCTTCAAAATTAGATTTAATTTTTCAGTACAAGGAAATATTAATCTCTCTCTCTCATTTCCAGTTTCTCTTAATTCAATAATATCTATTCTTTTTGGGAGGGTGGGCAGTAGGGGAACCACATAAAGGCTAGCAATTTGGAGGCTAGTCAATTCCCTAGACACAAACAGAAAAAGGCCAATATTTGGTTTAATTTGTATGTTTTCAAGTTCATTATTATTATAAATTGTCGTATTCTAACAATGCATTAAATTTTCAAGATTTAAAAAGTGAATTCCCATCAATTCAGGGTTTTTTTTCCTTGTATTACACTTCAAAAGTTAGTATCTATTAGATGATATACATAGATTAGATACATAAAGTTCTTCAGCTCATAAGAGAAAATGAATATTCTTTTTTTTTTAAAGATTTTATTTATTTATTTAGCAGACAGAGATCACAAGTAGGCAGAGAGGCAGGCGGAGAGAGAGAGAGAGGAGGAAGTAGGCTCCCTGCTGAGCATAGAGCCCTATTCGGGGCTTGATCCCAGGACCCTGGGATCTTGACCTGAGCTAAAGGCAGAGGCTTTAACCCACTGAGCCACCCAGGCACCCCCACAAAGATACTGATGTAGTGAAAAGAAGGGCCATCTGTACCCCAATGTTTATAGCAGCAATGGCCACGGTTGCCAAACTGTGGAAAGAACCAAGATGCCCTTCAACGGATGAATGGATAAAGAAGATGTGGTCCATATACACTATGGAGTATTATGCCTCCATCAGAAAGGATGAATACCCAACTTTTGTAGCAACAATGAGGGGACTGGAAGACATTATGCTGAGTGAAATAAGTCAAGCAGAGAGAGTCAATTATTATATGGTTTCACTATTTGTGGAGCATAACAAATAGCATGGAGGACAAGGGGAGTTAGAGAGGAGAAGAGAGTTGGGGGAAATTGGAAGGGAAGGTGAACCATGAGAGACTATGGACTCTGAAAAACAATCTGAGGGGTTTGAAGTGGCGGGGTGTGGGAGGTTGGGGGAACCAGGTGGTGGGTATTATTGAGGGCATGGATTGCATGGAGCACTGGGTGTGGTGCAAAAATAATGAATACTGTTATGCTGAAAATAAATAAAAAATTAATTAATTAATTTTAAAAAGAAAATGAATATTCAAGGAGTAAGAAACAAAAGACTCAGTTATATCCTTAATCAAGCAAGGAACATGAAGAATGCTGTTCCCTATGGATAGAAGGGTTCACTTTGCTTCCAGAATCCTAAGGCACAAATCAAAAAAACCCTACTGTTTTAAAGTTGAAATTTGAGTCAATAAAGCAAAATTGCAATGGTAGAGAAAAATATATAAGGTCTAGGAACAGAAGTCTTTTTATGGGCCTAACTTTTTTCTCCCTAACTAGCTATATGACCTTAGACAATTTAATGAAGGTCTCTGGCCCTCAGTTTAGCCATGGATAAAAATCTAATTGGTATAAAATACATTTTTTTCCAAAATGTACTACAAAATGAAACAATGTAAACAACTCTTTAAAATGTTTTTTCAGTTAGTTTTCCATTACCTTTATACATACTGCTTTATTATAATGTATGCTACTAAATTACATGGATTATATGAATTAGATTCCCAAAGCGTTTAGAATCCCAGATTAGTTAAGGAAAAACATTTCACCCATCATCCACTTGCTCTGAGTTTTTTGTTTGTTTGTTTGTCTAGTGCTTATCACCCCTGCACTCTAAAATTTAAGATCCGTTAGAGCAGGGACACTGGGTTTTGCTCATTGATTTTTCTGTTGCATAGATCAATGTATAAAATAATGTTATCGAGTGAAATATGTCATTCAGAATTCCCTAGATTATGCTATAGTTACAAAAACCCACAAGTCTTTGTTATTCAATGTGCACAAAAATTTATGAAAGTTTTGTTCACACTACATTTCCTCAGTGAGTTAGCAAGGGGGCATGCCTAATGGTATTGTTATGGACAGGGTTATATGTCCTCAAATTTCAAGTGCTGAAGTACTAACACTCAGTTCCTGAGAATGCAACTGGAGATAGGGCCTTAAAAGAGGTAATCTTCCACCTTCAGAGTTTTCTTTTCCATGCAGTAGCAATGAGCAATCCAAAAATGAAGTTAAAAAAATAATTCCATGTATAATAGTATGAAAAAGGATAAAATACTTAGGTATACATTTAGTAAAAAAGAGTAATACTTATACACTAAAAAATACAAAATATTATTGAAAGAAATTGAAAACCTAAGAAAATGGAAAAATGTCTTGTATTCATGGAAGCCTTAATATTTAGGATAATGTATTACCTAAACTGATTTACAGATTCAGTGCAATTCTATCAAAACCCCAGCTGTCTTTTTTTTTTTTTTTAAGATTTTATTTATTTGTTAGAGAGAGACAGAGACAGAGTGTAAGCACAGGCAGAGTGGCAGGCTAGAAGCAGAGGGAGAAGCAGGCTCCCTGCCAAGCCAGGAGCCTGATGTGGGACTCAATCCCAGGACGCTGGGATCACGACCTGAGCCGAAGGCAGCCACTTAACCAACTGAGCCACCCAGGCATCCCCCCAGCTGTCTTTTTTGCTAATCCTAAAATTCATATGTATCCATAAAGGATCTAGAAGAGCCAAAACAATCTTGGAAAGAAGAAAATTGGAGGTTTCATACCTTCTAATTCCAAAACTTACTAGAAAGCTATAGTAATCAAAAGAGTATAGTACTAGCATAGGGAACAGACATACAGACCAACTGAATAGAACTGAAAGTTTAGTAATATGCTCATACATTTTGTTCAGCTTATTTCTGACAAGCTTGTCAAGATCATTTATTATAGACTGAATATTTGTGTCCCCTTAGAATTTACACATTGAAACTTAATCCCCAATGTGATGGTATTTGGAGGTATAGTCTTTAGGAGCTGGTTAGATCACAAAGGCAGAGTCCTTATGAATGGAATTAGTGCCCTTATAATAGAGACCCCAGAGAGCTCCCTTGCCCTTTCTACCAAATGAGGTTACAGGGGATGATGATGGTCTATGAACAGGAAAGCAGACTCTTATTGAACTGGCTGGCACCTTCATCTTGGACCCTCCAGCTTCTAGCACTACAATAAATTTCTTATGTTTATAAGTCATGGTATTGTCCCTAGTATTCTGTTATAGCAGCCCAAAGACACAATTTAATGGGGGAAAAACAGTCATTTTAGCAAATGGTGATGGGCCAAGTAGATATTCGCATGCAAAAGAATGAGGTTAGATCCCTACCTCACAATACATTCAAAATTTAAATAAAAATGGATGAAAGATACATTTAAATTTATACTTAATATTTATACTTAAATTTATACATTTAACAGCTAAAACTATGAAACTTTTGGAAGGATATGTATATATATGTACATATATACACACACATATATTCATAAATTTGGATTATACAATTGTTTCTTAACTATAACATGGAAAACACAAAGAAACCTAAGAAAAATAGGTAAATTGAACTTCATCAAAATGAAAACTTTTGTTCATCAAAAGACAGTATCAAAAAACTGAAAGGACAACTCCAGGAATCTAAGAAATATTTGCAAATCATGTATCTGGCAAGGATTTGATACAATATATAAATAATTAATTTTTTAAAAAGATTTTATTTATTTATTTGAAAGAGAGAAAGTAAGAGAGACCATGAGAGGGGAATAGGTCTGAGGGAGAAGCAGACTCCCTGCAGAGTTGGGAGCCTGATGCAGGACTTGATCCCAGGACTCTGGGATCATGACCTGAGCCAAAGGCAGTTGCTTAACCAACTGAGCCACCCAGGCCCCCAAGAACTACTATAACTCAGTGATAAAAAGACACAAAACCCAATTAAAAATGGATTTGATTAGATAATTCTCTAAAAAAGATGGCAAAACAGCACATGAAAAAATGTTCAATGTTATTAGTCATTAGGGAAATATAAATCAAAATCATAATAAATACCACCTCACACACACTAGGAGAGCTATTATCAAAAAGGAAACAAAAAATCTTGAGTGTTGAGAAACTGGGATCCTTCTACACAACTGAAGGGAATGTAAAATGAGGCATCCATTTTGGAAAAACAGTCTGATAATTTCTCAAAAGATTAACAGAGTTATTGTATGACCTAGTAAATCTATTCCTAGATAAATACCTGAGATTTGTAAACATATGCCCACACACAGGCAAAACTTTATACATGAATGTTCATAGGGGGATTACTTATGATAGCCAAAATGTGGAAACAACCTAAACTTCATCAACCGCTGAATAGCTAAACAAAATGTGTTGTATCCATACAATGGAATATTATTCAGCTATATCAAAAAGAATAAAGTAATTACTCATGCTACAACATGGAACAACCTTTAAAAAAATCATGCACAGTGAAAGAAACCAGACAAACAAGGCCATATATTGCATGGGTCCAATTATCCAAAAATACAAAAAAGGAGAATCCATAAAAAGACCTAATTGTTTGTATATTGTCTTTCTATCATCAGAGAATGAGACAATGATCAGTAATAGTCATTGTTAGAGTTTCTGAATTGAGAAGTATCGTGGTGAAATGTTATACAAGTTGTTTTGCTTTATTTTTTAAAGATTTCAAAAATTTATGAGAGAGAGAGGGAGAGAGCACACAAGTGCTTAGTAGGGAGCTCTGTCTCTGGAACCATGACCTGAGCTGAAGGCAGATGTTTAACCGACTGAACTACCCAGGCACCCCTTTTTTTATTTTTAATAAAATATTAAATGTGTTATGCTATGGGAAATTAGAAAGAAAGAGGGAAATATTTCAAATGGTGACAATACTAACATTCAAAGAATACAAAAATAACTAGATTAATAGGAATTCTCAGTTTTTAGTTAACTGACTAGTTACTTCAGATATGGGAAGTTTAAAAAAAAAAGAAATGCAGGTACCTAGACCTAATCCAAGAGTTAATGAATTACAACTGATGTAAGAAGTTATGATGGGAGGGTCCTGGGAATTTCTATTGTTGAAAATGTTTCCCAGGTATTTCTAATATGCAAAAATACATAGGAATCACCCTTATAATCTGTCTCCTAGAGGGCAGATACCATGCTTTACTCATATGTTTATCTTTTAAATCCAGTCTAGAGCAGTTTTTAACAAAAGGTAAACTAAAATTCTCACTTGATATACATGAATAGGTAGAGGTAAGTAACTCACCCATTATTTAACTAGCAGGGTCAGATTATATTAAGGACTTCAGCCAAAAAAACTCCTTAATATTCAAGTTACTAAATGGGTAGCCAATCACAAAATTTCTAGTGATCTTATCAAACAACTCAATCTTTTTTTAATTAGCAAACTTTATTTATTTGGCTTCCTTTTTCAGATCTGAATCTGAGCATCTGTATACTTTATTAATGCCATTACCTTCCATATTTCAATGCAAGGCATTTTATGGGAACCTGTCATTAACCATATAAAAACTAATTGCAAGTTGTATGCTACATTAATTCTCCCCATAAACAAACATCCAAGAACTGAAGCATATGCTAATAGAGAACTGATAATTTTATCCACATACCTGCCAAGACAGATGGAAGGCACCTCAGACGGAATTTTGTTATGTGGAAGATTACAAGCTAAAACACTCTTTCATAAGGACTTGACAAGTTCCATGTGATCTACTGTCACATTTACACCATCAGGTGCCACCTTCCTACACCACCTTGCCTTTCAGTTTGAACTCATATTGTATTTCCTGATGAGATATGGGTACTTTAGGTAAATTAAAGACAGGTTTGTGTGATAGCTGCAATCCATATCAAACACACAGCTTTGATCCTTACATTCCTGAGCTAATAGTTGTCTGAAGACATCACCTGGTCCTTGCTCCTGGCTTTACACTGGTGAAAATCTATGTCAGCTGGCATAGATGGCTATCTGTTCTCCTCCTCTGATATTTAAAATACACATTCTTTGAATATTCTTTTAGACAGTCTTTGAGGACTCTCCAAGGATTAAATCTCATATACAGCTTGACTCAGATAAAGGGGCTTCCTGACAAGCAAGTGCCCTATACATATTTTCTACACCATGTTAGAGCAAACAGAATGATAACCTCTTCCCAGTTGATGGAAAAGGAGAACAAGTTAGGCTTGTTGCTGTTTCCCTTTTTATCATTGGAAACCTAGAGAAGGTAATATGAGGCTAAGGTTATTCATGTTTTAAGCTTGACAAATTTGTCTATTATTTCTCTTCAAATAACTACTGATAGTTTTACCTGATTCTTTTCTCCCCCACAGGATTGAAGAGTTTAGATAAAATTGCTGAACCGGCATTTGATAGGTAAATAAAGTTGCAAGGGTAAAAGGGAAGGATAAATTAGGAAATTTACAAATTTCATTCAACCATTCTAAACATAACTGTAATTGAAAAGGCAGAAATATCCAAACAGTGACTAATTACAGAGAGCTGGTTTGATTTAGTTGAGTGTTAAAGAATATACATATACCTATATACTGCTTACCAAACATACACATGATTTTCTTCCATGCCCAATCTTCCTGTGATGGGGTGTCCATGTGACCAGCTCTTGCCACTTGATTCTGAGAGCAAGTGACAAGTATCTCTTCTGGGCCAGGATATAGAAAAGTTGCGTCTTCTCCAGGCACTCTTTTCTTTCTCTTGTCACTCTGGAAGACACACATGGAGACTGAAAATCTCCCGAAAGAAGTATGGAATAAATTTCCATGGGCTTGGGCGCCTGGGTGGCTCAGTGGTTAAGCTGCTGCCTTTGGCTCAGGTCATGATCTCAGGGTCCTGGGATCAAGTCCTGCATCGGGCTCTCTGCTCAGCAGGGAGCCTGCTTCCTCCTCTCTCTCTCTCTCTGCCTGCCTCTCTGCCTACTTGTGATTTCTCTCTGTCAAATAAATAAATAAAATCTTTAAAAAAAAAAAAAATTTCCATGGGCTAAGCTCTTGAGATCTGGGGGTTAATTTGTTACTTCAGTATAACTTAGTCTATCCCAATTGACACAAATATATATTAAATTTATAATTTAAAAAACCTGAGTTTTAGTCCCAGCTCCCTTATATTCTTTACTGCTTTGATAGTGTCAGGCAACTTCGGTTAGTAACTTCGCCATGAAGTTATTGTTCATCAAATATCTTCATTTTCTCTTACATCTCTCACCCTAAGTTGTACTTAGTTTGCAGCCATATGACTAATTCTGGTCTTACATCTCTCACCCTAAACTGTATTTAGTTTGCAGACATATGACTAATTCTGATCAATGGCCTGAGAACAATAATGATACGCATTCCTTATAGTCAAAGGCAATAAAGAACTGGTATTACTTCTTCAACTCTTTTTTTTCCTTTGTCAGGGGGATACAGAAACCAAATGTTCCAAGTGGTATGAGCTATAGGAATCATGGCTTGACCTACCATGGACCCTGAATGATTGAGAAAGAATGCTTTACTATTTAATCTGTTGAGATTTTTACAATTAATTTTAACCTCATCATAGATGGGTCTATCCTCATTATTTAAATGGTCTTTTTAAATAGCATGTTTTGATCCCTTAGAAACTACCATATTTTCTAGAGCAGTAGTCCTCACAGTGTGATCTGCAGACCTGTGCTGAATCACAAGCTGAGTGTCACCAGCTAGCAATTACATAAATACAGAATTTGAGAGTAAGATTACAGAAACTTTTTATAGAAACTGAATATTTCCATGACTTCTAGGAGTGTGATTATATTTCTGGTGATTCGTTTTTATTGTATTTTAAATGTTTATTATATTTTATTCAATTGTATTGTTCCATGACTGATTTCCGGACTAACAAGGAAACTGGCTTCTACAACACATCATGCACCTGAAAGTGATCAATGAATGAATTAAAATTCCTGTGTTCCTTATATAGAGAGACATGGTTTGGCTTGACTTTAAAATGAAATTTACTGTTTTGGATTGATGTGATATATACTCAACTAATGTAAATAATATATTGGAGAGTACACAAAAGTTACCAAAATTTCATTATTATCAGTATTTTGGTTAATAATGTGTTTTCAAGCACATACTTAATTGCATTATAAAATACACATTTATGCACTATTCCTTTTCAGTCAAATATATAACATAGATCAATTTACATGTCAATAACTTCAATTTTACTTATCATTATTGATGTATACCTAGTTTTTTATTGTATACACATACCATAGGTTTTTTTAATCCAGTCCCATGTCAATATAAATTTTGGTAATTTCCAACCATTTGTCGTCTGTGACAAATGGTAAAACCATAAACATACTTACAAATATATGTGTTCGTATGATGTTCCTTAGAGTAAATCACACAGGATTCCTGAAAATGGGTATGCCTATCCACAGACAGTACTGATTCATGATATTTTGAAGAAGGTCCATTTCTTGCCCGCTTCTTCAAACCTGGAATTTTAAAATATATATATTCCTCACATTTTACATAATAGGGATCCATTATCTTTTCCTACTTGTAGCAGTCATGTAGTTCTTAGGGCCTGTACACATGTGATATGGAAGGGATTGCAATTACTATAATTTACTTTTATATTATTGGGAACAAGCCAAGGACAAACCCAGCTGGCCAGTAAGGCCTGCGAAACCATTCTCTTGGATGGTTTTAAGTATATGAATTGGATAGTGGCTGTTTTGTATCGCTCCCTTGGCCAGCAGGTGTAATGGGATGAGACTAAATGTTCCTCGGTGAGCCCATACTTTTATGATCCATCTGTTCAAGTAGGAAGGAATGAGGCAGGTGGGATTCTTCTTGCTACAACAGGGCCTAGATAGAAGCAAATGGAAACAATAATTTTAATAATCTTTGCAGAGCTATCACTCATAGTTTATCATTCCTACTAAAATTCTATTCCCACTGTCATGGAAGCTATGACTAAGGAAGGGTGAATTTTAAAACAAAATTATTTATCTTTAACATATTAACGTTTTTTTTCGTGAACCTTGTCACCAGTGGCAGCTGAGGCGGGGACGAGGCCTACCTGGCGCTGTGGCGGCCAGACGCGGGGGACCGACCAGTCCGCACAGCGGCGCTACAGCCCGCGGCAGGAGACGCAGCTGGGCCGCCACGGCCTGCGTCACTAGGCAGTGGCCGGACTTAGCAGAGTCCTCTTGAGGGGGGACACGGAGGTGCGCCAGGACGCCGAAGAGAACGTGGAGCCTGACCGGCCTCAGGGGCGCCACCAGAACGCAGCACGGCTGGAGGAGTGAGGCGCGCAGTTGGACGATCGCGTCCTGTCGCGCAACTGCAGGCTGTGCGCATGGGCAGTGCCCACCAGAGCGCCGCTCTCTCTGCAGTTGGCGGCGGCTTTGGTCCCAGGAGGGAGGGCTGTGGTTTGTGCTGAGGAGCCCTGGTACCCTTGGCCTGTCATGGAACTCTGTGAAGGTGGAACTTCCAGCACCAACAAAAGCTTCATGATACAGGTCGCGAGCATCACTGCCTTCGGGCACTAAATCCATATAGTCCCCAGTGACGTAACGTAGTGACCCAGTGACGTAAAGCCTCATCACGGAGCGGTCGGGCACCCCCACCCAAAAGGTAGCGGACTTTGGACTAAGCAAAGGCTGTACTGGTCTGCCTCCCCTGAAGCAAAGAGGGCACTCAAGACCACAAAAATGTGAATGTGAATAAATACCACCTGTCCTCAGCGTGTGGCTCAGACTTCCACGTGGCTGCTGACGTCTGGGATGGATCGGACCCTATAGACAGCCATGGCTGATATCTTTATCACCCAGGCATTAGCACCTGGACAAAGATGGAGTCGCTGCCATTGACTCTGAGACCAAGAAGGAGTGCTTGAGGATCTGTGTCAAACAAGGGCGCTAGGTGGTCCTTGTTGGTGAGGCGCAGCTTGAAAACCCAAAGATGGACTGCTTGCTCCTCTGTCTCTCAGAAATTCAGGACTTCCATGTCTGAGGGGATCAAGCAGTTCTTGAGAGATATGTTAGCTGCTAACCCACAGGACAGGCCAGATATCTTTGAGGTTGAAGCTAGAGTGGACCAGGTCTTGTGTGCCGCTTGAAATTCCGGGCAAAGCATCTGGAATGTTTTTTTTTGTTTTTTGTTTTTAAAAAACTAGGTGAGTGTACTTTTTTTTCTTCATGCATCTTTACTGGACTGGTTGCCTCATCCTGGGCCCTGGGATGGGCCCCGTGGAGCTGGGGAGAAAAACAGGACTGAAGAAAACTAAGTGCTTGTTATCAAAGTCCCCCCACCCCAGTGTCCTTGAGGTATGTGGGATTATTTAACTAGGAATTGGAAGTACTGGAGGAGTCTTTGGAGCTTTTTAGAAACGCTTTTTCTCATCAAATTAATAAATGATTACTGTAGAACCTGCAAAAATAAAATGCTGGATGGTTTATTTGACTTGAAACAACTTTTAAGTTAAAATGATCAGGAATTCTTATCCTCTTGAAATAGAAAGACATTGTTTTCCTTAGGTTTCATAGCATATAAGGGATTCTGCAGATTCTTTCCTTCACATTTCAGGGAGCTATGTATAACTGTTGTTGTTGTTATATACATACAAGCATTCTGCTAACTGTATTGTTTCAGTGGTATCTGGGAAAGGAAAGGAAAAAGGAAAGGAAAGAAAAAGACTTGATAGGAAATACTAGAAACTGGATGTATATTCCCTAGGAAGGAAGCATTTTTTTTTTTTTTTTTAAAGATCCATTTTACAGATGTTAAAGGAGTGATGGGAGGAGGTTCCCAGTAGTTGTAGTTGGAAAGATTAGCGGGGTCTGTGACTATATCTCCCCGAATGCACCGGATCTCGTCTGGAAAGATTAGCGGGCACCTGAAACCTGGAAGCTTACTGTGGGACTACTTGTTAGTTAAACATTAATCAGAGACCATTTTGTTTCAACGTAGTGGATGTCTGGGCAGCATGAAAACAAAAAAATACCACCTAGTTCAAACGTGGACATTCTAAATAAGGATTATCCTAGAAAGAGAAAGAGAATGAAGCAACTTATCTTGTAACAATTTCATTACCTTAGTGTGTATCTATCTGTGTGTGTAGGTGTGTAGTTATTCACACCTTTGGTGTCGGGGGTAGGACTGTTCTGGAGACTCTAGGACCTCAGAGACTGCACGCATTTTTAGGAAAGATGAAATTTAGCTTGTCTCTGTGACCTTTATGTATAATGCAGGGGTGCTTGTTCAGGCTTTCTTCAGAAGCCAGATTGAAGTGGTTTATGTAAATATTTAAGGCCCAGTTTTCCAGAAGACGGTCTGACACCCTAATATTCTTTGAATCCGTACAAAATCCATAGAAAGAATTTTAGTTGATTCACCCTTTTCAGGAACCCAGAAACTTCCTTTTTTCCAAGTCTACAGAAATATAACTGGCATATAGCTTTGTGCAAATTTTGAAGTATACAACATGAGTTTGACACACACAAAAAATTTTGAAATAGTTACCACAGTAAGGTTATTTAAGACTTATTCCATCATCTTACATAATTACCTCTTGTTTGGTGGTAGAACATTTAAGATTTACTCTTTCAGCTCATAATGCTATATGTTGCATCCCCAGAATTTACTCATCTTATAATTTGAAGCTTGTACCCTTTGATTTGATCAGTATCTATTTCCCCCACCCCTCAGATCCTAACAACCCCCATTCTATCCTCCGTTTCAATGAGTTCAGCTTTTTTTAGACTCTGTGTGTAAGTGAGGTCATGCAATATTTGTCTTTCTCTGACTTATTTCCTTTAGCATAACACTGCAAGATCCATACATTTTGTAACAAAAGGTTAGATTTTATTTTTTTTAAGTTAATGGAAAAAAATATGTGTGTGTGTGTGAATATGGGTATATATTTTTTCTGTATCCATTCATCTGTCAGTGGACATTTAGGCTTCCATGTCTTGGCTATTATGAATAATGCTGCAGCAAACAGGAAGTACAAGTTACCTCTTCGAGATTCTGATTTCATTTCCTTAGTATATATACCCAGAAGTTGGATTGCAGGATCCAATTAGTTAGTTTTGATAGGAACCTTGGTTAATTTTTTGAGAAAGCACCATATCACTTTCTAGGGTGGCTGTACTGATTTACATCCACACCAACAGTTTATAAGTATTCTCTATTCTTCACACCCTTGCCAACACTTCATTGTACTTTTGATGGTAGCCATCCTAACAGACGTAAGGTATTATCTCATTGTTGTTTTTATTTGCATTTCCTTGCTTATTAGTGATGTTTAGCACCTGTTCATGTACTTGTTGGCATTATTGTGTTTTCTTTGGAAAATATGTGTATTTGAGTTTTCTGCCCATTTTTAAATTGGATTACCTTTTTTAAAAAGTGTGTGACTTCCATATATATTTTGGATATTAACCCCTTCTCAGTAGATTGCCTCTTCATTCTATTGAATGTTTCTTTTTGCTGTGCAAAAACCTTTTAGGTTGGTATAGTCCTCTTCATTTATGTTTGCTTTTGTTGCCTGCACTGTTGGTGTCATATCTGAAAATTCATTGCCAAGATCAACATTAAGAGCTTTTTCTTATGTTTTCTTTGGGAGTTGTGCAGTTTCAGGTCTTACTTTTAAGTCTTTAATCTTTCATCTATTTTGAGTTAATTTTTATGAATAAGTAATGTAAGCTAGGCTCCAGTTTTCGTTTTCTGCATGTGGTTATGCAGTTTCCCCAACACCATTATTGAAAGGACTAGCCTTTATCCATTGAAGGATATCCATTGTATGTTCTTGGCTCTTTTGTTGAAAATTAATTGACCGTGTATACGTGGGTTTATTTCTGGACATCAATTTTGTGTCATTGGTTTGTGTGTCTGTTTTTATGCCAATACAGTACTGTTTTGATTACTCTAGGTCTGCATAGATGGGCCTGGATTCTGTGTTAGGGAAAGGGGATTGATTAAAAGCAGGAGACCACTGGTGTGGGTCTAGCATCTGGGTCTGTGGAGACCTGACAAGAGTTGGGTTGGGTTGGGAGCCAGCCTGGACCTTGGGACAGCTGGCAATAGCTTGTCACCTGGACAGGCCTGGAACCTTCATCCATGGAAATCACTGAGACAGGAAAGGAGCCTGGGAGACTGGCCTGGTGCTGGGGCAGGCTGAAAGCCTAGGATCCAAGGTACTTGGTTGGGCCTGGAACCATGGGGGCCCACCTGGTGCTGGGGTAAACTGGGAACCTGGGGTATCAGGAGCCAGTCAACGGGAGCTGGTGCAGGCCTGATGCAGAGGTCCACAGTGAAGTCAGGAGGAAAGCAAAGTTCCACTCTCCACACTGGGCTGACATGGTTTTGGGTATGGGTTATAGGGTCATGTGAAACTGTCTTTCATACTCTCTTTAACACGTATTTTCTTATTTCTGTCCTCTATCCAAGTGCTGTCATATCTTACCAGGAATTCTTAGCAATTGTGAAGGTAATTTTCTGTGCAGGTGTTTATTCAAATTGATGTTTCTGGGAGGAGAGCGTACTAGAAATTCCTATACTACCATCTTGCTAACCCCAGAAACTTTTTTTTGCTCCCAGCCAAGTCTGGATGAACTCGTTCACATGGTCTGTGCACATTCCAATTTTTGTTTGGAACATCTTAGATACCTAGATACACATTTTTATGATACCTAGATACACATATTTATGACTTTCTCCCACGTGTAGCATCTATAAAGCAGAAAACATAAATTGATCATAATGTCAGTTAGGAAAAGATTAAAGTATAATATTCATGCTATATTACAAGAGTGGTGGTGTTTGGTTTGAAGGGGTAGGGCCAGTGGGAAATCAGTATTAAAGCATGTAGCTTTTCCTGGGGCAGGGGAATGCTCAATAGAAATTCTGAAATAGATGCAAACCAATGAAAGTGATTCTTAACAACTTACTATATCAGTCTAAACTGCCTTTATAATAAGTTTTAGGTATATAACCACTGTTTGTTGGAGCATATAACCTAAGTCTTTATCTTTTAAGCATTAATAGCCATGCATAGACTTTCTCCCCTAAAACTTTTATTTTGGATTTTGATGAAGCTCTGTTCATACTTTTCATCTCCTTCATATCTGTGTAAATCTTGATATTTCCCTTCCCAGAATGGATAGTAACAAGTTTTCAATCAGTTCTAAGCAAAAATATGTCCCGTCTTCATCATTATAATAAACTTGCTCCAACTTCTTCCATTTTTATGTGCTCTTGCTATGGTCTCGTATAGGGCCAGAGAATGACAGACCCACTGACAAGTGTCCTGAGTAACTTCCTTGTCTTAAACAACAAAGGAAAAAAAAAAAAGTCACAGAATGAATTTATACCATATTCCGTGGTTCAAAAAATGACTGGTTGAACTGTACTCTGAGGTTCTGGAAAGCTTTCCTTTCTCTTTCCTGCCTTAAATTGTTTGGAATTATATATCAAATCAGACTAAGCATTAAAACCAGAGCATTCCAGGGATCTCAATTCAATCCCAACCCTCTGTTTTTCAGGAGTAGCTCTTCTGAAGAATGGTGTTGCTTTGGAATCTGTATCCAGATGGCAATGCAAAATGGGGAGAACTTGTCTGATAATCTCGGGATTTTTTAAATGTTTTTTTTGAGTACTAAGAAATAAATTTGTAACCCTGACCATGTGGTGGTGGAGAAGGCACAGGCAGCCTTTCTAAATCAATTCTCACTCGCATAATAGAAAATTGTTTGCCACGTGACTTTTAAAACCATTCATTGATTTTATAAAGCAAATATTTCTTTTACCAAAAAAAGAATTGCTCATCATGCTGTGACCCTGAGTGTGTACTCTCCTCAAATTATTCTTCCCTCCTGGATTTAGGGGTGAAGAACACACAGAGACAGGATATATTAATTTAAGAGTCAATTCTAAAAGGCTTCCCCTTTTAGAATTGGTAAAGCCTTCCCCACTTTTTGATTTGAATAACTCCATACCTATAGTCCTCCTAGTATGACACGAGAAAAGCTAGTATCCTGCAAAGAAATGATCAGATGCTCAAATTTCATAGACCCTATTAGATTAGCATATATGGCAAAGATTATTTGTAAAATGTGAGAGCAAAGAGGTTTGATGTCTACATGAAAAAAAAAATTACAACCCATATCTATGGCTTTATTTTTTTGTTTTTTAGAAGATTTTATTTGTTTATTTGACAGAGAGAGAGAGATCACAAGTAGGCAGAGCAGCAGGCAGAGACACAGGGGGAAGCAGGCTCCCTGCTGAGCAGAGCGCCCAAAATGGGGCTTGATCCCAGAACCCTGAGATCATGACCTGAGCTGAAAGCAGAGGTTTAACCTACTGAGCCACCAAGGCACCCCTATATCTGTGGCTTTAAATAATTACTCCACCTCCAGGGTGAATCTGTCTTCTTCTCCACTCCTTTTTTTTTTTTTTTTTTTTTTTTTAAGTCATGAGACTTAAGTCATTAGAGTCTTATCTCTCCAGTGATACAAAGTTATTTCTACTTCAAATATATAGATGGGCAGTTAAGCTGAGCAGGAAGCATTCATTCTTTCTTTGAAAAGAAATTATAATTATGATGGTTATTGGAACTGGACTCTCAAACTCAAAGAACCCAACTCCAAAGGTAGTAGTAGATTGGGTGAGTTGAGTCATAAAATCTTTGATTAGAAAGGAAATAGCGCCCATATGCAATATGTACCTAAGGGATTGGGTGATGGTGATGTGTGTATATGTGCATGTGTTTGTGTGTGTGAGATTAGATTATCATATAGCAAATGTCCATCACCTCCCACTTGACCACAGTGGAAGATGCCACTGATGTTGGGTTTTGTAGATAACTTACTTAGCCAATAGAATGTAGAACAAGTAGAAGCTCAAAAAGGCTATACAGCTGTGCTTCCTTTTGCAAGCTCCTGCATTTCACCGTAAGAACATGCTTCAAGTGAGGGCTGGTCTGATGAAGGTAAGAGTTACCTAAAGCAGATCCTGATCCAACATGCAGCTTGGAACCTAGCACAGTTGAGTAGTTTAAACCAAACATACCTATATCTATGTGAGTGAAATGATTATTATTGTATATTTCTCAATTTAGTCGCATTTTTATTATTAGCATATTGAAAACAATGTAAAAATAGCTATCTTTAGCTATTTGTTTATTTTTTATATCCTTTTCCAGTAGCATTTCCTTACACTAATTATGGCAGTAATTGTGAATATTGACAATGAGTCAAATAACTTATGTTCAAGTTCTTGCTCCTCTGCTTATTATTTTTTGTGGATCTTTGGGATTTAACCTACATACACCATAGAGTTCTAATTCACAAAACCCAGTAGTGATATCTACCCTGTGGAGTTTTTGTGACTATTAAGTATGACGGTGTATGTCAATTTATAAGCAAAATATCTGAAACATTGGATATAGTACATAGTAGTCATTATTATCATTTTGATCATTTATACTTAGTGTATAAGTGTATGGAGTTAAAATATATTTATTTTAACACAGCACCACACAAGATACCAAATGCTCTGAACTCTGTTACCCATCTACTGAATGAGCTATTTGTGCACATGTATACAGTGTCAACCAATAGCTATTTCAGTTGCAAGAGTATGGCCCAGGAAAGGTTAATATGCATTAAAAGACCAGTTCTAACAGATTCAATTCATTTACACAGCAGCAGATATGTCAAACCAGGCCAATTTTGCTATCATAAAGTTGAGACTCCAGGTCCCTTGAAGAGAGTAATAAATGACATCACCATATCTAAGCCTAAATGATGCATTGGAAGTATATTCAAAATAAGTTTTTTTTCTTACTGGAAGAGGCAAATCAATATTTAAATATTCTTCTTTTGGTATCTTTTTAACAACTGTTGAATGGATAATTTATGGTATTTTGTTTAGTCTTACAGGGTTTCTAATTATGAATTCTTGAAGGAGTTTAAAGAGAAAGAACCTAAAAATCCCAAATTAAGTAGAAATTGAAAATTCATCAAAACCTAGTTTCAAATACCACTTTACCTTCTTCTTCTTCTTAAAACCTGTTCTTTTTTTTTTTTTTTTTTTTGTAACCTGTTCTAATTTTTCATGAATTCAACACTGTAATAGAACTACTAGTGGAAATGCGGGGAATGATGGCAAGATAGTTAACAAGTTATTAGGTATATAAGATACAGCAAAAAAAATTGGTGAGGATATGAAGATCAAAGGAGTATATGGGGGCAAGAATGAGTGTGGTGTAGTGATATCATGCCTAAGCAATAGGAATTTTCACTCTTCTTTTGTAAACTTTATCCTTTAGGCTAGACAGGCAAAGTCATACATAAACTGATCCTAAGATAATCAATTTATGCATAAAACTGTATAGGCAGCTTTTAAAAAATAGTAAAAGTTTACTTCTGTAAAATAAGGTAATAATTATGATATTTTATGATTATTGATCTGTGAATATTATCTGTTGTGATTATTGATCTGTTATGATTAATAATTTATTATAAAAACATATTTTTAAGTTTTTAGTAGACCTTCTTTAGAGCAATTTTAGGTTTTCGGAAATGGAGAGTTGTCATATATAGGTTCTCCCCTAACAATTTTTCCACATTTACTAACATTTTGTAATAGTTTGATACATTTGTTATAATTGATAAACCAATATTAATATATTATTATTAACCAAAATGCATGGCTTACATTAAAGTTTAATCTTTGTGTTGTAAAGTTCTGTGAATTTTAACTAATTAATAATGATATGTGTCCACCATTACAGCATAGCACAGAATAGTTTCACTGCCCTAAAAATGTCCTTTGCGCTACATATTCACCTCTGTGCTCCTCGTTCTTAATCCCTGGACACCAATGAACTTCACTGTATCTACAGTTTGCCCTTCCCAGAATGTCATATAGTTGGGATCATAAGGTGTATCACTTTCCAGACTGGCTTTCACTTACCTGAATGTATTTAAGGATCCTCCATATATTTTCAAAGCTCTAGAGTTCATTGCTTTTTTATCACTGAAAATGCTCTGTAGTATGGGTGTGCCACAGCTTGTTTACCCAGTTACCTATTTACAGACATCTTGGTTATTTCTAAGTTTTGCCAATTTGGAATAAACCTGCTGTAAACATTCATGTATAGATTTTTATGTGGGCAAATATTTTTAACTTATTTGGGTAAATATTTAGGAGTGTGATTTCTGGATCATGCTATAAGATGATAGTTAGTTTTATTGACTGCCAAATTGTCTTCTAAAATAGCTGCACCATTTGGCATTTCTACCAGCCATGAATGAGCATTCCCGTTGCTCCACACCACCAGCAACATTTGGTGTTGTCAGTGTTTTAGATTTTAGCTATCTAATATGTATGTAGTGGTATCGCAGTGATGTTTTAATTTGCATTTCCCTAGTTACATATGATATTGAACACCTTTCATATGCTTGTCATCAGTATATTTTCTTTGGTGAGATGTCCAGTTCTATTGTCCACTATTTTAATTGTTTTATTATAGCTGAGTATCAAAAGGCTTGTATATTTTGAAAACCAGTTGTTTACCATATATGTGTTTTGAAATATTATTTCCTTGTCTGTAGATGGTCTTTTGTTCTCCTAAGTTCTTTTGCAGAGCAGAAATTTTAAAATTTTAATGAAGGACGACATACCAATTATTTTGATGAATCATGCTTTTGATGCTGTATCTACAAAGTCATTGCCAACTTGAAGGTCGCCTTTGTTTTTCCATGTTACTTTCTAAAAACTATGTTTCTTTATATTATATTTACTGTATGATCTATTTTATATTAATTTTTATAAAAGGTGTAAGGACTATGTCTAGATTATTTTTTCTCTTACATGTAGATATACAGATGTTTTAGTGCTATTTGTTGAAATTACTAATCTTTTCTCATAGATTTGTTTTTACTCCTTTGTCAAGGATAAGTTGACTATATATGTGATTCTATTTTTGTGCTCCCTGTTTTATTGTACTGATCCGTTTGTCTTTTCTTTTGCCATTGACACAAAAATCTGGATCTCTGTAACTTATAGTAAGTCTTACAGTCATTTAGTCAGCATTGTGTTGGCTCTTCTGGATCTTTTGTTTTCCCATACAAATTTTAGAATTAGTTTGTAGATCTTCACCAAATAACTTGCTAGGATTTTGTGTGGGATTGTGTTGAATCTGTAGATCAAGATAGGAAGAATTGATATCTCAGTGTCTCTATATTTGTGGAATATCACTTTCATTTATTTAAATATTTGATTTTTAATCATAATTTTGTAGTTTCCCTTATATAGATCTGTAATCTATACATGCTTTGTTAGAGATGTAACGAATTATTTCAGTTTTTTGTTGTTACTAATGTAGTGTTGTGTTTTTAATTCCAGATTCAAATTGTTTGTTACTGACATATGAGAAACCAATTGATTTTTGTATATTAACTGTATTTTCTAACTATGTCATAATCACTTTTTAGTCCTTGGAGGTTTTTCATTTTGTCAGTTCTATGGGATTTTTACATAGATGATCATATCATCTTTGAACAAGATTTATTTCTTCCTTTCTCTTCTGTATGTCTTTTATTTCCTTTCCTTGTCTTGAAAATTTGCTAGGACTTTCAGTTGTGTTGGATAGGAGTGGTAAGAAGGGTCATTTTCATCTTGTTTCAGATTATAGGGAGAAAAGTAGTTTTTTACCATTAAGTATGTTATTAGTTTTAGGGTTTTGTTTTTTGTTTTTGTTTGTAGATGTTCTTTAGCAAATTGAGGATGTTCCTTCTATGTCTGGTTTGCTGAAAATTTTTGTGCGTAGATAATGGATTTGTCAAATGTGTTTTCTACATTTATTGGTATGAAAATACTTTTTTTTTTCTATTTAGACTATTCATATCACGAGTTAACATTAATTGATTTTTGAATTTTAAACCAGCCTTGCATACCTGGAATAAATCGTGTTTGGACATAGTATATAATTTTTTCTATATACTGTTGGATTCACTTGCTAATATTTTGTTGATGATGTTTGCGTCTACATTCATAAGAGATTTGGTCTGTAATTTTTCTCATTAGTAATGTCTTGGTTTTGGTGTTGGAGTAATGCTGGATTCATGGAACATGTTATTTATTTTTAAGATTTATTTGTTAATTTGACAGACAGAGATCACAAGTAGACAGAGAGGCAGGCAGAGAGAGAGAGGGGAGGAAGCAGGCTCCCTGCTGAGCAGAGAGCCCAATACAGAGCTAGATCTCTGGAATCATGACCCAAGCTGCAGGCAGAGGCTTTAACCCACTGAACTACCCAGGTGCCCTGGAACATATTATTAAGTATTACCGCTGCTTCTATTTTCTGGATGGAATTGCAGAAGAATTGGTATTATTTTTTAAGTGTTTCATAGAATTCACAGTGAAACCATTTGGACCTGGTATTTCCTGTTTGAGGAAAATTAGTATATATAGCTTCAGTTTCTGTAATATATAAGCCTATTTAAATGATCTATTTCTCCTTGTGTCCCTTTTAGTAGATCATGTCTTTTAAGGAATTAGTTTATTTAATCTTATTTATCAAATTTGGGGGTAGGAGTTGTTCACAGTTTTTCTTTATTATTACTTTAATGACCATGAGATCAGTTGTGTTGGCCCCAGTTTCATTCTGATATTAATAACTTGTGTCTTTTTTTTCCTCCTTTTTAGGTTAGCTAAAGTTTTCTCAATTCTATTTATCTTTTCTGAACCAGCTTTCAGTTTCCTTGATTTTCTCTGTTAAATTCCTGTTTGCAATTTCAGTGATTTCTAATTTTTTGTTATTTCTCTTTTTTCTGCTTACTTGGATTCAGTTTGCTCTACATTTTCAAGTTTCTTAATGTTGAAGCTTAGATTAACTTTTATATTTTCGTCTTTTCTGGCAGATGTATTTAACATATATTTCTCTCTAAAAATGCTTTTGCTATAACATACAAAATTTTAAAAGTTGTATTTTCATTTTCATTTAGTTCAAAATTGTTTTTGTAATTTCCTTGATAACGTCTTCTTTTATCCATGTATTACTTCAAAGTATATTTTTAAATAACCAAATATTGAAATGTTTGGGGATTTTCTAGCCTCTTTCTGTTATAGATATCTAGTTTAATTCTATTGTCATCTGAGAATATGCTTTATGTAATTTTTATTCTTTTAAATTTGCAAAGATGTGTTTTATGAGCCAGGATCAGTTCATCTTGGGAATGTTCTATGTGAGTTTAAGAAGAATATATATTTTGATGTTGTTAGATGAAATACTTTATAAATGTCAATTAGATTCAGTTGATTGATGGTGCTGAACACTTCAACTATATAGTGATTTTCTGTCTGTTGGGTCTATCAATTACTGAAATTGGGGTTTAAATTCTTCAACTAAAATATGTGTATTTCTCCCTTTCAGCTCTATTAGTTTTTCCTAACTATTTTGATGTGCACATTTTAGATGTGTACACAGTAAGGATTGTATGCCTATTTGAAGAATTGACTCCTTTATCTTATGTTTACCTTTATCTTATATTTTATCTTTATCTTTATCTCCCTCCTTATGTCTGATAATTTCCCTTGTGCTAAAATCTACTTTGAAATTAAAATAGCTAGTTCTACTTTCTTTTGACTAGTGTTAGTATAGTGTATTCGCTATTCCTTTACTTTCAATCTGTATTTACTTATGATTGTGTTTTTTATAGACAGCATATATTTTGGATTCTTATTTAGCCCACTCTGATGGTTTCTGTATGTATATTAAGACCATTCACATTTAAAATGATTTTTGATGGAGTTGCCATCATCTTCCATATCTGTTACTATTTTCTATTTGTTGTGACTTTCTTTCTTTTATTTTTATTTTGCTTTTAATCTATCATTTTACATGATTTAGTTTTCTTACCTCTCAGGATATTGATCATATTGATCATACCTTAATTTTTTTTCAATTTTTTTTCCTACTGGTTTCTCTACAGTTCGCAATACACATTAATGACTAAACTAAGTCTACTTTCAAATAACACTATACCACTTCATGGTTAGCTCAAGTATTTTATAACTTTAGTATTCCAGATTTCTCCTTCCCATGCCTTATAACATTGTTGTTATATACTTCATTTAACCATAAGCTATAATCATCCAATATATTGTTGCTATTATTATTTTGTGTTTTTTAATTATTTTTGTTTCTTATTGCTATTATTATTTTGAATGAACTGTTATTTGTTAGAGCATTTAATAAGAAGAAAAATAAAAATGACTTTATCGGGGCACCTGGGTGGCTCAGTGGGTTAGGCTGCTGCCTTCGGCTCAGGTCGTGATCTCAGGGTCCTGGGATCGAGTCCTGCATCGGGCTCTCTGCTCAGCGGGGAGCCTGCTTCCTCCTCTCTCTCTCTGCCTGCCTTTCTGCCTACTTGTAATCTCTCTCTGTCAAATAAATAAATAAAATCTTAAAAAAAAAAAAAGACTTTATCTTCATTTATTCCTTCTCATGCCTGTCCTTTCTTTACATAAATTTGTGTTTCTGACTTACATCATTTTCCTGCTTTCTGAGAAATTCATTTTGATGTTTTTTGTACATCAGGTCTACTGGCAACAAATTCCTTCTAATTTTGTTTGAGAAAGTATTTCTTCTTCACTGTTGAAGGATAATTTTGCTGGATCTAGAATTCTAGGTGTTTATTTAATTATCACATTTAATTACTTTATTCCACTCTCTTCTTGCTTGAATAGTGCCTGAAGAGAAGTCTGATTTAATTCTTTTTTTTTTTAATTTATTTTCAGCATAACAGTATTCATTGTTTTTGCACCACACCCAGTGCTCCATGCAATCCGTGCACTCTCTAATCCCCATCACCTGGTTCCCCCAACCTCTCACCCCTGGCTGCTTGAACCCCCTCAGATTGTTTTTCAGAGTCCATAGTCTCTCATGGTTCACCTCCCCTTCCAATTTCCCCCAATTCCCTTCTCTTCTCTAACTCCCCTTGTCCTCCATGCTATTTGTTATGCTCCACAAATAAGTGAAACCATATGATAATTGACTTTCTCTGCTTGACTTATTTCACTCAGCATAATCTCTTCCAGTCTTTGTTACTCTATAGATAAGATATTTATCCCACTTCATAGTATTTCTCTAAATTTTTCATCTTTGTCTTTAGAGTTTTGAAGTGTGAGTAGGAAATGCCTAGGTATAGCATTCATTGGTTTATTTGTATTTTTCCAGTTTGGTGTTCTGTAAGATTCCTACCATTGTATCTGTCAAAAATTTTAGAAAATTCTCAGCCACTATTACCTCAAATATTTTTCTTTTCTTTTTTCATCTTCCTACATTCCTATTATGTGTATGTTATACCTTTTGTAATCACTTCAGAGTTCTTAGATATTTTATTACATCTTCTCCTTTTGTTTTCCTCCTCCTCTCTGCATTTCACTTTGGGAAGTTTCTGTTGTTACATCCTCAGGCTCACTGATTCTTCCCATGTCTATACCCAAACTACTGATGAGCCCATCAAATGCACTTCTGATTTTTGTTATAGTGTCTTTTTAATTTCTAGCAGTTCCTTATGATATTCTTTTAATTTCCATCTCTCAGCTTACATTACCCATCTCTTGCACATTATTCACTTTTTTCAGTAGAGCCTTTATCATATTAGTCACAGTTATTTTAAATTTTTAGTTTGATAATTTGAAAATATTGGTCATATCTGGCTCTGGTTCTTTTAGCATGATTTGCAATTTTTTTCCATTGTTGAAAGCCAGACATGATATATAATGTGAAAGGTAACAAAGTAAATTGGTCTTTATTGCTTGGTTTTATGTTTATCTGGCTAGAAGTTAAGCTGTTAATCATTTGCTCTAGCTATTGATATTAAAGGCTAAAATTTCCTCTGGTGACCTAGTTTTTGTTTCCTCTGCTGTCTTGTGTTAGCCTAAGAACTTTTTAAGTAGGGTCTGAGTCTTGCAGTTCTATTCAGCTGTAGTCTCTTATTATTATACAGGAGCCCTATTGTTGTGATAGTAAAATGTAGCTGGTGAGAAAGCATTTTGTCATCCTGTGATTAAATCTCATGTTTTATTGAGTCTCTTCACCTGTGCTATGATCTCTCTAAGTGCTGGTCGGCCTTCTATTTCATACCTTAGATGAGACAGGAATACTAAAAGGGGCTGGAATTGGTTATCCCCCCACCCCATATTGGTTAGGTACTAAATAATAGTTTCCCTTGAGGGCAAGCATTTGGTGAGGAGTAAAGAAAGATACAGTCTTATTTCAAATGGCCCTTTTTTGTCTCTTCCTGGTGAAAGTAGGAAGTCATTTTTCTCTAGACTTTATAGTGAGTATCTGGTGGAGCTCCTGGAGGAAAACCTCACAAAAGTGTGGAGATTTCCCCAATGCAGGGCCTCCAGGAGTTTTTATTTCTCAAGCTAGCCCATACTCAGTTTCCAGGAGTTAGTCAGCTATCCTTTAAATATTCCTGCCTGATGCTGGCTCCAGCAGTGGTTTCTGTTCTTGGTAAGATGTAATTTTCTGTATCTACTTGTCTCTCCATTTTTCAGTGATTTGTCCTTTCACCCTAATTTTCTGATGGATCTCTAGCAGGGTTATTGATTTTCTGTTTTTAAGTCTTTTTTGTTGTTGTGGAGATAGAAGTGACACCTTTTAAGTTCTTTGTATGTCAGACTGGAAATCAGAAGTGCATTTTATTTAAATGTAAAAAGAAAACTATCAAAACAACAACAACAAGGCAACTGAAGAATGTGGAACAAAATTTTAAAGAAGAAAAAAAAAAAACTCTAAACCTATAAATTCTATATACAACAAAAATATCTTTAAAAAAAGAAAAAAAAGGCAAAGAACATTTCAGACTTACAAAAGCTGAAAGTATTTGACACCAGCAAATCCATACTTCAAAACATACTAAAACAAGTCATTTAGGCAAAGAGAAACTGTTGCCAGATTATTAAAAAAAAAAAAAGAATTCTGTTGCAACACAAAAAGTAACTATGTGAATAATTATATAACATTATTTTTCTTATGAGGTACCTTTGAAGTATAGCTGACTATTTAAACAAAAGTTGGAGTGTATTCAAGGTAAAAACAATAGCATAAAGGCTAGAAGGTGATACAGGGAAGTGTATTTTTGTATGGTTCTTAACTATGTTTGAATTTATACAAAGTGTTACTGATGGTTGGCTTTTGATAGGTAAGGATATATATTGTAAACTCTAAAGCAAATCTATTAAAGTATAAAAAAATCCCTAAGAGTTATAGTTATTAGATTAACAGAAAGGAAAAAAAATAATAAAAGACTAAATCCAGATAAAAGCACATTAAAGAAGAAAAAAATTAAAAATATAAAACAGTTAAAAAAATTAAATGATAGATTCAAACTAACCCCATTCATTGTAATATTTTTTTTAATTTTTTTTTAAAGATTTTATTTATTTATTTGAAGAGAGAGATCACAAGTAGGCAGAGAGGCAGGCAGAGAGAGAGAGAGGGAAGCAGGCTCCCTGCTGAGCAGAGAGCCCGATGCGGGACTCAATCCCAGGACCCTGAGATCATGACCTGAGCCGAAGGCAGCGGCCTAACCCACTGAGCCACCCAGGCGTCCCAATAATATTAAATATAACTAACGGGGCACATGGGTGGCTCAGTGGGTTAAAGCCTCTGCCTTGGGCTTAGGTCATGATCCCAATCCTGGGATCAAACCCCACATCAGGCTCTCTGCTTGGCAGGGAGCCTGCTTCCTCCTCTCTCTCTGCCTGCTTCTCTGCCTACTTGTGATCTCCATCTGTCAAATAAATAAATAAAATCTTTAAAAAATAAATAAATAAATGAATGAATAAATAAATAAAACTAATAATTAGAGATAGATTGGTTAAAGAAACAAGGTGCAGGTTAGTACTGCTTACATTGGAATATAGTTTTAATATAAAGACATAAATAGGTTAAAAGTAAAAAGATTAGTAATGATATATGCTAACCCTAATAAAAGGAAAGCTTGAATGTCTACATTAACATTACACAATACAAGTTTTGGAGTAAAGAATATTATCTGAATTAAACATAGTAATGAAAGTGTTGGGTTATCAAGAAAGCAAACAAATGCTAAATATTTATGCAGTTAATAATAGTAAAGCTTCAAATAGCTGAAGCAAAACCTTAAAAACTGCAAGGAGAAAAACAAAAGTGAAATCACATGATAAGATTTCAATATCTATCTCTGAAAAACTGATGGAACAAATAGAAAATTAGTAAGGAGTTAGAAAATTGGAATAACAATTTCAACAAACTTTACCCAATTGAAATTTATAAAATACTTTGCACAGCAACGATAGAATGGCTATTCTTTTCATGTCCACATGGGACATTTACCAAGAGAAAATATATTCTGAGTTACAACAAAAGACTCAAATTTAAAAGGATTTAATTCATACAGAGTATTTTCTCTGACCACTATGGATTTAAAATAGAAATATTAACAAATCTCTGAAAAATTACCATATATTTATAAACTAAATAAAACACTTGTAAAGCTGTGTTCCAAAAAGTATCCATAAATGAAAATAAAAGGTATTTAGTACTAGATAGTGAAAACATAACACATCAAAATTACAGGATGCCACTAAAACAGTACTTAGTTGGAAATTTATAGTCTGTCAGAAAAAAAAGGCACCAAATCAGTGAACTCGAAAAATGTAAGCAGAAGAAAGGAAAAACATTAAATAAAAGCCAAAATTATTTAAACAGAACCCAGAAAGACAATAAAGAAAATAAAACTAAAGCTAATTATTTGAGATCAATAAAATTGATAAATTTCCATTCACACTGACCAGTAAAAAAATGAAGATATAGAATAACACCTGAAATTTTATAAGAATATCACTATAGACTCTTTAGATAATAAAAAGAAAATAAAGGTCTAATATAAATTAATTTATGCCAATAAATTCAGTTACTTAGAAAAATGGACAAATTCCATGGATGATACAGCATCTGAGATTTACTCAAGAAGAAATGGCCTAAATTTTTCTATAACTATTTTTTTAAAAATTAGTATCTATAAGAACAAATGAACTAAAACTTCTCACAAAGAATACTCCAGACCTGGATGTCTGCACTGATGTGTTCTACCAAATATTTAAGGAGGAAATAATAACAATTCTATAATAAATGTTACAAAAAACTGAGGAAAGTTTGATCTGAGATCAGAACATGTGGACTGATATAAATCTTTGCCAGCTCCCTCACTCACTTGTGATATCTGTCACTGACCATTGATGGACAAGAACTCAGATCACATGGCTCCTCCATCATGAGGGCATGACAGTCCAAATTTGTCACTTACAGAAGAATGCTGGTCTGGCAGATTCACATGAAAGTCTCAGTTCAGAGGAATGTTGGTGACCAAAAGATTAAATGCTAAAGGTTAGCATCATACATGTGCAAAGAAGATTTAATATCAGATGATATCTACATAAAATGAGTTTTTTCCCCTACCCATCTCAGCCTCATAAGGTGAAAGAGTGGGCTCTGGCTTCAAATCCTAAATCAGTTTGATAATCTAAGCTGGTAGCAGTTGAATAGGAATAGAAGACAGAATGATTGAAACTTGGCATAACTTCTAATCAAGTAAGACATCCTACCTCACTTGAATTTCTTTTCTGCAATGAGAATTTAGACTTACAGAATTTAGAGGTTTAATTAGAGTGAGGCTAGATTATTGAGGAGACTTGGGAGACTCGGGCAATAAAAAGGGTATGAATGCTGACTAAGCCAAGTTTCAAATTGGACTCTATCTAGCATACAGACAGGCTACTTTATAAGGACCCTTCAAACCCAGCTCAGTTCTAGTTAATGTAATAATTTTGGAAAGCCATGTTAACATCAGGTGACTCTACTCTCCACACAGTGGTCGTGGTGAATACATGGCCTAAACTAAGGAAGGGATGCATTTTTTTCTTCCCCCTTAACTCCAAATGACTGCTCAGTCCTGGTGCCTGACCTACCGTGTTAGCAACACAAAGGTAATGGTAGGTTTATGTTTTAGGAAGTGAGAATAAGACCCCCTTCAAGGACCCTATTTGGTAGCCTGTGGCCAAAGGATGTAGTTCTCTCCTCTCCCCACCAGACGTAAATATAGATACATGAAGAGTGAAAGAAACCATTTTTATCACTGTATTTTTAGAATAGAAGACTTTCACCTTCTTAAAACAGTTATTTAGGCATAATTGGCAAATTGTATGCTAAATGTATTTGAAATATGCATATGTATTTATTTTAATACAAATATAAATAAATAAATAAATAAGTACATTTACATCTATTTATCTATTGGTCTATCTACCAAGGGAGGTAGTGGACATCACCCTAGTTCACCTTGGGATTCTTCTGTATTTTTATCTATTGGCGTCCATGATATTTCTTTTTATTCTTTATAGTTCTTTATAATAAATTAATCTATATGTAAATTACCAAGACTGAATTTTGTTTTATGCCACTAAGGATTTAGACTATGACAGGGATGTGTTAACATTTAAATGCTATAATAATTTACCATCAGGAGCAACACAGTTCAGGTCCGCATGTACTATCTGTGACAGATGACTAGTTAATTTCTTTTTCAGTACTCCCAGGACGTAAACCTAAGTCTGTAAAGCCACTATGTCACGAATCCATATGTTTTATTAATGCAATCCTATAACTTCTGAAAATACTTTTTATTTTGAATTAAAATTTATCTCTGTGTAAATTCAATTCATCTGTCTTAACTCATATTCCCTTAGAATTATCACAGAATATGGCAGGGTTGAAACAATGTGGACTCTGGCTTCAGATCCAAGATCAAACACTTTTTGGTATTGTGACCTTGGACAAGATACTGCACTTTGCTGTACCCTGGTTTCTGGGTGGTTGTGGTGATTGAGAGGCATAAGGCAGGTAATTGCTTGAATCAGAGTGTTTACTGAACACTACTCTCTGCTTCAGATGGGTAATCAGAAGTGTTTGGGATATTTGGTTAAGTTTTTATTTTGCTAACTATTATTTGATAGTTAGAAAAAACAATCCCATTTTTTATTCCATGGCAGAGGCTGAGTATCCTTAAGATTTCTTTGGAACTCTTGATTTGTATCCCCAGAGTAGATGCACTGAGTGAAACAACTTGAGAACTATTTGTCCATGGTAGTTGTAGGAACTTGAGGCCATACAGCTTCTACTTTAAAACTGTTGCTCCCTTTCCCCATTTTGTGACCTCTCCTATATCTGTTGGTCCTCTAGTAGGACTTCCATGGGATACTTGTGTAGGAGGAAGCTGAAGCATCCTGTATAGGGTAAGGAGCATGTTCAGACACGGAGGAGGTTACCTAACTTTCCTTCCAAACTGAACACTTTAGCCTCCCAGTTACTAGGCACTACTGGCAATTAGGAAGGATTTGACAGATGCACCGTAAATGACTAACTAAGTATAAGTTAGAGATTTGGGACAACCATAAAAATCATTTCTGATAAGGAAGTAGGTCTCTGCCAAGCATTGCTTTTGAATTTTTATTATACCTTTTTATTTTCAATTTGGATCAATGTGAGCCTTTTCTTTTAAAGCAGCAGAATCATAACTGAAATATTGTTGAGTTTGCATACAGAGTCAGAGCAGTTAGCACAATTTACCAGTCAGAATTGTCAGAAGTAAGTATTACAGCGCTTATACCTACTCTAAACTTCACAAAGAAAACTCGTAATTATTAAGTGGACATGTTAGTAAGAATTCTATTGAAAATTTTCTCACTAACATTCACAATAATTTTTGCTTTGTCATAGCCAAATATCCACATGATTGTTTCAACCATATTTTGCTTTAATCCAGATGTTCCAATAGGTACTTTATAGACCTACAATTATCACAGGAAATATTCTCATCTGGCAGAGATTCTTCCAACTTTGACATCACAATGAAGATATTGTTCTATAAATAAGTGGTTAATTCTTTGGATAGAATCCCTTTGACATTATCTATATTTAAATATATGTACCTTACTACTTATTATTTTAGTTTTGTTTTATTCTTATTTAAATCCATGCACCTTATCTATTCCATATTTGGTAATAGATGTAACAACCAATTTGTTCTATTTACTACACCTAGATAACACTTTGCAATTTTGCATAGATCATAAAATGGGTAATTTGCAGTGAAATAGTGTTTGTCAGAACTTTAGCCATCTACCATTCTGGATTCATTACTTCTATATAAGAGTTTAATCGCAGAACAGTTTCATATTTTATTTTCATATTTTACTTTACTGCATTCTTGTATGGATTGTCAACTTAAAATTTTTGTCACTGCCTGGGCTAAAGATGGATGCTGTAGTAATTCACAGCACAATCATGAATAGATGAAGTTTGATGGAGGTCACTTAAGTCATGCTCTTGTCATCCCTGAGGTTTGTATTTGAGTATTTGGGCATTGATAGGCTTTTGTGTAATTGTCAGAGCTCTCCAGTACTGAAGAGTTTCCAATAGTCTTCAATTATATAATTAAGTTCATCTACCGCTTCTCTAAAGGTCAAGTCTCTACATCTTCAAGAAGTCTATACTAGCACTCATCTTCTTAACAAGACCTTCTGTTGTGTTTTATAGCATTCCGTATACTCTGGTATTACATTCATTTACTGGGTTCCTAACACATACCAGGTACTAGAAGTGGAGCATCGATAGGACAGATGAAATCATTGCCATCATTGGGCTTACATACCATGTTATCATACATCCATAACAAAATATCCAGAGATACTGTTATTTTTCAGAAAAAATAGTCAAGATAACAGGTGTGGTCAAGATGTGATGTAGTAGGGGCACTTGGGTGGCTCAGTGGTTTAAAGCCTCTGCCTTCGGCTCAGGTCATGATCCCAGGGTCCTGGGATCGCGCCCCACATCCGGCTCTCTGCTAGTCAGGGAGCCTGCTTCCCTTCCTCTCTCTCTGACTTCCTCTCTGCCTACTTGTGATCTCTCTCTCTCTGTCAAATAAATAAATAAAATCTTTAAAAAGAAAAAAAAGATGTGATGTAGTAGACTGCACAACTCTAAATTTTATGAGTGAGTACAGTGGTCAAGTAGCAGTGGAAACACCAGAAAGTCACATGAGTTAAAATCAAGACCATTTAGAATGAAATTCATTCACTTATTCACTCATTACTAGGAGCTGCAAATCTTAAAAATACTGTTTCCTGTGACATTAATAGAGGTAAAATGAAAACCTAAAATTTTCATTATATATGATAAGCACAAACTGTTAAGGGTGAATGGAAAGGAGGAGTATAGACTAAGCCTTCAGATGCATGGATATTGCCCTCAAGAAGCTTAGTGGATCTTGAAGGATGAAATATTTTTTTCACAGGAGGAAAGAAAGTTCTAGTAAGAGCTAATAGAATATGGAAGTCTGCAATTCAAATATACATGTCAGAGACAAGAGGCAAGACCAAATCCCAGGAATAAATGGGTAGAGGAATTAGAGAGTGAAATCCATATCTCATATGAAATTAAGCATGACACAGCTCAGACAGATTTTATAAAATGTTCGGCACTATCTTAGTTAAATTTGCTCTTTTAGCATCTTAAAATCATCCTTCAAGATTTGACATTTAAAGTGGTCTCATTCTTTCAGTGATTGTTAAAAACATTGGGAATAGCAATAGACTGTCCAATATTAAAATTTAACTCTTCTACTTACTCTTACAGTGACTTTCAGTCCTGGTCCTCCAGGAAGCAAATGCCACAGTGGGATTAGACATGTATGAGATATATTGGGAAAACACCTGTAATGCACAAGGAGGCTAGAGCAAGATCACCTTTAGATTACAGTGCATGTCTGTCATCTGTAAAACCAGAGTAAGAAGGAAAGAGGATTGGGTAGGAAGATGCTCAAACATCTCTTCAGTTCTAAGAAAGCCTTGGCTACGTCAACAGGGCATTTCTGAGCCTCTCTGTCTCAGTCCTGTCCTCCAGAAATGGGCCAGCATTAATATTTCCACTGTGCTTCCCTTTTTCCTGGGAAAAGCTAGGAGAAGCATGGCCTGGATGGCAACACAGTGGTAGATCAAGGGAATGGCAGATGAGGCTGTCAGTCCATTTTGCTCGCCTCAGTGGGTGATATGAGTGGTGAATTTTTATTTCTGCCACAGAGACTATGGATAACCTGATTAACTCTTGTAAGGCCAGTTTTGTAGTGGGCAGAATAAAGATAATAGCATGACTGTCTTTCTGGGACTGTAGTAAGGATAACTGAGTTAATGTCCATATAATGATTAGTATAGTGCTTAACATGCAGGAATCATTGAGAATATTCTGTTTTCTAAAATGTTGTATGCCTTTGTAAAGCAAAGATATCCTCATCTTTTTTCTTTGCCATGGTATACAATGGTATATATCTACCAGAGCATTACAGTTATAGAACTCATATAATGCATGTTTAATACATAAGTTGCCATTGCCTACCTGTCACTGACCATTGAGAACACACTATTTAGCAAAGATGAGTTTATCATTTGCTAGGAAAAGAAAATTGAACACCCTGAGGGAATGAGGGCTTTCTCAGAGGGTGTCAGAAGGGGTAGTTATGACATTTGGTCCTATAATAGGTAATTTTGAGAAAGGATCAAAGAAGCATAGTCTTTCCTTTCGTTTGAGTGTTGTCAGAAAGTATTTTGTTTTGTCTTACTCCATCACACTAGAGTTATTTGTCCGATGTTGGTGTTCTGTGAATCATTTCTGTTGAGTAGTGAGAAACCCAGCCCAGATCTTTAGGGCCAGGCTAGCTTCCAACTGGCAGTTCCTTGAGTTGTTTAAATTAGAAGAAGCCACAATTCTAACCTAGGGAACTGAAATTGAGAGAGCTAAGTCAGTAGCATGGGCCAAAACAAGAAACATATAGTGGGAGATATCCAGATGCCCAAGCAGATTCAACAAGAAATTCAGGGTGTTCAAACTGTTTCAGCTTTGTAAATAATTAAGAGTAGCACTTTTGGGCTCTATTGGCAGGTTTTTAATTAGCCAGTACTACCTTTAGTAACTGGGTTGTCAAACTACTTATTCTGTGATATGTCAAAGTCAGATTTTCAGGATAAGGAACAATCTTATCCTTAAAACATCTAAGGATCTACTCACTCTACTCAGTTTTTCTGGATACATATTATGTCCACTATTCCAAACCTTGGGAAACAGAAAAAAAAATAGATGACATAAAATACCGGTTTTTCATTTAGTAACTGTCTCTGTGTAAAGTCATAATCCTGGTATTTTAATATCTCTGATAATGTGCTTTTGGAAAACCTAATGCAAATTATTCTTTAAACAAATTAGTACAATATTCCTACTCCTATTTGGTCTCTAAAACAAAGAAAGGTAAGTAAATTGGTTGATGGTGCTTGAGTTTATAACTACTTGGCAACGAATTCAAAATCCTGTGTCCATTACACTGTTCTAAATCCATTCACACCCTTCAAAATGTCACTACTAATCACACTGCATCTCCAGCCTCCAGAGAACAGAAGCTTTATATCGGCTCTGCTTCTTCAGTCATAGCGCTTTGTGCAGTCAAGCATATAATCAACCTTTTGCTAAATACTTTGAAAATTTCCAAAGCAAAAACAAAAGAATAGCGCAGGCCAATAAGTGATTTTTAAAAAAGAATGATGTTTCTATTCAAATGCATTATCTCACTCCACAAATACTTCCAACCTCACACCTTCCCTTTCTCTAACGAAATTAGCACACATCCATTTTTTATTGTTTTCAGTGGCACCACTTCATCTGTTGGAGTAAGTCTGGCAACAGTGTCTGCCCAGGCTATGGTAGGATGGTGCACATGACAAGTGGTAATTGACAGATCACTTCAGTGGAGAGACAGTATGCATAAGTATCAGACCATGTTCGTAATGAAGTCCAAAAGAATAAATATTAACTAGTAACACATGTAATGTTCATGTTTGAATTCTTGGAGTCCTTAATAGGATCTTAGCTCTTCAGAAAAAAAAAAAAAAAAAAAAAAGTGACTATGTATACTTTAATAATTCTCAGATTTAATAAAAAGTCCGTGAGAACAAATTCATTTCCAGCATTTTAACTACAAATTATACTCATTGTGACTCCAGCCTAATTCAGTAATTAGATCAATATAGACTCCCAGATTTCCCAGATCAGTTCCTCTTTGATTATTGTGATACTCTGCCACCTCTTAAATTTGGGCTTTTTATGTGTCACTCTTAATTTACCCCTATTTCCCAGAGTATGTGTTAGTTATTGAAAGTCAGGGACACCACAATTTTATCTCAAATCTGCCCCATCAAAGACTCAATTAAAGTTTTGTCTATATGCAAAAACTATCTTGCTCAATGCCTGATCCAAGAAAAAGATATCAATTTTGAATTGGGAGAGCATATTGATGAAAACAATATGTTAATTCTTGATCAACACGATTGATCATTATTGATCACTTGATTTTATAGGTAGTTGAGACAGAGATGATGAAGATTAAAAGGATAGAGTTTGTACCCTCCAGAAATGTAGACTCCACTAAGGGAAAGATTAAAAGTATATTTAAGGACATAGGAAATTTGAAATGGCATAAGCAAGAAACAAATTATTCAAAGAAAAGAGATGCAAAGAAGAGAGTAGTCACAGTGAGTGACTACTTTCACTATTTTTAGTGAAAGATTGATATTTGAGATGAACTTTCAAGGATGGATAGAATCATGATAAGTGGGCAGAGTGATAAGTGAAAATTCCAGGTGGGTGGGGGAGCCTGAGCTAGAACATGAAGATGGAGATGTTAAATACCAAGGTGAAATCCTTTTTCAAGTAATTTGTACTGGGGAGGATAAATTTGAATAGGAAAATAAATGGGAAGACAGGAAATAGGCAAGGAGCTAAGAGAACAGTGCATTCATTCACATTGAAAATATTGAAGAATAGACCCAGGATAAACATAAAAAAGAAAATAAAGTGGGGACAGCCAAGAAAATGCTACAGCAGTTGACTCTGAATGACTTAGTAACTGACTGGATATAGGTGAACTGAAAGCAAAATATATGTTCTTTTTTTTACTGCAGACTTTGTTTTCTATTCTTCCAAAATGATTGGAAGTCCTATAGTATGTAGATAACCATATGGAAAATGATGACTCAGCCATGCGCAGGGTATCAAGTGCATCCTCTGGTTTTGAGGGAAACATAATTACTAGTTTGGATGGAATTGGAACAAAAATTAGTCATTGGTACATTTGAGTGTGAAAGACAGTCATCTTGCTGAAAACAAGTTTCTTGCTGAAAATCAAGGAATGACGAGATGTAATGACTTTGCATTTAAGATTGTTATAAAAGTAAAGTAAAAAACTAGTTCTAGGAAATTCTGGGACGATAATTTATTTTTAATCACTTATTTTCCTCAATGAAGATAACTTCTCTCAATTTTTATTTCCACTCTGAAAACAAAAACAAAAACTGGGGTTTGTGCTATGAATCTGATGTTGTCTTTTTTGAAGTTTAAAGAGAAATCATTTTCTTTTTAAACTTTCAAAAGAAATGCTAAGTGAAATTAACCCATAATCCCTATATTCAATTCAGATATCCTTGTTAAAATTCTAAGTAATTGGGGTGCCTGGGTGGCTCAGTGGGTGGCTCAGTGGGTTAAAGCCTCTGCCTTTGGCTTAGGTCATGATCCCAGGGTCCTGCGCCTGGCTCTCTGCTCAGCGGGGAAACTGCTTCCTCCTCTCTCTATCTGTCTGCCTCTCTGCCTACTTGTGATCTCTGTCAAATAAGTAAATAAAATCTTTTAAAAAATTCTAAGTAATTGTATTTATTTTGTGAACTAGAGAAATTGTATACTTTTTATTCTATCAAACATGCATTTGATTTTGAAAGGCAGATATGTAGAACTACATATTATTTTACTCTTTTGAAATTGTGAGGGACAACAAGCCAAAAGAAATTTTTGACAAGACAGTATTTGTGAAGATTTTTTAGGAAATTAACATGGTTTAAAAAAAATTTTTTTTTTTTACAAAATCACCTAATTTTATTCAACTTAAATTTAATAAAATAAGATTTCTAAGTGGCCTGTTAAAATGTATATGTGTATTAGTGAGAATGTCTATATTAGATGTCATTAAGGGCTTACTATATAAATTTATCAGATTTGTTGGGCTCTAGCCTGCTGTGACCCTTAATGGGCTTGGAAAAGTGAAATGTTAATGGGGAAGATGAATATATTGGTTGAGATGTTCTTGGTGTGATTTAAAAAGTGTATATATATGTAGATAGATAAATGCCTTAAGCAACAAAAACAACAACAAAATGTATTAACCACTGAAATGGTGGAGAATGGAATTGGGCTGACCTTCATCGCAAAGCTGGCTTCCCACATGGTGGCTCTTGCAGAATCTATCTGTGTATATCACCATGCCTAGAGATATATACAGAGAAATCTTTTCCTACCAACTTCTAAACAACCATGCTATAATCTGCTCTTCACTACCTATGGCCAGGAGAGTATCAAGTTAGTAGGTACTCTGAACCAGGCACCCTGTAAAGGAGATAAGATTGGCTTAGCAAATCAAGATTTTTGCAGAACTGTGTGGGTATGAAAATTGGGCTACAGTTGGGAGGAATGAGACACAGATGTGGGAAGGGAATACTATGTCTTCTATCTCTAGTATGAGTCTCTACAGAAGAAAAGAGATGAGGAAAGGTGCTAGGAAGGTAGAGATGGAAGAAATCAAAGCCCTGGTGAAATGGAAGAAGTGTCATTATTTTGGTCTCTGGGCTGGAGGCTTGGGGATCAGAAGAAAAAGATGGAATGGCTCTGAAAAACAAGCAAAATTTTTTTCATTTTAGTTTTTTTTTCCTATCTAGATCTCATTTGGCACGAAAAATGGGCAATCTTAATATATGATTCTGTCTTGAAAACACAGACCTGAGAATGTTGCAATCATCTTCAGTGTGTTAGGAACAGGTGGCCTCACTATAAACCAAACTGTTATTAAACCAAAAAAAAAAAAAAAACCCTCAATTTTTATAAAAGGTTATTAAAGAGTAACTGTTACTTGTTTAGAAATAATTTTCACCTAGCAAAAAATCTACCATTATAATTCTGAAGAATTAAGATTGTGATAGTAATGATAGCTAGCATTTGTTGAGCTCTCTGTATGTTAAACACTGCAATATTTTTATGTGCATTAACTTTCTTAATCTTTACAACCTGATGAAATAGGTGCTTCTATCATGTCTCTATTTTTTAAATGTTTTGAGATACAACTTTAAAAGTCATCCTATGTTAATGGACAGTTCTGTGAACTTTGGTAGATGAATAAAGCATGTGATCACATTCTTTTTTTATATATACATTTTTCTTTTTATTAACCATGCATTGACAATATGTGATCACATTCTAATCAACGGTCCTATTACCTACAAATACTCGCTTTTGCCCTTTTGGAGTCAGTAGTCTCTCCTCATCTACAGCCCATAGTAATTGCTGATTTGTTTTGTGCCCTCATGCCTTTGCCTTTCCATAATACCATATAAATGAAATTATACAGTATAAAACCTTTTATTTTTGGCTTTTTTCATTTTGCATAGTGTATTTTAGATTCATCTATGCTATAGCAGATATCCATGTGTGCATCAGTAATTCATCCCTTTTTATTCTTGAGTAGTAATTTATAGATGTACCACAGTTTGCCCATTCACAAGTTAATGGTTATTTGGGTTGTTTTTTGGTGATTATGAATTTTGGTGATTACACATAAAGCCATAATAAATATTTGTGTTGGATTTTTTGGTATGGATTATATAATTACTGAGACATATGTTTTCATTTCTCTTGGCATATTGGCAATGGAATTGTTGGGTTGAATAGTAGGTGTCTGCTTCATTCAAGAGTGAGAAGCCAAGAAATTAGGAGATTAAGTACCTAACCTGGTTTCACATAGTAATTAGTGACCTGAGATTTGAATAACCCCAGATTACATGACTTTAACCACTACCTTAACATATGTGATCTGTATCTTAGTAAGAAATTAGTTAAATAAAGTAACTGCTTTAGTAAGAAATTAGTATAAATAAAGAAAGTAGTATAAATAAAGTAAGAAGTTAGAATAAAGTAACTGCTTTGTTTTTCTGGATTAACTACTCTTCTGCCTCTGATTATGTGCTATGAAGCTGGTGGTATAAAGGAAAGGCTGTCAGGGATTCAGGGATTGGGGTTAGCTCCTTACTGCAGATCCTGCTCTAGTTACCTTATTTTTAGAGTTAGCTACAATTGAACATTGTTTATATATGAGGACATCTCAAGGACAAAGCACTCACACGCATGCACATGTACACACACACACACTCACGCACATACATATACACAGACACACAAAACCTTTTTTGTGAAATATTTTATCTCTCTGGCCACCCCAAATTTGGAAACTATTATATGCCATAATAATAAAGACAAAACACCCTTAAATGTCTTGAGGTCTAATCCCTTTGCCTTACAGATGGGAAAAAAGGGTGAGACTTTTGCAAAGCACTGAGCAAGTTTATAACAGATTTGTTTTCCTCTCAGATTTAATATTCTCCAGATTTCTTTTATGGTTGCTTCTCTTACTAAATTAAGCATAAGTAAATATAATAAATATTTATTAGTGTCTGCTATTATGATAGTAATACTTGGCTATTTTGAAAAAAACTCATATCATCATCATTAATTATCACAATCATTTCCTGATAATTTTGAGTCAATAACTCATCTAACAGTGTTGCAACATTAGTTATTTACATTTTCCTGACCCTGTCATTTCTGGAGAGGTCGCTTTCAGCTTCACAGTAACTACCAAACACACACACTCTCTCTCTCTCTTTTTTTTAAAGATTTTATTTATTTATTTGACAGACAGAGATCACAAGTAGGCACAGAGGCAGGCAGAGAGAGAGGTAGAAGCAGTCTCCCCGCTGAGCAGAGAGCCTGATGGGGGGCTCGATCCCAGGATCCTGGGATCATGACCTGAGCCGAAGGCAGAGGCTTTAACCCACTGAGCCACCTAGGCGCTCCTCAAACACTCTTAATCTCCTGGTATACCTTCTAATTTCTTTGCCTGGTTACAGTACCTTAGTCCACCCAACTATGGGATGATCTGGCCTATTATTTATTGGCAGTATAGCAAACTACTTACAGTGGTTAAAAGTGCTGCTTTTCAACTGCTATTTTCCCCCAGCTTTATTGAGGTAAAATTTACATATAATGTTGTGTAACTTGAAGGTATACAACATAACAACTTGATATATGGATCAATTTTTTGCTCATCTTAGGGAACATTTTGCAAAGGCAAAGATTACCATGACTGATTTCCAATTTTCCAGATTTTCTCTTTCAATACTCCTTTCTTCCTTTTAATAATTAAAATAATAACTCCTATTATTAATAATATTAACTCCTATAATAATTACAATAGCTCCTATTATTCTTCTAGAATATATCAGTTACTCTTGTACTCATCTTTTCGTTGCTAGTCACTATTGAAAAATTAATCATTGTTCAGGTTTTGCCCAATGAAAACTTAATTGCTACCCTTTTCCCAACTCTAACAGGATTTCTGTATTATTTAAGAATTTTTAAACCAGGAAAAGACTTAAAATTCCCTTAAGTGTTAAAAACTAAATTAAATTTAGAAGTAAATTATGGGTAGACTTGGCAAATGTTCCCTGAGTAAAAATCCTCACATCTTAAAGATAAGAGGATCTTGGTCTGTTAATATTAGTTCTGCTCCTGTTCACCTTGGGCATTCACACATTTACAGAGGATTTCTTGAAGCATTTGTATATCATTAGCTTATTTGCCTGTTTACCAGAAGCCTAGGTTGTTTCTTCTTCATATTAGTGTATTTTAAAGGATTTATTCTAGTATTGTTCTTTTTTGACTAATTTAGAGAATATATAAGCTAAACCACTACTGGCTGGATTAGAGCAGGTATTTTTGATACTTAATATATCTTTATTTTTAAACATTTATTTTGTCCACTGTTCTGTTAAAAGCAGTTATAACAAAACAGTAGTAAATAAGCTTGTGGCTCAGGTTTCAGCAAATAAGCAGAATTTGTTTTGGTTAGAGGTTCACTGATTAGGTCAGTGGAAGTTTCTGCTAAGTTCAGAAATGCTTTAACAGCTTTTGTGGAGCTAATGCACAGGCTAGACTAAACTTATTTCTGTCCCTGGTCTTTATGTTCATATCTAAAACCCTCGGGAGCACAGGGTCTCCAAATCTCACTCTGGAGTCAGACTTTCTTAGTTTAACTTCTCATTTAAGGGTCACTGTAGTGCACCTTAATTGGTAGAGGGTGGCAAATGTCTTGAGCAGATTAACCTTCAGCTTGCTTGGGAATGTGTTTTCCTACTGGCGTGTCCTGAACTTTATTTACTTTTTACCCTGGGCTCAAAACTTCATATTTGTGAATAAAACATTGCGGGTTCATTGTATTTATCTGTTTATCTCCATAACTATATTACAAAGCTGTAAATTACTCTATCAGATGTCTGCCTGCTCAGCACTGTGAGAACCATGTTAATAAGTGGCTTGCTAGATAGCAAAAAAGATCCTATGAACTTGTAGCAAATGAACATTGTGTTGTGACCAACTATCCCTTATAGGTGTGTGTGTGATAGGTGTGTGATGATTTAGTGATTAAAAAGCACTCACATGACTACTGCTGCAACTACTAACTATTGCTACTTATAATAATTAGAGGAATATTTAATTGAATAGTCTGTATCTGTAGCTGCTTAGCCACTATGCTAAATGATTTTCAAGCATATTCTCATTTGATATTTACCAAAACCCTACATAATCATTATATAATGTTATGTATTAAAAGAGAATCATAATGCACCATAATGTAATATTATTCTCCCCACTACAAGTATGGGAAATTGAAACTAAATAGAGATTGAACGTTTGTATAAAGCTCACATAGTTAGTAATGGAGTTGGTGGAAAGAGGACATGGACTCAAGTCTTAATGGATGTAAAGCCATGCTTTCAAGCATAGAGTCAGGTAGAGCATGTGCTAAATATGGATGCAGGAATGCCATAGTCTCCTTCCTGAGACCCTCTGTGGAACGTACAAAGTGCTATAGTTGAAGATCTCATTGTACTTACTTATTTTTTGGTCTTCCACATCAGAAGACAACCTAGTGGGGATAAAGATGTGCCTGATAGATAAAAACAACTATTACAGAGGGGCACCAGGGTGGCTCAGTCAGTTGAATGTCTGACTATTGACCTCAGCTCAGGTCTTGATCTCAGGTTTGTGAGTTCGAGCCCCACATTGGGCTCCATGATAGGCCTTACAGAAAGCATGTATTAAGAATGAATGCTACTTTTGCTCCCATTTGGCATTTTATGTAATTATCTTTTTTCGTCTTAGAGCTGTACAGTTTTATTGTGGGACACTAAGTCAATCTTAGGTGCTACAGGGCAACTTGGTCCCTTTCCCATTGGGGGAAATTATAGATGTGTGACACTACTTTTATACTTTCTTATCTAAGTTACTGTGTTGGTGGTCCCCAACACCACCCTCAGGTTCAGTTATTTGCAAGAACTCAGAAAAGTTGCTATACTCATGGTTACAGTGTATTACAGTGAGAGTTACAGACTAAAATCAGCAAAGGTAATACTTAGGTAGGTCAGAGTCCTGGAGAGAGTACAAGTTAAGTTGTCTTCTACCAGTGGAGTGAAATGGACAGTGCCTAATTTTTCTAAGAGCAGTGTGTAAGCATATCTTACAGGATTTGGTTAACATCTGAAGTCTTACATATTTGATTTTGTTTATTTTATCTAGCTCTTAATTCCATGCCTGTTTTCTTTTTTTTTTTTTTAAGATTTTATTTATTTTATTTGACAGACAGAGATTACAAGTAGGCAGAGAGGCAGGCAGAGAGAGAGAGAGAGAGAGAGAGGAGCAAGCAGGCTCCCTGCTGAGCAGAGAGCCTGATGCGGGACTCGATCTCAGGACCCTGTGATCATGACCTGAGCCAAAGGCAGCAGCTTAACCACTGAGCCACCCAGGCGCCCAAGCCCATGGAAATTTATTCCATGCTTCTTTCGGGAGATTTTCAGTCTCCATGTGTGTCTTCCAGAGTGACAAGAGAAAGAAAAGAGTGCCTGGAGAAGACGCAACTTTTCTATATCCTGACCCAGAAGAGATACTTGTCACTTGCTCTCAGAATCAAGTGGCAAGAGGAGGTAATTTTTCTTAGGATTTTATTTTTTTTTTTAATTTATTTAAAAATTTTATTTATTTATTTATTTATTTTTTAAATAAACATAGAATATATTTTTATCCGCAGGTGTACAAGTCTGTGAATCGTCAGGTTTACACACTTCACAGCACTCACCATAGCACATACCCTCCCCAATGTCCATTACGCAACCCCCCCCTCCTGACCCCCCTCCCCCCAGCAACCCTCAGTTTGTTTTGTGAGATTAAGAGTCACTTATAGTTTGTCTCCCTCCCAATCCCATCTTGTTTCATTTATTCTTCTCCTACCCCCTTAGCCCCCCATGTTGCATCTCCACTTCCTCATATCAGGGAGATCATGTGATAGTTATCTTTTTCCTATTGACTTATTTCATTAAGCATGATACCCTCTAGTTCCATCCACGTTGTTGCAAATGGCAAGATTTCATTTCTTTTGATGGCTGCATAGTGTTCCATTGTATATATATCCCACCTCTTCTTTATCCATTCATCTGTTGATGGACATCTAGGTTCTTTCCATAGTTTGGCTATTGTGAACATTGCTGCTACATACATTCAGGTGCATGTACCCCTCAGGATCACTACGTTTGTATCTTTAGGGTAAATACCTAGTAGTGCAATTGCTTGGTCATAGGGTAGTTCTAATTTCAACGTTTTGAGGAACCTCCATGCTGTTTTCCAGACTGGCTGCACGAGCTTGCATTCCCACCAACAATGTAGGAGGGTTCCCCTTTGTCCGCATTCTCGCCAGCATCTGTCATTTCCTGACTTGTTAATTTTAGCCATTCTGACTGGTGTGAGGTGATATCTTTTTGTGGTTTTGATTTGTATTAACCTGATGCTGAGTTATGTGGAGCAATTTTTCATGTGTCTGTTGGCGATCTGGATGTCTTCTTTGCAGAAATGTCTGTTCATGTCCTCTGCTCTTTTCTAGATTGGATTATTTGTTCTTTGGGTGTTGAGTTTGCTAAATTCTTTATAGATTTTGGTCACTAGCCCTTTATCTGATCTGTCGTTTGCAAACATCTCCTCCCATTCTGTCAGTTGTCTTTTGGTTTTGTTAACTGTTTCCTTTGCTGTGCAAAAGTTTTTGATCTTGATTAAATCCCAATAGTTCATTTTTGCCCTTGCTTCCCTTGCCTTTCACGGTGTTCCTAGCTTCCTAGATGTTGCTATGGCTGAGGTCGAAGAGGTTGCTGCCTGTGTTCTCCTCAAGGATTTTGATGGATTCCTTTCTCACATTTCTCACATTCCTTTCTCACATTTCTCACATCCTTCATCCATTTTTGAGTCTATTTTTGTGTGTGGTGTAAGGAAATGGTCCAATTTCATTTTTCTGCATATGGCTGTCCAATTTTCCCAACGTCATTTATTGAAGAGGCTGTCTTTTATCCATTGGACATGCATTCCTGGTTTGTCAAAGATTAGTTGACCATAGAGTTGAGGGTCTATTTCTGGGCTCTCTATTCTGCTCCATTGATCTATGTGTCTGTTTTTGTGCCAATACCATGCTGTCTTGATGATGAGAGCTTTGTAATAGAGCTTGAAGTCCGGAATTGTGATGCCACCAACTTTGGCTTTTTTTTTTTTTTCAATATTCCTTTGGCTATTCAAGGTCTTTTCTGGTTCCATATAAATTTTAGGATTATTTGTTCCATTTCTTTGAAAAAAAATGGATGTGATTTTGATAGGGATTGCATTAAATGTGTACATTGCTTTAGGTAGCATGGACATTTTCACAATATTTATTCTTCCAATCCAGAAGCATGGAACATTTTTCCGTTTCCTTGGATCTTCCTCAGTTTCTTTCATGAGTACTTTATAGTTTTCTGAGTATAGATTCTTTGCCTCTTTGATTAGGTTTATTCCTAGGTATCTTATGGTGTTGGGTGCAATTGTAATGGGATTGACTCCTTAATTTCTCTTTCTTCTGTCTTGTTGTTCGTGTAGAGAAATGCAACTGATTTCTGTGCATTGATTTTATATCCTGACACTTTACTTAATTCCTGTACAAGTTCTAGCAGTTTTGGAGTGGAGTCTTTTGGGTTTTCCACATATAGTATCATATCATCTGCGAAGAGTGATAGTTTGACTTCTTTTTTGCCAATGTGGATGCCTTTAATTTCTTTTTGTTGTCTGATTGCTGAGGCTAGGACTTCTAGTACTATGTTGAATAGCAGTGGTGATAATCGACATACCTGCCATGTTTCTGACCTTAGCGGGAAAGCTTTCAGTTTTTTTCCATTGAGAATGATATTTGCAGTGGGTTTTTCATAGATGGCTTTGATAATATTGAGGTATGTGCCCTCTATCCCTACACTTTGAAGAGTTTTGATCAGGAAGGCATGCTGTACTTTGTCAAATGCTTTTTCAGCATCTGTTGAGAGTCTCAAATGGTTCTTCTGCTTTCTTTTATTAATGTGTTGTATTACATTGATTGATTTGTGGATGTTGAACCAACCTTGAAGCCCTGGAATAAATCCCACTTGGTCGTGGTGAATAATCCTTTTAATGTACTGTTGAATCCTATTGGCTAGTATTTTGGTGAGAATTTTCCCATCTGTGTTCATCAAGGATATTGGTCTGCAATTCTCTTTTTTGATGGGATCCTTGTCTGGTTTTGGGATCAAGGTGATGCTGGCCTCATAAAATGAGTTTGGAAGTTTCCCTTCCATTTCTATTCTTTTGGAACAGTTTCAGGAGAATAGGAATTCATTCTTCTTTAAAAGTTTGGTAGAATTCCCCTGGCAAGTCGTCTGGCCTTGGGCTTTTGATGTTTGGAGATTTCTGATGAATGTTTCAATCTCCTTACTGGTTATGGGTCTGTTCGAGTTTTCTATTTCTTCCTGGTTCAGTTGTGGTAGTTTATATGTTTCTAGGAATGCATTCATTTCTTCTAGATTGTCAAATTTGTTGACATACAGTTGCTTATAGTGTGTTCTTATAATTGTAATTGTTTGGTGTTAGTTGTGATCTCTCCTATTTTATTCATGATTTTATTTATTTGGGTCCTTTCTCTTTTCTTTTTGATAAGTCTGGCCAGGGGTTTATCAATCTCATTAATTCTTTCAAAGAACAAGATCCTAGTTTTGTTGATTTGTTCTATTGTTTTTTGTTTCTATTTCATTGATTTCTGCTCTGATCTTTATTATTTCTCTTCTCCTGCTGGGTTTAGGCTTTCTTTCTTCTTCTTTCTCCAGCTCCTTTAGGTGTAGGGTTTGGTTGTGTACCTGAGACCTTTCTTATTTCTTGAGAAAGGCTTGTACTGCTATATATTTTCCTCTCAGGACTGCCTTTGCTGTGTCCCACAGATTTTGAACCATTGTGATTTCATTATCATTTGTTTCCATGAGTACTGTTCCTTTAGTACTGCCTCTTGTTCTTTTTTTTTTTTTTTTTGTGGTGAGTTTTTCCGCCTTGTTATTTTGTTCAGATAAGAGTATATGAATGAAATAATAAAATACTAAAAGGGTGGCAAAGACCCCAGGAAAATGTGCTTTAACCAAATCAGAAGGTACCCCAAATAATGGGGGGGAAAGGGGGGATAAAAAGAAGTTCAGAAAAAAAAAAGAAAACAAATAAAGAAAAAAATATACATATATATTAGATAAACTAGTTAAAAAACATTAAAAAAGAAAAGGGTAAAAGTTTAAAAAATTAGAAGAATAAAATAATTAAAAATAATTAAATTAACCGCAAGACTAAAGAATCATGGGAAGAAAGCCATGAGTTCCGTGCTTTGTTTAGTCCTCCTCTGGAATTCTCCTGGTGGGTGAACTTGGTTTGGCTGGATTTCCTGTTGATCTTCTGGGGGAGGGGCCTGTTGTAGAGATTCTCAAGTGTCTTTGCCCAAGGCGGAATTTCACTGTCCTTACCAGCGGCCAGGCTAAGTAATCCCCTTGGGTTGCTTTCGGGAGCTTTTGTCCCCTGAACACACTCTGTAGCATTCTGGAGGATGGGAATGAAAATGGCGGCCTCCCCGTATCTGGCCCGGAGGACCGAGACCTTGGGTCCCCACTCCTCAGTGGGCCCTCAGAGAAAAGAGCCCAATCACTCCCGTCTCCCTGGCTTCTGGCTGTGCTCTGAGCTCACCCAGCCTGCTACCAGTTCAAGGTAACCCCGAGCTGAGAGCTCACTCCTCCGCTCTGTCTCTATGGCTGGCTTCCCCCGATCCTTTCGTGACCCCACAGGACCTGGGGCCACGCTGACCTCGTGTGGGCTTCACACCGGTTTAGCCTCTAGAGCAATGTCCCTCAGTGGAGCAGACTTTTAAAAGTCCTGATTTTGTGCTCCGTTTCTTTGCAGCTTGCTGGGAGCCGGCCCTTCCCCCCGCGGTCTATCTTCCCGTCACTTTGGATTCACTTCTCTGCCGGTCCTACCTTTCAGAAAGTGGTCGATTTTCTGTTTCTAGAATTGCTGTTCTTCTTGTCTTCAATCTCCCATTGGATTTGGAGGTGTTTGCAATGGTTTGATAAGCTATCTAGCTGATCTCCTGCTACCTGATGTTGTCTCAACCTGCTACTTTCCTGCCATCTTGACTCCTCCTCTAAGATTTTATTTTTATGGGTTCTTTCATGCCCTGATATGAAAGCAGGTCCTATAGATTATTTTTTTTTTCTATCATCTTTTGCAGGACCAAGTTATAAAAATGAGGGTTCTCCAGTGACAAGAACGGCATAAAAATCTTACTACAAATTTGCTTCTGGCCTGGTTTGTTGTTTTGAGTCCTCAGTTTTACTGCCCCCTTCCTTCTTTCAGAGTTCCCTCTTTAGCCAGGGATGTAGATTCATTTCTTTATTCTTTGCACAGTATGCTGCCATAAAGGTAGAAGCTCCAGTGTCTTTAATTCAGCAGAAACCCACAGGGGTAAAAGTTGACTTTGGGGTACTTTAGTTTCAAACTGTATTGGAAGTACATTATAAATACTTGATTCTTTATCTTTATTTGTTATTTTCACAGTGATGAGTTGATTCACTAACATCTTAACAATGGTCTGTGTAATAATATGTATGCTGTCATTATCATTATAAATCTATGATGTTAACATATTTTATGGGATTCAATTCATTGCTACTATTTTCTTTACTGATGTCTAGTTATCCCATTTTTGGCCAGTAATCATTTCTTTAATGTGGCTCCTGTGTCTTAAACATGATCCTAGTAGTCTTTAGTAGTTTCCTTTCCTTCTGTTACCCCAAAATGTTCACAGTTCATTTTATGTATTTTCGTCCTTAACTAAGAATCAGCCATCTCTTCAAGGTATCTGTAAATCATCATCTAGAAACTACCAATTCTATTTCCATCAAATAATTCATTTATTTTATTTTATTTTCATTGTTTTTAGATATTACTATTTTGAATTAATTTTGTTCTAAAATTTTATGAATTATTTATATGGTTACAAAATCTAAAAAATATATATCCTAACAAATCTAAAATAATTCTAAATATGTTCTCTCCTTTTATCCTCTTCATTCTTTCCTACTTGTTATAGTAATTTTGTTTCATGTACAACCTTCTTTTGATTCTCTAATACATTTAAACATAAAAATACTTCTATTTTTGATAAATTTAGCCTTCCTTACATATTTTATACTTAGTTTTTTTTTTTTAATCCAGCAGTAAATTCTGAATATATTCTATTGCAATATGTAGAGATATTCCTCTTTTTTTTTCCTCTCTCTCTTTCTACTATTACTTTGTGGTATGCTTTTGTCATAATTTATGCAACTGGTAAATGATTAACATTTAGGATGTTTAGCAGATTTTACAATGAAAAATGTCTCACTAATGCATATTTTTTTGCCTATCATGTGACACTTTATTATATTTGATAGAATTATTCTGAGTACATAATCTACTCCAGTGCAAAAATGGGAGTTTAAATGTGGTAATAATGAATACATCCATCATGCACATGAGGAAACTGAACCTCAGAGAAACTTGTCTAACTTTATATAGTTGGTATTTAATGTTAGAACAAGAATCAATTTTGTGTGGCTTCAAAATCCACTCAGTTAATTCTAACATAATATATATTGTTTTATAAAGAATAAGAAGAACTAAATTGATATTTTACTACTCATTCAGTGACAGACAGCTAGAATGATAGCATTGGTGATTAAGCTTAGCCATTTGAATGCATATGCTTATATTTAAGGGTTGCTAAACTAACATCACCGTTTTAAACTTTGTTTAGACATGTTAATTTTGTCTTAGGACACAGAAACTCAGAACTATGCACCAAGAGGCACCTGCAGAATCAGTGGGAAGGTGCATTTGTTGGAGTAGGAGTAAAGCTTATGGTTTTCTCTTGTCCAAAAGTACTTCACTGGTTTCAAGCTTCATTTGGGGGGGAAAAAAAAAAAAGCAACTGCTAAACATTCTTAGCCTCTGATAATAGATCAGAATAATAGAAAACCTGGCATTCTATAACCTCAGTCTCTGTTCTCTCTTGAAAGAGTAAGATTAGTTGAGATCTACTTAGGGATTTGCTTCCCTAATATTTTGACTTGCTTAGTCAGTTTATAGAGGAAACATATTAGCCTATATAAAATGTTCTTTTTGGCTCTATCTGCCATTGGAATGATTTTATTTAAATAGAAACAGAAATAAACCAAGGAATTGAAAACATATGATTTTAGCTAATGGTCTATGTAGATTATACTAGGGAGAGAGCAGAACTATTGAAATAGATCCTTTTCTAACTGACTATGAGGCAAAAATTTATATCCACAATTTTATTGACTGGTGATTTTAACAACCATGAGGTTGGTTTGCTCTTTGCTAGTATATAGAACCATGAAGAGTTTGCAATGATCAGAAATTCTGATTCCATCCACCAGGAATCTCTTTTCTCCTCTTATATTTATTTCCATAAATACTTTTCTCATTTGCTGCAACTGATGATGAAGTCAGGTTTTCTTTTTTTTTTTTTTTTTTAAAGATTTTATTTATTTATTTGACAGAGAGAAATCACAAGTAGGCAGAGAGCCAGGCAGAGAGAGAGAGAGAGGAGGAAGCAGGCTCCCTGCCGAGCAGAGAGCCCGATGCGGGACTCGATCCCAGGACCCTGAGATCATGACCTGAGCCGAAGGCAGCAGCTTAACCCACTGAGCCACCCAGGCGCCCCGAAGTCAGGTTTTCTTTAGAGTGCTGTTCTTCCTGCAATTATTTTATATACACAAATTTCTTTTTACCGTAGTCATTGGACATTATAGAGTTTCAATAGGCTATACCCGTATAGCAGCACTGGATTATTATATTGTTTACATTCTCTGGAGAAATTGTTTCTGATAAAAGTTCTCTGTCTACTTGATAATAAGGTCCACGTGAAATGCAATATTTCAGTATCCCCAAATTATGGCATATAAAAACTACTCATTGATCTACACTCAGGAAATCTAATAAATATCCATCAAATACCCATAAGAATTCAGTTTTTCTTATTTTATATTTTAACCTGTGGCTTTAGGACTTGAACCACTTATTAGTCTCCTTTGCCCAGCCATGACCCATGTTAGAGTGGCTATAATCATCATTATAAAGTTAATTTCAGAAATAAAGCCAGCATAACAACTTCTAAAGATATTATAAATCTTCTGATTAACTTATTTATTCAGTTACTAGTTGCTGTGGACTTAATTGTGTCCTTCCAAAATTCATGTGTTGAAGTCCTAGCCCCTAATGTGACAGTATTTGCAAATGAGGACTTTAAGTAGTAATTAGGTTTAGATGAGCTCATGAGGGTGGGGAGCTCATGGTGGGATGGTGCTCTTCTAAGAAGAGTTGCTGGAGAGCTTCTCCTCTGTCTCCACCATGTAAGGACACAACCTGAAAGTGGTTATCTGTGAGCCAGGAAGAGAGCAGTCACCAGAACCCAACCATGCTGACACCCTGATTTCACATCTCTAGTTTCCAGACCATGAAAAATAATTTTCTGTTGTTTGAGCAGCCCAGTCTATGGTGTTTTGTTAAAAGCAGTCTAAACTGACTAATAAGACACTCACTAAACAGCATGTTAAATGGTTCCTAGATGTTTAGTATTTGATTATGTGCTGAGGATACTGAGTTGTCGTATTATGATTATTTTGTTAGCAAGTGACAGTAATCTAACTCAGTTTATTTAAGATAAAAAGATGGGAATTGATTTATTTATCCACTTGCCTGGAAAATACAAAGGGTACCTCTACTTTCAAACATGGCTAGATCCATATACTTAAACATTACTACCTGAGTTTATCTTCTTTTCAATGCCCCCCCCCTTTTTTTTTGCCTCTACAGTATGTTGACAAAAAGACCATAGCATTTCTTGGTACCCACGCCTATATTATTTACATAGCTCATAATCTCGGTCCATTTCTTTCATAATCTTTCCAGGAAATATTGCAATATGCTCTCCAACATTATTTTTCTTTTTTGAGTCACATGCTCATCTCTCAATTATTAACTGTGGCTAAGAAGATACAAGGTTCTCATGATTCTGGTCTAGTTCATGAGTTTACCTGTGATGTGTTAGTATAGGAAACAGATACATGTACTCGTAGTCCATAATGACTGAGAATGAGGGGGTGTTTGTTCTTTTGTAAATTCACTACATAGGAAAAACAGAGCTCCAGCTCTTATGGTGTGTTTTTCTCTCTTTGTCTCTGTCTCTGTCACACACACACACACTCACTGTCTCTCTCTCTCTCTCTCTCATACATGAAGTGATATATTAAACTATATAGCTTAGTTCCTGACTACTTTTCAGAGATAAAAAAAGAAAGCTCGCCTGAGGAGGTTAATTTTAATCTGGTATTTAATAGTAAATAAGATTTGACAAAGTAATATTAAAAATGCTCCTTATGAGAAGAATTCCAGTTCCAAATGACACTGGATTTTGACCATAGCCACACATTCCCATATGTAGAAAAAATAATAATCTCCATTGAAATCTTTATCTACCCTAACTTGGGTCATGACTGCCCCATGAAATATAAGTCTTCCAACAATTAACAGTGGACATTCTATCAGTTAAAGATTTCCAGTAAACATGAACTCTGCCCCCAGTACTTGTGCTGAAGGGGATGATCCCAATATCATCTCCCACTAAAAGCACCATTATGACCTTATAACCATACTTGAAATTCAAAGACAGCAAAATCATCTACCTTTAAAATCAAAATCAGAAAATTTCATTCACACAGAGGAACTTCTCTTGTCTATTCAACAATTTGAATTTTTTTCTCTGTGCATGCTGTGTTAGTTCATTTGGGCTGGTGTAAAAAATAAAAAAATAAAAAAATAAACCACAGGCAGGGTAGCCTATGAACAAAAATTTGTTTCTTCCAGTTCTGGTGACTGCAAGTCCCAAGATTAAGGTGTCAACTGGATTTGGTATTCAGTTAGAGACTGCTATTTGGTTCATAGATGATTTGTAAGTGTAGCTAACCATTTGTCAACAAATTATTATCTTAAGCTTCTGGGGGTCAGAAATCCGGAATTGTTTTTATGAATCTAAAATCAGAGCTCAACTGCTCTGAAAGTGCTGAGAGAGAATCCATTTCCTTACATTTTCTAGTCTCTAGAAGCTGTGTGCCTCCTTGGCTTGTAGCGTTTACCTCCATTTTCAAAGGGCATCTCTCTTTTATATCCCTCCTTGTATCTCCTCTGAGCTTCCTTTCTTCTTCCTGGAAGGACCTTGTAGTTATGTTGGAACTACCCAAATAATCTCTCTGTCTCATGAACCTTAACGTGATCACATCTGCAAAATCTTTTTTGCCATGCAAGGTAATAATACATTTGAGGGTACTGGGAATTAGAATGTTAACACTTTTAGGGCCATATCATTCTGTCAACCACAGTACTTTATCTGCCTTCCAAGTAAGCACAAACAATAATTTTACCAAATGACTTGCCTCATCATAACATGGAGAACATTGTTCTAACCTTCAAATTCAGCTCACAGTCCTCACGCTGGGACTCAGGCTAATAGAGCACCTGCTATCTGCAGTATTACCATTGGCATTGGCAGAGAAAAATAGAGCTCTGGGTAATTTTATACTATAAGCAAAGGTCCCAGAAGTGATACATGTTACTTTTGCTCAAAAGTTACTGGCTATGATGAGTCTTATGATCCTAGGAGGTGTGATCCTAAGAGTTTTTCAGAAGGGAAAATGAAAAATAACTGTCAAACATCAGCATTGATCACCCATGAAGATATTTTATTCCCCAACAGATATTTTTCATTCTTAGTACATCTTCCAGTCACATAATTTTCAGGTCATAGGCTATTTTTTCTATGTCTTTGTAGGAAAATGTCTGGGATAAATATTATTTTCTATATATTTGCCTAAATGTGTATGTTTCCATATATCTGAAAAAATGCATGTTCTAAATTTTTCAGGATTTTTCCCAAGCAAATATCTGTTCATTTTGTTAAATATTTTCTTCCTTCATAGAGAAACTTTTCATATCTGCTGTCAACTTTTATTCTTCTTTTTATTAATAGACAATAGTGACTAGTCAAGAAATATGTGCCTTCCTTGCTGACTCTTCACCTGAAACTCCTTATAATGCCTACTCTATTTTAGTAGGCTGGTGTCCTCTAAGCATTTAATTTTTTAAAAATACTGCTGCTGAAAACCAACTAAGCCAAAATTCCAATTTTTCCTTAAATCTTTTGGTTATAATAGCAGCCATCCTTGGCCATTTTCAACTAGAATTCCTGCCTTCCTTATGATCATATTTAACATGTTCAGTTCTTTATAAACTCACAAGAAAATGCATTCCTTTCCCTCTTCCCCAAGTTCCAAAACTAATCATTCTACCGAAGTAGAAACAGAGTCCCAAGCTTTACTTCTATCTTACCTACCCCCTGCCTTCCCCTACTGCAAAGTTGTGTTCAACATAACTAGATCACTCAGTTTCCGCTGATACAGATTTCCAATGACAAGAAAGTAGTTACCATTTGTATACAGCCAGAAAAAAATGGGGTATTCAGTACAAAGCAAATGTTTCTTATAGTGAAAAACAACCTATCTTTTACCTAATGCAAGACTTCTCCGCTCAGCACTGCTAACATTTTGTTCCAGATAACTCATTGCTGTGGGAGGCTGAACTGTGCATTATAGGATGTTTAGCAGCATACCTACCTTCTACCCACTAGATGCCAGTAGCATAGTCCTGGTTGTGACATCATAAATGTCAGTAAACATTGCCCAGTATACGTGGAATATGTGGAAAGAGAGAGAAAATAGCCTCTGACTGAGACCAGTGACCCAGTAGGTATTGTGTCCTTTCCCACCTGTTAAACAGGTCAGACTTCTAAAATACCGTATTAAAAATAAATAAATAAATAATGAAAAATTTAAAATACTGTATTATCTTGACCTCATGTATATATAAAAACACTCCTAACATTCTACTACAGCAACAATGCATTAAATTGAAATGTAACTAGCAAATTTAGAGCATATGGGGAGGAGGTAAGCTTTAATTGAGTGCTTGCATATGGATGAAAAAATTAATTAAAACTGCAGTAGTGTGTCATTAAAATCTCTCTGACATGTTAAATCACTGAGACTGTTCCTAAGGAAGGTGAAGGTAAGATGTCTTTGCTAATCCTTTGGTATATAATGCCACGCTTGGAGATTTGCTTTGCTTCTTCCTCTGTTTCAGATTATTTTCCTGGAGCTCATTAAACACTCTTCTGCCTGCCTCCATAAACACTAGTTGGGGTATTTTACTTATTTTAATAATCAACTCATCCTGTTTTCCTTAGGCTCTCTCATGCTTGGCACCATATTAAGTTCTGTCTGCCCTCCTAATTTCCCCATCAATTTCTCAAAGATTTAGCATGCCTGCAATTTGTGAAGCTAAACATTCAGGAGAAAAGGAAGATAAGCAAAACTACATATATAAATATTTAGACTTTGAACCAGTTTCAAATATCTGCAGCTGTCTGAAAAGGGCACAACCAAAGACAAGGACATACAGAAGCTCCAGGTGCATGTGCCTTTAGACACTTAAGGCACGTGTGCTGCAAGGTCCAAGCTAACAGCTGGAAATTAGGATCTTAATTTCCCTGTTTAGCTTTAATCATTTAAGGATTTTGGGCTTAAAGTCATTGATGTTCTTATTCTGGGAATACTGGTCATAAGGTGGAGAGGCTGGAAAAAGTTAATAATGACAAGAAACTCAGTTTTTGAGATGTTGATGCTTCAGATAGTATGACAGGTGTTTGACTTTAATTTTCGTTATCAAGGCTAACACATCACCTTAATTTTAATTTTTGCTCCTGTTCAATCCATGCCCTACAACCTATTGAGTCATTCTAATCAGGGCCTTTATTCATGTGTATTATTTTATTACATCTTATCATTTTTGCAAAGTTTTTATTTTTATCCAAAATGTTTTTCTCATCTTTTTTGCTTATAATTTCATATTTACCTCTTATGAACAAAATTTAGATATCACTGTGGAATTATCTTTCTCATCCATAGTAATTTTTGAAGCCTGCTATAGTTTGATGATCTTATTATGCTGGTAATAACAATAAATCTAAATATTACCAAGAATTGATTATCATATACTTTTCTTTATAGTGACATCTATTAAAATTTTAATCCTTTCAAAAGTCTTAGAAAATAATTATTATTCCTTAAATACAAATAAAAAAATTAGGCAAGGGAATGTTAAGCAATTTGTATAACAGTGAATAACTGCTGTGGACAGAATTCAAATTCAAGGGGCCTAACTGCTCCTGAGTTAAGATGGGATTGGGGTTGGAGCCTCTGCTTGTCCTCCAAGACCCTATTTTTGCATATTCACAGAGACTGTTACAATATATAGATTATATAGATTATACTTCTGTTTTAAACCAGAATTCGGCAAACCTGACATTAAATATTTTATTCACTTGTTTGTGTTTTTGGTTTTGGTTTTATCTTGAGCTGGTACGTTTATCTGGTGGAAGGTGAAGGAGGAGTTAAGGAAGGCAAGGCCAGGTTCATCAGGATTCCAGAGTTAGTGCTTTCGAGGTGCTTTGTTTTATTACATTTGATTTGCATTTTAGAGGAGATGGGTATATACCTTAGGAGGATAAAAATAACGATGATAGCAAAACATTCTTAACATGCTTTACACTTTGCAAAACACTCTCACATATAATCTTACCAAGTTTACTTTTACTCTAAGATAAGTAAATAAAAAAACCATTTTAAAGAAAAAAGTTGAGACCCCAGTTCTATGACTTCACCAAGATTGCCCACCTCTAGAATTCTACCACAGAATGTGATAATTATGGGATTTTTATTATTCAATGCCTAATTTATGTTTATTTTCCTAAAACCTCTTTCCTCTTCAGATAAATACATATGCACATCCACACACACACATTTGTGTGTTCACTTCTCTTCTCTGCAGATGTGCTCATACGTGTACGTATTCATATCTACTCACATATCACATACCCAAGATTCCCCCCATACGTGCAATACATTTGCAGGTCTTCCTCAGTCAACAAAAGAACATGGAGCTCTCTAAAGATCCTGGCTTCCTCTTGTTTACTGCCATAAGGCCTAGTTTAGGGAACCACCGAAATTGGATGTTTGGGTGATAGGTTCTTTATAAGCAATATGCAAAGATAAGTTTAGTCAAAATAATATTCAAAATAATCTGAAAATATATTTATCGTGAAAATGTCTGACAATATATTGAGGCAGTGTAGAGTCAGTATATTCATAGAGGCAATATATTTAGCATTCTTTCCTCTCAAGAGTCTTTCTGGAGGAAAAAAGGGAATAGAAGAAAAGGGAGGGGAAGGAATTCTATTATCGTCAATTAAAATGCTGTAGCTAGCAACAGCAGCATGAAGTCTCAGACCATTAACCTTTTAAATGTGAGCCCATTTCTGGTGAGTACATTCCATTCTAGTCAGGGTTGTTTGATTAACATAAAAAGGACTAAATCAGGGCCAGCCCAGGACAGGGGTGTAAGGGTATAGGACTTCACAGAAGTCCATACTTCTTTCAAAACACAAAGGCTCTCTTTCATTATTACCAAACCCCGAATTACAAACCCTTGTCCAGTTCCACTGCTGTTGTATCATTGTTATCAGTGTCAAGCAAGATGTTTACTGTAAAAGTTTTATCTTGTATTATGACGATGGGGCGATGTAAAGAGAGCATAGCAAATGTGGGTAGAGGTGAGTTGAGGTGTTTTTCAAATTGAATTATTTTTCTTTTTTGATGTAGAGAAGCCTTCATCTCTCTTGGCCATTCTGTATCCCTCAGTCATTACATATCCCATTCTTCAATCTGATGGCTCAGGTGAAATGTGATTTGGTTGTTATCTAGCCACTTTCTCTTCTTTGCTTCTGGGACTGGGTACAGATTCATTGCTGCCACTGAGCCAAGAGCTCCAAGGGGTGAGAATATTCCTACTCCACCTTTTTTGTGCTGTTCACAGCTGGAAAGGCATCACCATGTCTGCTGCATTGGACATCCAACATTCTTAGGCCTTTCTCACTAAACCCTCTACACACCAGAAATATTCCTGTGTGCCATAATTAGATGTGTGAAAGTAATCAAAATCAGAAAAGTCTGAAATAGTACTTTAGTACCAAGAAATATGGCTACTTTGCAATTTTAGAAGGCTATTACAAATGCATTTGAATGAGACCTGGCATCAGATTTGTCAAATATACTATGCATTTGCATATACAAAAAGTTAAAAATAAAATAAATTGTATTTGATAAGCTAAATACAGGCATATGCACTGAAATTGCTCAGGTTTATGGAGGGACTCAGTCAGAGCCTGATATCCAGAACTCGGGAAACAGACCACTGAGTCCTGGAAGATAACTAGAGTCTAGAAAACGAAGAGAGAAACTTATGACTTACTCTAGAGTCATAAAACTATCAAGATTTTGAATCAGACAAACCTAGTATTAAAGAACAACTGTACATTATATGATAATGTTGAGGCATTTAGTTTTGGCAAACTAGTAAAAAATGAGTGCACATGGTCTATAAAGGGAGGAATAGGACAGATACTACTTCAGGAACTAATTCTTCAGGCAGATATAATGAGATGAGACTTATATTATTGATTAGGTATAATACTAAAGATTGTGAAAGAATATGATTGTATCCTAAACCTTAATTTCAAAAAGTATATCCCCTAAAATAAAATAAAATTAATCTAGTGTCTTGGTAAATTACATGAAAAACACATACCAACGTCATTCAACTTGGGAGATATTTGACCTAATAAATGATTTAAAGTACAGATTGTCTAGTATTTTTTGCTCTCTCTCTTTTTCCTGCCATTACTGCCTGCTGTAGTCAGACTCCAGTCTTCAGAGCTCAGCGGGGAAACAAGGAACAATTCCTATTGTCACAAAATTCCCTAAGTCCCCAAGTGTGTGTGTGTGTGTGTGTGTGTGTTTGCCAACCTCCTGTTATTTTTCTAGTCCTTGTGACCATTGAGAATGGGTTCTTTTTTTTTTTTTTCTTCCTCAGCCAGTGAGTAAGATGTCCATTTCTCTATTTTTACAAGCACCTCCCAGTCTCTGAGATATTCTATAGCAATCTCACTCTCTTCGATTTGAGAATGGGAAAGTATATCTTTCCCTACCTCTTATGTTGGGAGAGGCAAAAAGCCAAAGAAGCATTTACTCCTATAAATTCCTTTCAAAGTAGTTTTCCTTTTCTTACTTAAATTGGAGGTGTGTCAGGGGAGGTGATAGTCAAACTACCAGTTACAGCTTTTCGTATGTACCATGAGACATGGATGTAGATCTATTTAGAATACACGGTACATTGTTTTTAGCTTTGAAACATTAATTGATAGTTAGCTTTAAAATTTTTAACTGAAACTTTAAGAGAAAAAAATCAAATTTAGAGTCTTGTTGCTTTAGTTTAAAATAATCCATCCATGTCCTAATATTTCCATTTACTCTAGATTTTCTGCTTTTGCATGATTGAGGGTTACTTCAATTAAGGTGCTTTTCATCTTCAGAGTCTTTTACAAACACTCATTAATTACAGCTATGCATGTAGTCAGGTAATGATTTGGGATCTCTCAGGGGCTTCCTGATTTATGTTTCAAAGGACATGATGATTAGCAAACTTTCCTTCTACTACAACATAGAAGGTGACTCTTGCCTGAGTCAGTGTACCAGAGACAAATTAGGTAGAGCGTCAAATATACAGATTAAAAGCCCTTTTTTTCTCATTTCTTTCTTTATTTCCATCCATCCTCCTGTCCTTCCGTTCATCCTTCCTTCTTCTTTCCTTCCCTCAATTCCCTCCCCCTTTCCTCCTTCCTTCTTTCCTTCCTTCCTTCTTTTCTCTTCTTAATTACACAGGATAATAGAGAATGGTTTGAGTTTTTCCTCTTCCAGGGTTAAAAAGAACCTCTCTATAATTTCATAGCATGAAGATGGTAGTACAATGTATGTCTCTCCTGGCTCACAGCCTGCATTTGTTGAGCCAGAAAAGAATTGTAAGCACTTCAATAAGAGCAGCTGGTTTTACACCCAGATATTTCCTTAATTCTGTATGTCTATTTCATTGTGAAAGTTACTATTTTTGTCCCATGAATAATTGTAGGGACCATTGTGCTATCTTCAACATATAACTACCTAATCACAAAGGTTTGTATGGTGTCCCTTAAATTTATCAAAGCAAAATATAGATCATTGATGATCCTAGTGGAAATTATTTCTTAGGAAATCCGATTGAGAGTTTCTGATGAATGTTTCAAAAATAGTATAGTCACCAAGGAGAAGTCAGGGCACTGAACCAATTTAAAACAGCAGCCCCAGGCTGGTGCCAACACAGAGAGCAGTCAACCATCATGACAGAAAACCAAATATTTATGTAAATCACTCCATAAATGTTCTATGAAAACTCTAGAGTATTGCCATTTGAAATGTAAATTACCATATCCAAAGTAAATTGATCAAATGATTCATTTATTGGTTTAGTACTTAGATCTGGACACCTTGAACCTACAAAAACTTTCTTCCACTTGGTGCCAATGACACTAAAACAGACTTAGGAATACATTTGGTACCCCTTTCCTCAGATCATTGCTCTCCTCCCCAAACCCTACTTGTCCAGCCCCAGCCATCACTGCATTGCAAATCTACTAGTCTGAAGTATGCACTTGATAAGAAATAATTAAGAAATATCAGAGAATATTCAAGTTTTTCAGGTATGTAACACCATTTTAACACAAATACCACCATTTAACATAGATACACTAAGGACTATTCAGAGGTGAATATCCTAGCGTCATCATTTATTTTACACACACTCACACACACACCCATGCATGCACTTATGCACACACACAGCCAGTAGAAGTGATTTGACATTTCTCAACCCTGAATTTACTTCTCAACCCTGAATTTACTTCCTTATATTATAGATTTGTTTTAAATTAAGTTAATAATGTAGTTGACATGTGACTTCTGTAATGGACATGGTAGATATTATTTCAATAAATGTTTTATCAGATAGTGAGTTTTCTTTCTATTTCTACTTTAAGTTATAAAATATAGCTATTTCTCTAGAATTAGGATTTAAAATTGGGGTTTAGAAGGAAAGCATTTATACATGTATCCATTTATTTAATGTGCTTTCAGTTGAAAATTTGGATCAGGCCAAAACACTGAAATATGAATGGCCAATACACATATGAGAAGAAGTTCAAACATACTCGTAGTCAAATAAATGCAAATTAACCACAAAGTGGATTTTATATTTATAAATACAGTATTATTGGTAAATGTGTAGGAAATTGACAATTTAATTTTTTTCCTGGGCTGTGTAAAGTGATAGCAACTTCCTATAAGATAATTTGACTCTATTGAGTGCCTGAAAAATGCTCATTCCTTTTGATTCCCCAACTCTAGAAATTTGTTCTTGGAAGAGAAAGCATATTTATACAAATATTTATATAAAACAATTGGAAATTATATGAATATCCAGTGATAGAGAATATTGGTTGAATAAATGGCTATATTCCAATAAAGCATAGAATCCAAAAATGATGCCATTGAATGATTTTTTGAAGCACTGGAAAATAGGATATATATATATATATATGTATATGTATATATATATGTATACATATATATATACATATACATATATATATATATCCTATATATATATATATATACATATACATATATATATATATGTATATGTATATATATATACATATACATATATATATATACACACACACAAACACACACACACACACAAAATCCTTGTTTTAGAGAGTGAGGGAAAGAGAACACAAAGGAGAGGGGCAGAGGGAGAGGGAGAGAAAATCTCAAACCGACTCTGTACTGACTGTAGAGCCCATTGCAGGGCTCAATCTCATTACTCTGAGATCACAACCAACTGTACCATCCAGATGCCCCAGCATTATATACTCTTAATTGGAAGAATGGCAGTTACAAAATGCATATACAATGTGAACCTATTTTATTAAACATCTACATGCATATATATGTGTATGTTTTTCTTCAAGTATTTTAAATAAGAAAATATATTCTACCTTTAATAAGAGGAAAACAATATGACTTGATAAAAATATCAAAATATTCAGCTCACCATTTACTCCTGTATAATTCTATTCTTTAGCAGTCTTCATGCTGTTTTGATATTCTAGTCATTTACTTGTTTCCACATATATCTTATTTGATTTAAAAATTACATATTTGTTAACATCTCCTGTTTGCATGTAGTTTATACCTGTTAAATATATGACACAAAGAGGAAGTTGGATTAGCCAAAAACTATTTTTTCCTTCCTTTCCATCTCCAAACTTTTATCTTAGGTGACTATGTCATTTTTGATGGTGCCACCAAGAAAATCAAAACCAAAAGGAATTTCAGTTTCAGCAGGAAAGATTAATTTAGTTCCAGAAATTAATTTGAAATGCTTGTGTTATTTCAGAGTGATGGTATCTAACTGGCATACTTAGGCACATTTAGATGTAGTATTTGGGAGTTGACATGGCTTAACTTTACCCAGGCCCTGGGATCCTGAAAAACAGAGAATGTTATGGAATCTCCCCACCATTTCATGTTTCAGGAAATGGCTTCCTGAAAAGAACCACCCTTCCCTCAAATAATTTAGGTGAGACTCTAAATTCCCATCCTTTGCTTGATAGATGATTAAACCTTCTTGTCTTTCCTGATCAGTCAGATCAGATACTTGATAACCAGACTTTATTAAGATTCTATTCTTACCCCCAGATCCGTGGTCTTTGGATCACCCTCAGCCTGGGCTAGCCTACAACCTGTCTTTCATAGCCTCCCTTGAGAATAAGATGGCCTCAGGATAAACTATTCTCTAATCTACTGTTTAATCATGCCATTCCTGTTCATCTCACTTCCCCTACTCTGTTCTTTCCAGTCTTGTTTGCCCCTTCTAGTAAAAGAAAAACCCTTTGGCCTAATGCTTGAGAAACTTTTATATTGTGGTTATAGTGCTATGTCTACAAAAGTTTATTTTGCCCACTCCTTGCAATGGTCCTTTCAAATACAGTCTCTTCTTAATAGTTCTGAATTTGTCTTTTATTGATCAAGGTAGTTGACATATAATTGGTATAAGAGATCGGAAGAAGGAGAAAACTTGGCAGAGTATGGAACCCTGAATATCATCAATTTTTACAGGGAAGAGCAAAGATAAGGAGTAGAGGAGATAGCTTGAAAAAGAACCATCTGAGGAATACAATGAAAACTGGAGACTTTTGTATGAAAAATTAAAAGTGAGAGGCATAGCCCTTGTCAAATACAAAAATTAAAAGTGAAAGGCAGAACCCTTATTTTCTTGACAGCTAGAAGGAAAAGAGGAGGGTCTAGGAGGAATTAGAAAGTATTTGACACTTAATTTGTGTTGAGATTTCCTTGAGTTACAGCAGTTAACTCTTATAGCACATTCAGTATTATTGATGAATAGAGTAAAGACATTGTAGTCAGACTGACCTGGGTTTAAGTTTAGATCTGTGACTTAAACGGTGAGGAATCTATCATAAAATGGCAACAATGGTAATACTAATACATTGAGCTATCCATAATATTGATTATTTATTGAACAGTTATGTTTCAAGAATGATATTGAACACACACACACGATATCACAGATATATGAAGAAACCATAGCACAAGGAAGTAAAAAGATAAATGTCCAAACTTACATGATGAATCTGGGATTTGAACCCAGACACTCCTGCCCTATCATCCATGCAACTAACTTCCATATTATATTGTCAACCTTTATAAATTTCTTAAATTTGCTTTTTTTTTTTTTTGGCTTTTGTAGAAACCAGCTAATAGTAGCTAATAATATGTACCTCAAAGGTTTTTGGAAGGATTAAATGAGACAATAAAGTAAAATGATTAGCATAATGCTTAGCACAAAGTAAGGTCTCAATAAATGTTAGTTCTTGATCTTTTATAAGTGTAAGTGAGAATACTAAGGCTCAGAGTGGGAAAGAAACTCACTCAAGGTCATACAGGCAAACAAGTAAAAGAATTAGGATTCAAAGCTGTGTCTCTCTCTAACTCAAAGACTTCTTTTCCACCACAGCTTGCTGTCTCAAATGAGTGAGATAAATTGAATCTTGATTAATAAATGAAACAGTACATTTGCTTTTATCATTCTGCTGCTTTTGGAAAGGATTTTCAACCAGTTCTCTTGTGGGAAGGGCAGTAAGACCAACAGGACCTTATGTCTTAGTGATTGCTTCTCCATCTGGCATGATTGAGTAAGGATGCAAGACTTAGGAGGAAAATCAATTCACTCTCAGCTGTCGCCTTTCTTTCCTCCTTACCGGTGTTTTACAACATCTGCTTGCTGCTGTTTCTTTCACGCCCATGATTCTTAATCATTTTTTTTTCCAGTTTAAAATTACATTCTTCTCTAGGGGTGTCCTCCTCGCTCGTTGCTCAATAATGCAGTACATGATGTCCCACGACGTTTTGCTTCTGTCCCTGGTGAGTGGACAAAGGCAGAACAGATGTGGCACACTGTCAGACAGAGACAGCAGCAGCTCTCAAAGGCTGCTTCCATGAAAGGCCTGAATTACTCTGGTAGTAAAGGGTAACAACAATAGGAACCATTAGGGCTTGGAACTGATTGCATGTCCATATCCTCTGGAAGACTGAAGAACACAACAAACTGAGCTACAGAGCCTTCTCAGTCTAAAAGTAACCATCTCAGGCTAGATCTAGAGACTGAACAGAGAGAACGAGAAAGAAATATCCATTTATGTGGGCTGGTGGCACAAAAGAAGCAGCATTAAATGAAACAGCTAAAGATGGTTGTAATTTTCTCATTTTGTGAGTCCATTAGAACATAATTCCTATGAGAGATATTGAAAAAAAAATTATTGTATGAGTGTGTTGTGAAAGAGAGAGACAGAGAGACAGACAGAGAGAAAGCAAAGTATCTCCTCCACCAAAATAGGTTTATTAATTTAATGTCTGTATTGCTCACTAGGCTATAAGTGAAGTGCCTTGATTGTGGTCACTGTCCCTGGAACACGGTCTTAGGGGTGGAGAGGGAACAGAAGAGGTATCCAAGTTTCACCATTGATTCACATGCAGGAGGTAGCCATCAGTGAAATGAGGTATTCATTCCCAGCCTCTGGACCTCTCACTCTCAGCCAAGCTGAAGGCGGAACAACCCTGATTCTTGTGCATTGTTCAGTTAAAACTGTATTCACAGGATGCTGCAGCTGTTTCCTTAGGCTCACCCCTTCTATTAGACTTCAAAGTTTTAAAAGCTAGGAGACTACATAATTTAATTATCATGGACTCTTACAGGCCTGTCAAATGGCAGACATTCAATCCATGAATGAATGCATTGAGTAAGTAGAGAAATGTGAAGAAACAGTGTAAATTGCTTTATTTTTGTCAAATGCATTTGTTTCTCAGAATAGTTATTGAAAAGAGAATTCTGGAGAGATGGCACAGTAGAAAGCACCAGGATTCTGTCCTCCCACTTCGACAACAGTGGTATTAGCAGAATCTATATGATGTAATCATTTTGAGACTCTGGAACATATTCAAAACCTTGGGACTTTTGCGGGGAGGCATGATGGTAAGTTCTGGTTAAATTTGGTCAATTTCAGCTATTAGGTTGGTATAGTTACTTATCCCCCAAGCCTAGCCCTGTGGCAGATAGCTGTGTACACATTACTTGGCAACTTGCAGGGCTCAGGGTGGGCAATGAGGACACTGTCTTTCAAACATCAGGGATCTGTTCCCTAATCATTAATGGTCAATTCTGATTGGAGATACAGTGGTGGGTAATCATTGTTTCAACAATCACTGCTAATTGTCTTTATTTATAGTAGCCAAAAGGTAAAAACAACCCAAGTGTCCATCAATGAATGAAGAGATAAAATTTGGTATTTATATACAATGGAATATTATTCAGCCTTAAAGAGTTAGCAGTACCTTCTGAAATGTACTTTAACATGGGTGAAACCTGAGGGCATCATTCTTAGCTTAGCAAAAACAATACTGTGTGATTCCGCTTATATGAGGTCCCTAGATTAATGAAATTTATAGAGACAGAAAGTAGAATGGTGGTTGCCAGGGGCTTGAGGGAGTCAGAGATGAGAAATAATTGTTCAGTAGGTATGGAGTTTCAGTTTTGCAAGATGAATTCTGGAGATGAATGGTGGTAATGGTTGTAAAATAATGGTTGTAGAATAGTTAATGCCACTGAAGTACACATTTAAAATGGGTTAAGTTGTTAAAATTTAAGTTATATGTATGTTACCATAATTTTATAATTTAAAAAATAGAACAAAATTATTAAATGCACAGAGATACTTAAAATTCCATTATAGCTATGTTTTATTAGGTTTATACTAAGCTCCATATTATGTTTTGGAATCTTAGATTATATAAAATTATATTATTACATGGTATAATCCCATATCCATATATATGCTAAACTCTGTATACATATAGTCTTTATTCCTTACATGAAGAGGAAATGATTACCATTTCATTTTATAGCTAAAAGAATCAGAATAGAGGGGTGCCTGGGTGGCTCAGTGGGTTAAAAGCCTCTGCCTTTGGCTCAGGTCATGATCCCAGGGCCCTGGGATGGAGCCCCACATCAGGCTCCCTGCTCATCAGGGACCTGACCTGCCTGCCTGCCTGCCTCTCTGCCTACTTGTAATCTCTGTCAAATAAATAAATTTTTAAAAATCTTAAAAAAAAAAGAAACAGAATAGAAAGAGTAAGTCACTAAAGATCATAATACTCAGAAAGTATGGTTAGGGTGTGAACTAGTTCTGTCCCTGAAGTTCATTTACAAAAAGAAATGATGCTCTAGGGTAAGCCAAGATGTTCAGTTGCTATAAAATTAATCATTATATAGCCTTTCTTGCCCTAATAACGTGACCACTTCTACAAAACAAACAATAAAACAGAAACAAAAATAAGATAAAAAAAGAAAACCTTACTCCTAAGCAAAAGTCAGAGATAATATATATTATTAATCAAAATAATCAAAAGTACCCCCAAAATAGTATCATCAGCTGCTCAAGAAAAGGCAACAAAACATTTGGGGAAACTATTATGAGTTACTATTATAACTATTCTCTATGAAAAAAGTGTACAAAACTTGCTTAGAGGAATTGACAGTTACTGATCAAAGTGCTCTACTGACCCCTTACTGTGGTACTTTGAGCAGTGTCATTTTATGAACATAAATTTCATGATATCTCTACATTAAAACAAAATGTGTCATCTAGGAATAAATTTTTCACCCTGTTTGAATTCAGATGTCATTGTGTTTATGCATTCTCTGTTATTGGCTACATTATTGATGGCTTAGAGCATGAGCTGACATACCTTGTTTTGGTCTTGCCGCCATGCTGTATCAAGGTCCAATGATCCTAGCAGTTTTAAAACCATACTAGAAAAATATTGGTGCTTGAAAACTAGTCTATTTGGACAAACCATATTTCCTTAAAAGTAAATAATCAAAACAAACTAAATATTCTTTTCCCCTAAAAAAATCTATAAGGTCAAGATTGGATAATGCATTTTTGCCTCCAGTCAGTTTATCAAATTTATAGGCTGAAAACAGTAAAAGGATCATTTCCTGTATTTTTGGAATTTTAGGTTCTTAATAGGCAATATGTTTAGCCTTCGTCTGAACTCTTTACTCAAAAGATTTGGTTACTGGGCCATCTCCACCTCCTCTTCTCCCATCTTATCCACTCAGCATCAGATCATCACACAAAGAAAAGAGGAAATGAGAAAGTATATCCAAGGATTAAGCAACAAATGAGCAGTAAACAGAAGGGGAAACTGAGGTTAAGGCCAGACATGCTAGAGCTTATCTATCTGTCAGTCAGAATGGCTCAGGAAAAAAATTCAGTGATACAGAAAAGAGATGTGTGTGTGAGTGTGTGTGTGTGTGTGTGTGTGTACCATTTCACATCTATTAATTCAAATATTAATCTCACTCAGAAACATCCTCATTGACACAACAAGAATAATGTTTGAATACATGTCTGGGCACCATGTGTCCCAGTCAAGTTGACCCATAAAATTAACAATCATCAGTGATGAATGAAGGAAAGGAACTGACAAAATATAGCTGGAAGGAAACACAGTACTAGTGGGCAGGATGTTTTCTTCTGACATATTTTCCACTTTCATAGTTTTATCTTTAATTATTATTTGAGTCCTTATTTTACAATCATATTTTTAAATTCTAGACATTCTATATGATTCTCTCCTATTGTTACCCCTTTTCTGGTAAGTATCACCAATTTCCAGGGAAATTCTTTTTTTTTTTTCCGTTTTATTTTATTTTATTTCTTTTCAGTGTTCCAGAATTCATTGTTTATGCACCATATCCAGTCCTCCATGCAATACATCCAGGGAAATTCTTCATCTTGTCTTTTATTTCCTACAACATAATAATCACTTCTCTTTGTGTGTGTGGGTTTGTAATTCTGTTTTCTGGATCTACTATGGGTTTTTTCTTACATGGCACAGTAGGCTCACAGTAGGCTCTGAACTCCAGTTTGTGTGCTATCAGTCTCACAGATCTAGTGAATGTTCTGTCAGCCACTGCATTCAGTGTCAGCAATTGGGGCAGGTGAAAGGCAGAAGTTGGGATCTCTCTCCTTGGTCTCGACACCGTAGTTCATATTATCTCTCCAGTGCTTTTAAACATGTGTTTTAATTTTTGTGTGATTTTTCTGTTTGTTCTCACTGGGGGTTTTGGGCAGACCAACCTTAGTCTGCTCCTGCCAGAAATGGAATCTCCTCAGAATCGTTTGATGAACTGATCCGTCTGCATTATAGTCGTAGCCAAATGTGATTTTAAATCTTTCATTTCAAAACATGAAGCAAAAATAAAATATTTTAAAAAAAGGAAGAATAAATTTGCAAAAACAGTATTTTTCACTGTTCTAATGTTAACTCCTTATCTAATTAGAGAACTCTCACTTTGCATGGTCTTATATAAATCTAGGTCTCTTCTCCTAAAACCCAAAACTTGACTTTTGACAAAGTCATCACATTTCTTAAACATGAAACTGGCAGGGGCGCCTAGGTGGCTCAGTGGGTTAAGCCGCTGCCTTTGGCTCAGGTCATGATCCCAGAGTCCTGGGATAGAGCCCCACATCAGGCTCTCTGCTCATTGGGGGCCTGCTTCCCTTCCTTTCTCTCTTCCTGCCTCTCTGCCTACTTGTGATCTCTCTCTGTCAAATAAATAAATAAAATCTTAAAAAAAAAATGAAACTGGCAATACAGAGTGAGTTTTAAACAAAACTACAGTAAAATGGTAAAGTTGGTTTTAAGTTGTCATACCAAATAAAGATCTATAAATGTTACTTGTTAGGAAGCCAAGATATAAGGGGGACTTAGGGCAACCAGATGTCTAATTAATGGTATCTACAAATTTAGTGTAACATCATGTCTGTATTGTCTATGGATTGACAATGTTGCTTTGATTTAAATACCAATTTCAAGAAAACAAAAGTGAATTTATCAGTCACTTTGCTAATCTATATGTGACAATTGAATATTCAGCAAGTAAATGGATAGGTTTGTGGAGACACAAGCACACATATATACATTGTATATGTGTGTATATGTATATATATCTATATGTAGATATGTATATATGTGTGTGTGTACACACACACACTCTCACAAAAAAATGTTTCTAAAGGAAAGGGTGCTGTGAATTCCAAATATATATATATATATATATTTTAATGGACCACTCTGTTAGCCTAATTGTATCATCTGCTTTTTACTGTTAAATTTGCAGCCTGAGAGATGAGGATGCTGTGCTATGGCAGCTCTTGTGGCATGCACCAGCAGCAGTCACTGATTAATTACAGATATCATTAGGATTCACAACTGACTATTTTTTGTATATGCAAATATTTTCAGAGGCTATACATTAAATGTTCTATATTTGCTACATAATCACACTACGTCATGCTTTATTTTCCAAAGTTTGCAGAAACATTGTCCCTCCCCCTATTACTTCTGTAAGGTGACCTTAAAATTCTCCCATCATTGAGAAGTGAAGTTTCTAACATTGTTCCCTAGAATCTAAGTGTTTTGGCTGATAGTTTAAGGGAGAAGTGATGCCGCAGTGTTTGTACGGATAGCCCTTAACTGGCCTAGAAGCTTCTGTTTCCTGCCTTTTGAAAACCAGCAGCATAGCTGTGAGAAACTTCCAAACTACATGGGGATGCTCTGTGTGGGTGCTCTGTTGTTGGCTGTTCCTGAGTTCCAGTCCGTGACCATAAGCATGAGTTGTGAGCCATCCATGTTATATGTACTGCACGGCAAACCTTCAGCTCCAATCACATAACAGATCTCAGCTGAATACAGTAACCAATAGAACCATGAAAGAGAGTAGTACTTAAAAAAAAAAAGAAAGGAGGAAGTCGAGACATTATATTTTGGATATATTTTATTCTGCAGCAACAGATTGTTCAAACACACAGGCTAAACAGAGATAATTAATGTCCTTGAAGAAACATTCTGTTGTGATCTAAGAGTACATATCCTATATACTTCCTCTGTCTTCTTACACTTCCACTCTGAGAATGCTGAAGCTAGAAAAACATCACTGTATTCCACCTTGTTTACAGATGAGGAAGCTGAGGATTTTACAGAAAAAAAAAAAAATGACTTAAATAGTTTGCCCAGGAACTTACAAAAGGAATACCAAATGTTTCTTATCAGTCTAGATCTTCTGCCTCCAGTCCTAGACCACATGTAAATGTGGTTACCTCCCCACTTTGTGCACAGTGAATTAACCTCAGACCTTATTGCTACCATCAAATTGTTTCAGTCTCTTTCTTCTGCTTCTTTCTCTTTCTTTCTTGCTCTATTTCTCTCTTGGTCTGTTTGTTTGTATTTGATTTCTGTTGTATTATAACATAAGGCTGTTTCCTCCTCCCCTTGAGTGTGGGCTGGACTTTTACTGACTCATTTCAAATGAATAGAATAAGACATAACTGACACCCAAGATGAGACTATAAAGAGGTACTGTGATATCTGTCTTGATTATTCTCTTTCAGATCACTCGTGCAGGGAAAACCAGCTTCCATACCTTCAGAACTAAGGCAGCTCTGAGGAGAGACATATATAACAAGGGATGGAGAACTCCCCTGACCCAGCCAGCAGCCAGGTGAGTAAACCCTCTGGGAAGTAGATTTGTAATCCTCAGTCAAGCCCAGCAATTTTTCTGAAACCTTATGAGAGACCCCAGGCCAGAAATTCTCATCTAAACAATTCTCAAATCCCTGATCCCAAGAAACTGTAATATAATAAATATTTATTGTCTTAAGGCACTATATTTTGGGCTAATCTTATAGTAATAGATAGCTAATTAAAATTTCATATGTTTTTATGGTTAAGAAAAACAACAAAACAGGAGATTGAGAAGAACATTAATCTTTTTGCATGTATATTTGTTTACTACTTGTTCAGCAAGCAAAATGAATTCTAAGGAAACTAAATGTGACCTTTTGCATGTTTTTCCATATGGCTTATTCATCTGGACCAAAACTTCTGTCTAGCCGTTATATTATAGCTATTTGCAAAGTCCTCCATAAATGTTGTTCATGTTCTTACTATACACATTGCAGTATCTCAACTCTTTTTCTGTCTGTGAATTTTTATCATTTGAATCCCTAAAGCAAAGACAACATAGCTGGTTAAGTACATTTTGAATGACTGTTCTCCAGTAGATTGGATCTAGAAATAATTTTATACTCACTGTATCATAGTCCAGTTGTTTGACGTTTTGATTTTTTTCCTTTTTTTTTCCCAACTGTTCCCATTGTATTGTTTCATACTGTTGAATCTGAAGTTTGATCCTTATGAGAGTTTCCTCCTTCTCTTGGTCACCTAATTACATGCAGTCTGTCTTCCTTATACCTCTGGATGTATGCAACAATGTGAACGAGTTTCCTGGTATCATGGCATCATAAAATAAGTATGCTTTGAAGTGGAGATGAGGACCAAAAGGTCTTAAACATGGACTATTTTCTTAAAAGGCAAACTTGGAAGAAATACTTCAGTATCTCTATGAATTTATTATTATTATTATTATTATTATTATCAGTAGTAGTTGTTCTTAAAGAAATTTCTCTGATCATCTTGGTGAGGCAGCATGATAAATGAGTGGGTGGAAATTCTCTCAAGGGTGTTGTTCAGAGGTAACTGGCCATAACCAATCAAATGGGAGTACAAGAGAAAGAGGCACATGGAATGGAGAAGTGGAAACTGACATTTGGGAAGCATTTGTTAAAGGCCAGCCACTCTGAAAGACTCTACATTATTTCAAGATTTCCTCATAAGAATCTAAGAAAGATAAAATTATCCCAACTTTATGGATGAGAAAGGAGAAAATTAGAAAACAAAGCTGGGTGACACTTACTTGTTTGTACAACTAGTAACTGAATCTGAAACAATTTATTCTCAGTCTTTTTCCTCATTTAAATGTAACCTAATGAGAAGTCCAGAAACCAAGTCACAGGAAGACTAGCTGATGGTAGTAGAAATGTTTAACACAGGAAAGAGAACATTTGGTGCAGGCAAAGGATCTTCAGGTATTTGGATGATCATCATATGCAGCATAAAATAGACACAATTAATTCTCACAATAGCAGGTATTGTTCTAAGCTACCTAAATGATAATTTGTTAAAGAGATAGAAAAATGAATTTCTTAGGAAGAAGAGATTGGATTAGAAATATGTGGTGGCTCATTCCAATCATGAAAGTTTCCATTCCTAAACACTGCCAACCTAAGTAACTTTGTATAGGTCCTAGCTTCCCCAATTTATCCAGAACTTAGATTCATGCAAAGTAATCTATTTACCAAAGAAGAAACATGAAGTTTGTAATTGTATTTTCTATGCACTCCTCACTGTACAAGTTTGTCCAAATTTTACTAATTTTCTCCCACCAGAAGTCTTTACTTCCTTTTCCTCTGAATATCAGTAGTTAACTTTGGTTCTTTAATTATTTCAGGTCTATATTGGGACCTGAGCTGAATCTCATCTTCCGATTTTTTTATATATTACATTGGAGATATAAATCTTATGTTCATTCATTCCTTCACTCAGTAATATTCTTTAGTCAGCCTATTCACAACACTTTTATATAAGGCTTTATAAATTAATACATGGATGAGAAGGATTCTTTGACCTTAAGGAACTCTCTGCCCAAGAAAAGGAGAGAGGCAAGTTAACAAAAAATTGCAATGCAGCATGGTAAATTCTATGATTGGTAGAAATATAAGTGAGAAAAAGAGCAGAGACACCTAATTGAAACTAGTATCATCGGGAAAGGCTTCAGGGGGAATTGGGACCTGAGCTGAATCATAATAGGTTCAAGGAAACGCATAAAGGCAGAGAGTAGACCTTAAGAAGGCATTTAGGTAGTGAAAGGACCTTAGGTCTGCTCTGCTTTTTTGGCCTGCTATATATATGAGATGTTTCTGAAGTGGGGAGGATGGGAGTAAATCTTTGTTCAGTGATATTATCCCTGGCCCTCAGCGGAAATTTGTTCAATATTCGCAGGCATTTCATGACTGGGGCAAGGGGGCTTTTGGCATTTAATGAGTACAGGCCAAGGATGCTGCTGAACATCCTACAATACCCAGGAACAGACCCTCACGACAAGGATTTGGAAGGATTTTGAAGGATTTGGCCCCAAGATATTTATAGCACCAAGAGATAGGATTGAAACCAACCTCTACTTTAAAGAAAAGTCCTCTTTCAGGCTTTAAAGTGAGAGAGTAAGTGGTAAGATCCTCCTCCCTCCTGTTTTCCCTCAGGCCATTCACAGCTCTGCTGTGGGAACAATAGGCATGGGTAAGGCTCTGCCAAGCTTGCCACTTTATAAAGTGCCTTGGGTTTGCTCTGACCTTTCTGCATGGGAGACAACCTTGCATTCCTAATCCCCTTGGATTCTTTTTTTTTAATCTAGGGAAATGTGTTTCTTGATTAAGTGCAAGATCAAGTGTATCTTCTTCCCAAATTAATAGTTCTCTTGACCAGAGTGCTCACTCATTTGTTAATGCTCCAAAAGGGAATGTACATTCCTCAGACTCCATAAATCATATAAACAGAATTTTATATTTGCCATTTAAATGGAGATAAATCATAACTTACCTGCAGCATTTTTGGTTTGTGCTGCACATATATATCTGTGGATGTACTAAGGACTTGGTAACTCTGACATTTCCTCAGGGTCTTATTCCTGCACAGCCCCTCCTTTACCCTAACTAGGATTATTGGTTGTTCAAGCAAGTATCATAATTTAGAATATCAACATTGTTAAAAATGTTTAGAATATCAATATTTTTAAAAATTAAAAAATTTTTTAAATATCCTAATATTACAACTGTACAAGGCCTAACTCAAGGCTTATGTTTTGTGAGTCCTTCCATCTGGATTAAAGTTTCCATTAGCCTTTAACTTAAATGTGAAAGGCTTTTTTGCCTGCTGTATATGTATATATAACTTGTGTAGAAATTAAAACGAGTTATTATTTTATTCTCTTGTAGACACAGCACAAAATTACATTTACCACACAATTAGTGTATGTTTATTCATGTATATAAGCATGTAAATACATATATGTACATATTATTTTGTCTCATTTTGTTATTTTTTTATTGTCATAGAATTTTGAATCTCTACTTGATGAAAATAAAAATAAAAGATAAAGTAAAAACTGTCAAACATGCATTATAAAATAAAAGAATGTGCTTTGATTCCAGAAGTAATTGTAGGTATAACTAGCATATTTACTATTGGTATAAATTCAAGTCTTCCTCATGAGAATCTAATAAAAGGTTGCAATTTTGCTTTAATTCCTGCCAACTTGGGCCGTATTCCGAGATTCTATTTATACTCAGCAGGAAGTGGTATGAAATTGACTAGTGAAGTTGTGATATTATGATTTATAGTGGGAAATATATATTTGATCTTTGTCCCAATTCTTGCACAGAACTCCTAAAACCTATTCCTAATTTCCTAAACTGGTGACAACCATAAAGGTGTCTTTGTTTGGTTAATGAGGTGACTTTGGAATCCACCTAAAGAAGGAGGTTTGTTGCCAGGAGTGATGATTAGAGGATTGGAACTTTCAATTCCACCCTGACCTCCAGAATGGAGTGAAGGAGTGGAGGTTGAGTTCAGTCATCAATGGACAATGATTTAGTCAATAATACATATGTAATGAAGCCTTAATAGAAACCCAAAGGACAAGGCTTGTTAAGCTTCTGAGTTGGTGAACACATGGAGATACAGGGAAATTGGCATGTCTAGGGAGAGGTTCCAAACCCTTTGGGGCTAAAGAAGCTCCAAACCCTTTCCCCATGCCTTGTCCTATGTATCTCTTCCATCTGGCTGTTTCTGAGTTATAACCTTTTGTAATAAATTAGTAATCTAGTAAATGAAATATTTATTTCAATTCTGTGAGTGGCTCTAGAAAATAATCAAAGCCGAAGGGTGGGTGGCGGTCATTGGAACTTCCAGTCTGTAGCCAGTTAGTGATACCTGAACTTGCAACTGGCATCTGAAGTAGAAGAGAGTCTTGGGGAACTAACCCCTTACCCTGTGGAATCTGATATTGTCTCTAGGTAAAGAGTGACAGAATTGAGTTAAATTATAGGACACCCAGCTATTGTCAGAGAATTGCTCCTCCACACATAATTTGAACCAGAATTATTAGAGGTCATCCTTGGGCTCCAGAGTGATGAGCAGAACACAAGTGCCTTTCATTTGTCAAAGCTTGGTTAGTCCATCAGGGGAACTGGCTGAGTGCTTGAGAACAGATCAAAATATTGATGAAGTAAATGCTACAGTTGAGGCAATGAAGTAATTAAAACAGGGTGAAAAGGAGCAAGCATTTCTGAGCATGTTATGGACACTTATGTATGCATATCTTATTTAATATTCACAAAGCCCTTTGAAATCTTCATTGTCAAAGATGAGAGAAAAGAAACTTTGAAGAGCAGATGTTTACTCAGCTAGGAAGGGCAGAGCTTGAATTCAAATGCAGATTTAGTTGGCTTTGACCCCTGTGCTCTCCTAATGGTAATAGGGCTTTGGGCAATGGAGTCTTTTAGGATTTGTGTTTGTTTAGGAAATGAGGACAAAAGTGAGAATCAAGAGCTGAGAGAGAATGGCCATGGATATGCACTGATGTTTGAGAATATGAGGCATCTATAGCCATTACCACAGTCAGACTTGTAGAACATTTTGATTATCACTAAAAGAAACACCCCACCCATTAGCAGTCATTCTCTTCCAACACTCCAACCCAAGGCAACCATTTAATGTATTTTCTGCCTCCATTGATTTGAGTATTCTGGACATTTCCTTTAAATGGAACCACGACATGAGCCTTATGTGACTAGCTTCTTTCATTTGGCATGTATTCAAGTTCATTCATGTTATATAGCATGTATCAGTACTTCGTTCCATTTTATAGGTGAATAATATTCCATTGTATGAATATTTCACATTAGTTTTTATCCATTCATCAGTTGACGGTACTTGGATTATGTGTGCTTTTTGACTATTATGAATAATGCTATTATGAACAAGTATTTGTTTATAAGTTTTTTGTGTGTATATGAAAGTATAGTTGCAATTCTCTTGGGTATATAACAAAGAACAGAACTGTTGGTTTACATGGTAACTCTGTTTAATCTCTTGGGGAACTGGCAGACTATTTTCCAATACAGCTGCAGCATTTTCCGTTTCTATTAGCAGTGTATGTGGATTCCAGTTTTCCCACACTCTTGCCAAAACTTGAATATAGCCATTCTGTGTGTGTGCAGTATTTTCTCACTGTGGTTTTGACTTAACATTTCCCTAATGGCTAATATTTTTGAGCCTCTTTTCACATACTTAACGGGCATCTATCTTCTTTAGATTATAGCTTGCTTTTAATGTTTATATGTAACAGTACGCATAAAGAACTGCTTTATGTGTGTCTGCTGTATAGTAGTCTAGTTTTTAGTATAGTAGCCTGATTTTAGTCTACTTTTTTCCTGTTTTCTTACCCAAGATATTTCTCTTCAAAAATCACTGTAAATCTTAAGGAATCTTTTAAATCTTTACAGTTAATAATTTATCAGAAATTACTTAACTTTCAGTAGCACAGGCTTGCACTTAAGCTCTTTTTAATGTGTTTAATTTTAAGGTCTGTTAACTGTATAACTTATAAATAGTAATTAAGGATGGACCTCAATATCAACTAAGCATATCTACTTGCAGTTACAAAATTGTTATTTAGTGAAATTTTACATGACCTTTATACAGATTGAGCTAAAACAGTAGCAGTTATTACCTACATCAGTTGCAGTAACATTTTGCACAGAAATAATTTGAAAACTTCAGCTGACCCCTTTTAAAACCTTCCAGAAAATGGATACACCTTATATAATAATAATGATGATCCTTATTTATTGTTTATTCAGTTCGTACCTAATATAATGCTAAACACTTTACTTCAGCTTTTACAAGTTAATATTCATAAAGAACCTATAAAGTAGATATTATTATTCTAATTTTACAGTTGAGGGGATTGAGGTTCAGAGACATTAACTTATTCTTTAATGCCATACAAACCTTAACTATTATGTCTCCATTCTGCAATGTCTTCCTTTCTTCTGACAATCCAAATGAACTATTTTAGCACACCCCAAATTCAATATTGTTCATATAGACTTCCTTAACAATGTAATCCACAGAATCATAAAACTTATGTATTCACTAGAAGCTTCATTGGGCCTTTTATTAGGTACCAAATGCCACTTATATGCTGTGGACAAAAAAGTGAATAAAACATCATGACTGCCATGCTGGTATAAGAGATAAACTTGAAAGAAGTTGTGAAAATGGAGAAAGTGTATTGCTATCAGAATAAAGTGGAGGGTCATTTTAAGCTCCAGGAAAGCAAGAATCTGTGTTTGCTTTATTTTTCCTTCTATCACTCATGCCTACCCAGGGCCTAGCAGAGAGTGGGTACAATAAACTCATCCTGATTTGAATTGAATATATATATATATATATATATATATATATATATATATATATATAAAATCCCAGTGGTATTAGAATGGATTGATGCTGATGAATTTGTGTTCAGTATCAAAGAATAGATTTGGGGCCATGAAAGGTGAAAACAGGGAAGGACACTCCCCCAAAGGGAGACCCAAAAAAAGGCAGAGGCTCAGAGGAGTGAGTGTGAGATCTTGTTCTGAATGGCTGCAGCAGAAAACTCTTTCTACCAACCAGGCAGAAGTGAGGCTGTCAAAGGTATCTGTTGTGGTCAGTTCAGGAAAGATCTCATGTGTCAGTTTTGGGGTTTGGGTTTTGTCCTAAAAGGAATGGGGAATTGTGAGGTGTTTTAAGCAGAAAATTATGAAAGATGGTTCTATGATTTAACAAATCATCCCAGCAATCCTGTAGAAGACAGATTTAAAATGGGAAAATGGTTCAGGGAAACTGAATGGTAATTGTTTTAGCTCTGCTGATAATAAAATACCATGGATAGGGTGGCTTAAACAACTGACTTTTTTCTCAGTTTGCGTGGCTGAGAAGTCCAAAATCAAAGTGATGGCAGATCTAGTTTTAGGTGAGGGCCCTCTTCCTGGCCTGCAGATGGTCACCCTCTTGCTATGTCCATTGAGGAAACTGGTGTTCTTCCTCTTCTTATAAGAGCACTAATCGCATCATAGAACTCAATCTTCATGATATCATTTAAACCTAATTACCTCCTCAAAGCCTTACCTCCTGGTACCATCACTTTTGGGGGTTGGGGCTTCAACATATGAATTATATGGAGAACACATTCAGTCTACCACAGGAATTTTTTACACTACTTTAGAAAATTATAAAGACCCAAATATATAAGATGAATTAAAGAATGTTAAAAGGCACATAGACTTAAGAGAAGTGGGTGACTAACCATATGTAAGTTTTTATAAGGTTTCTAGCTACCTTGTTGATGTGACTAACATTTACCTAAGTAAATCATAATAGAAATTAAATATTTCATTTTTGTTTTTGTGTTTGGGGATAAAGATTCATGTGAAAACAATGAGCTTAGCTTAGAGTTTAAGATTGTTATGGGACATACAGTTATAGATATGTAATTGAAATTTCTGCTTTTCTAATCAATCAATGAACAGATATGTATCTAAGACTTAAAGTTTAACTTCGAATTAGACATTTTTTTTTCTTAGAATATTCATTTTATTATATATATTGAGTTCTGAAATAGGGTGAAAATTTCTTAAGGGGAAGGCTTAAGATCATTTTTTATGGTATTTTTAATACTTCTAGAAATCAATATATCTTTAGAAATGCCTGCTGAAGTAAGAAGTCTGAGCTTCTTTAATGTAAATAATACTAAGATATTAATTGGTCACATTTATACAATGCTTTGTGGTTACAAAACATCTTCAACTTTTATTATCACATTAGGAATTCAGTTTTTACAACAATTTAATGTGTTAAGTGGATCCAAGTATTATTCCCTATTGCAAGAGAAAAAATATATATGGATTTATATAAATATTTATATGAATGCATAAACATATATTCATATAAATATATAAATGGACATTGCAAATATAAGGGTTTTATGCCCTATTAAAGAAGCAGAATGAAACCTTAAGGCCATGTTTTCTGCTTCCTGTGTATGTATTATTTCCTTTATTAGCTTTTGCCTCTCTAAGATTCCTGTAATGTATTTTTCTCCATTCTTTTACCCTCCTACATATCAGAGACATTTCATTTTAAGAATGACTCATAGTGTAATCTTTGTGATGCCATTCTAAATGGCAATTAAACTCAACACATGCACTAACAAGGAAGCATATTAAATGATTGTACTGAAAAATAAAATAGGAATGACCAGGTCTTTGTATGTGCGGGCACTGAAAACTACACAACTTATGACACTTCGACACTATTGATAATGAGAATGAGATAAAAACAGCTTTTATGTATGGTGCTTCTGAGAAAATTATGCACCTTAAAATCAGTGAAATAGAGTATACCATATTTTCTTCTAGCCCACTGCCATAATCAGAAATTACTCTTTCCAATTAAAAAACTTTGTCCATCAGAAGGATAAAACAAAAAAGAGGGTAGGGATGGGGGACTAAAACAACAACAAAAAAAAGAAGATTGTGTTTGTGCTGTTTTTGGTCGAAGAATATATTTGTATAAACTGCAGGAATGCTAGTGACATCAAAATGGTGACACGGGTGGTTCCTGACTTTAGCCCCTCTCACAAGAAGACCATCTAGCAACTACCCATACACAGAACATCATTATGAAAAGGCTAAGAGGTATAGCTGAAGCACCATCATGGACCACAGAGACCAAGAAGGGCCACCTTAGAAGGATGGAGGAATTACTACATGGTACCTTATTGCTTCTCTACTAGGTTGGCACAGAGCAGCACTGAGATGCCCCTGCCCAGGCATATGGTATCTCCAGTGGGAAAGGAGAGCCCAAGGTGGACATATAGTTCCCCCAGTGATGTAGGGAGTTTCTTCAGAGGCCCACTTAGGCCTTGCCTTATGGGGACCACTGGGAGAATCACCAGTAGGGCTGAACCACTGGGGATTACAGATAGAGATGGAGAGGGGGCCAGGGCTTATAAAAACTAATGCACACATATTGGCAGAAGGCATATTTGCTCATTGTGTCACCTGAGTGGAGATCACAGCCAGCAGCTCTATCTCTTGAGCCACTTTCATGGCATTTTTGGTCAGGGAGCTCACTTGGCTCTTATGCCTGATTTGGATCCATGTCAATGGGTGTTACCAGCTGGAACCCATTCTACTACCCTACCTGGACAACGAAGCAAATTTTCAGGCCCATCAAACTCCTCAGCATAGCTTTTACTCCTGCCCATTCAGGAAGACTTGCCAGAGAACCCTGGTGTCTTCAAAACTCCTTTTATGGCCTCACTTAGGCAGGGAGCCAAACCAGCAGACCATCCCAACTGTGGAGCATAATCAGAAAGCACAAACAGTGATCCTCACCTTGATCCATCCCAAAGCTCTGCCCGGCTGTGTAGCTCCCCTTACAATCCCACCCAGCAGCAAAGCATACATACTGCCCTGACTGATTGCTGAACACAGCATGTGGATTTATACAAGTAGGACTATCAGCTAGTGATTCCACCCAATTAGAGAGTAGACTATAGTCCCATCCCAATGCAGGATACAGCTAGAAGCCCCTCCCAACAAGATAGTCTAGGTAGCCACAGAGCACACCCACCAACCTATCTGATTGCTAAACCCAGCCTGTGCCCCATCCCCAACTTCAGTACAGAGCTTGTTACCCCACCTGAGCATGGAGTCCAGGCAGTGGCAACAGCTTATAGGAGAGCACAGCCTGGGACACACCTGACCATGAGTGATGGAAGAGCCAAGCCTATAACCCTCCCCAACAGCAAAACCACTCATACCATCTCCCAGGGAACACAGCCTTATACAATGCTGTGTGTCAATTACATTTCATTAAGTGGTTAAAATATATATATATATATATATATATATATATATAGGATGTCTAAGTTCCACTGTTTTGTGGGATATAATTATAGTTTATTTCCTGGTTTCCCATGGCTCTTAGGCCCTGGCTATTACCTTTACTATTTATATTTGGCAGAAGGAAATTTCTGACATTGATGAACCAAAGTTCATAGCTTATTTCCCTCCCCTACCTTTCTCATATAGTTGGAGAGCTATGAATGGTTTTCACATGTTTACATTTATAAGTGATGGGGAAAAAGGCAAAGTGAGAGTACTGTTTGGTGGTATGTAACTTTTATGACATTCAAATAATTTTAATGTTCATAAATAAAATTTTATTGTAACAAGGTGCCACACATTTGTTTACATACTGTCTATGACTGCCTTTGTACTACAAGGCAGAGTTGAAGTAAAGACCATATGCCTTGAAAACTTAAACTTGTCTTTTCCAGAAAAAAGTTTGTAGATATCTGCTGTATGTCAGTTTTTTATGACCTTTGTTGGATTTGAGTGATAGTTTGGAATTTTAAAATTTTTGAGTTTTCAAATTAGGGAAAGTACCCCTCCTCTTCAAATTCATACTTATTTTTGTTCAGTTTTGCTCATTTTAGTTGATGAAGTATGTCATTGTGATCTCTCTTGCCTCTATCTTGCTCAGAACTCATAGTTGTAATTTTTTAAATAGACTAAAATTACCATAATCACTTCCTCTTTGACCCAAAAGATATTTAGAAGAGCTTTTATTTTTCTGGATATATACATATATATGTTTTGGCTCTTTCATTCTTTTATTATAAATATGACACATTTTGCAGTGAATTCAGAAAATCTGGGGTATATGATTTATAAACCTGTGAAAATAATATATGATCCTTTTTTGAAAACAACCCAGGAGTTTGAAAAGACTATAGATTTTCAGTGATGTGCACCATTAGATTTATATATTCATTATATGCTTTATGATTACAAAATGCCTTTTATCCTTACTTAATTTTTGCCTAATTTATGTCTCAAAGGTAGAGGGTGTTTATGTTTCTGAGTAAACATTTTAATAACACAGGTTTAAATACATAAAGCATTTAAAAACTCCATTCAGCATAAGTTTTAAAAAACCTTAATCTGTACCAGATAAAAAATGAGTCTCTGCTCTCTTGAAGCCTTCATGATGGACATCAAAACAAAATAAAATGAATGCCACTTTTATTACAGTGTATAATTTTATTACAATTTTTCTAACTATTAAGAAGGAGAAATATAAGATAATATAGATATACAATAAGAATATTTTACTTTATGTGGCAAGCAAGGACTTTTTCTCCTTTGCTTCTGTTTTAGATGGTATTTAATGTATGATTTCCTAGGCAGTGTGTATATTGAGAATTAAAGAGTAAAAATTAAAGACTGAAGAAAAGCAAAAGTGTGAAGACCTTGAGTGAAAAAGGAGCAAGAAAAACAAGTGAAAGGAGATAAATAGGGTTGAATGGAAGAGCAAGAAGAAAGAATGACAGGAGGGTGCTACTCTGCCTGAATGGCAGACTGAGGATTCTAAATTGTTTCCTCAGAGCAAGTGAAGAATTTTAGGCAAGGAACAACAGTATCCTCTCCCCTCTCCCCCATCTAAATAGATTTGTTTCCTTTAGTGTGGAGAGGATGGGCAAGATATTGGGGATAGAAAGAAAATTTAGGAGGCTAAACTCTATGACTATTAATAAATTCATGTGAAATGTTGGGGTCTGGAAGCAAACAGCCAAGAATTCTTGAGACATCTTTGGTAAAAAAAAGTTTTATTAAGACTTTTATTAAAAGTTTTATTAAAGCGTAGGGACAGGACCATGGGCAGAAAGAGCTGCACCAGGGTTGTGAGGAGTGACTGATTAAAAACTTTTAAGTTGGGAGGGGCTTAGGGATATCTGTAAGTCTCTAAGAAATTTGTAAGCAAGGTTTATAGGACCTTCAGGGGCTAGCTGCTGTTATGATAAGGTCATTTACTACTGTCTAGTAAACTCTTAGTCATGAGACCCTTAAGTGGGCCATATGTTTGGAGGATGACTGCTAACATATATCTTGGGAAAGTAGAGAGTAAAGGAAGTTTCCAAAGGGATTTTTTTTTTTAAAGATTTTATTTATTTATTTGACAGAGAGAGATCACAAGTAGGCACAGAGGCAGGCTCCCCGCTGAGCAGAGAGCCAATGCGGGACTCGATCTTAGGATCCTGAGATCATGACCTCAGCCAAAGGCAGCGGCTTAACCCACTGAGCCACCCAGGTGCCCTCCAAAGGGATTTTTACATGTTAAAGAAAACTTAAAGGATCCTGGAGGTTGAGCTAATGTCAAACTAAGGTTGGCTTTTGCCTATAGCAAAATATTAACATTGAGGCAGGTGAGTTCCTTGAACAAGGTCACCCTGCCTATCTTAAGTACTTGTCAGTGGGCTGCAGGGAAATTTAATTTTTTTCTACATTTCCCTTGCCTTTGTTCTCCACATGAAAATGATTTATTCTTCCACTATTTACATGTGGGAGGTTTTTGTGGTATCTAAATGTGGTGTCTGTCCAATCGGATGGGGGCCCCTAAATGTGGGGCAATAATGAGGTAGAATCTGGTGGTGTGGGTCGTGAAAAGATTCACCCAGGGGAAAACAAAGGAGACAGAAATTTATTGAATACAACAGCATGGAGCAGTGGTCAGGACAGCAAAGGAGATGCTGTCTGCAAGGAAGCAGTGGTGGGGACTATATTTAAAGCTGGAAGGTGATGGGATGTATGGAATTTTCCATTTTTTGGTAGCTGTGCCTGGCTGTAAGTAACCCATTGGTCAGTTAGGGCCTATGGATATTTTGAGGTGGGTTGTCTCATGGGTCTGTCTGTATTCAGCCAGGTGGTTGCTGGGGCCCCATTTGCCTTATCAAGTTTCCATTACTCAAGTCTATTGTCTAAAAGTGGCCTCTACAGTTTTTACTGTTTGTTTTTGAACTTGAAATCTACCCATTTTAAAGTTTATATTATGATCACTTTTTTGTTGTTTTTCTGTGCATCTCTAGTGAGTTTGCCCTGACTTTTCTGTCCATTTGTCTATACCTCCAGATGTATCAGGATTTCTTTAAAAAATGTATTGCTTTTGATTGTATATTTTTATTTTATGCAAATAGCCTTGCACTATTTACCTCATTTTCTTTTGCTGCTTCTCACTACTGCTTAACCCTACATAATATACATCTATTTTCTTCTACATCTTCACTCTCCTAATTATGTACAACCAGGACACTTCAGACCCCCCAAATCATACATAAAGCTGTAATCACCTTGGTCATGTCTGTCCTTTGATGGAACTGTGTGACCTTTTCTTTGTGACCATACATCATCCACAATGAATTTCAGACACATCATGTATTTGCCTGTCTCTGGGCTGTCTGCTCTGGACTACCTTATGTAAGAAATGAATGAGGATTTTTATATTGCCACAGTTCACCAACACTTAACATTATTCAGTTTTCTCATTTTTAAAATGTCTTTGGTATAAATGATAATTTTAAAAAATCATTATAAAATTTTCAAACATACCTAATAATACAGAGGAGACTAAAATGGATCTACTTCAGTTAATAGTTATTAAAATTTTCTTTACTTGATTTAATGTTTTTATCATTTTGCTGAAATACTTTTAATTAATACTTTTAATTCAAATCTTGGTATCCTAGTTTTCTTTTGCTGCTATAACAAATTACCACAAATTCAGAGGCTTAAGTTGGCACAGATTTATCTCCTTACATTTCTGGGAGTCTCAAGCCCAAATTTGATCTCACTGGGTTAAATCAAGGTGTTGGCAGGTTTGTATTCCTTCCCTTTTATTTTTTTTAAGATTTTATTAATTTATTTGAGAGAGAGAATGAGAGAGAGAGAGAGAGAGCATGAGAGGAGAGAGGTCAGCAGGAGAAGCAGACTCCCTGCTGAGCAGGGAGCCTGATGTGAGACTCCATCCTAGGGCTCTAGGATCATGACCTGAGCCAAAGGCAGTCACTTAACCAACTGAGCCATCCAGGCGCCCTGCATTCCTTTCGGAATGCTCTGAGGAGAATCTATTCTCTTCCCTTTTCCAGTTTCTGTAGGGCCTATGTTCCCAGGCTTATCATCTCCTTCCATCTTCAAAGCCAGCTATGGATGGTTGAATCTTTCTCACATCACATCAATGAGTGTTCTACCTCCCTCTCTTATGTTTACAATACCCTTGTAATTATGTTGTACCCTTTCAAATTATATAGGATAATATCCTTATTTTAAGGTCACCTGATAAGCAGCCTTAATTCTATCTGCAACCTCCGCTCACTTTATGTAATGTAATGTAACATATTCACAGGTGCTGGAGATTAGGATGTGGACATCTTTGGGAGAGTGGCCATTATTCTGCCTCACACTTAGATATCGTCAATTAGTGATTTATCTCTAAAAATTAAGGACATTTTGCTCTATATTTATAATCTAGAATACCAGAATGATGTCTAACAAAGTGTTTGGGTTTTCATTTTGTTTTTGTTTTTAATCAGGATCCAAAGAAGATCTATTTGCTGTATTTGATTGTTGTTAAATCATTCAAGTATTTTTTAATGTAGACTAACCTCACTACACCCATTTTTTAAATGCAGTTGATTTGTTGAAATATCCAGTCCATTGTCCTGCAGAATTCACTTTATGAATTTGTCTCCTGAGGGTGAGGTATGTTTTATATTTCTTTTAAACCTCAAGCTAGATCCAAAGGTCAAAAGAGATTCAAGCTTAACATTTGGTGAAAATATTTGTCATCTGATCCTATATATTTCACATTGTGTCACATTAGAAGGCCCATATTTTCTTTCTCTTGTACTGAAGGGAGATTTCAACATTCTTTCTTAATGTTTGAGATTTGCCTACTGCTAGTTTGCATGGAATTTCATTAACTTTCTTTGGCACTGTTGGAAATCCTGGGGGATTTTTAAAGTATGATCCACTCAGCTGTTATCTGTGGTGTATTTATTTATTTATCTTTTCTAAAACATTCATTATGGCCATAATTCAATTAGGCACTTCTATCCTTCTCTTAATTTGGTTTCGTCTACACTGCATTTTTAGAAGGCTTGTTTACAGTTTTTAGTTGGTTAGCTGGTGTTTTTTCCTATTTTCCAATGTTGTTATAGAATTCCTTATTTAGGGGCGCCTAGGTGGCTCAGTGGGTTAAGCCGCTGCCTTTGGCTTGGGTCATGATCTCAGGGTCCTGGGATTGAGTCCCGCATTGGGCTCTTTGCTCAGCAGGGAGCCTGCTTCCTTCTCTCTCTCTCTCTGCCTGCCTCTCAGTGTACTTGTAATTTCTCTCTGTCAAATAAATAAATAAAATCTTAAAAAAAAAAAAAGAAGAATTCCTTATTTATTTTTACACTGCTTTTTACATTTCACTGGGAATGTGAGGGAAGATGACCTAAGTTGGATATATTACTCATTTTTTAAAAAATTTCCCATGATATTATTCATACAGACAGATGACATAATCTGATTTTACTATCTATTGATTAAGAGAAAATACAGAAAAAAATGACAGTATGATTTTTAGTAACTTTTAAATGCATGTGAAACTTATTAATCAAAATATGGAATTCATTTGCATTTTTAAAATAGCAGTTCAAGTACATTCTAGATATATATTTTAATATTCTGCTAATGTCTAATGCATATGTGGATTCATGAACTTTTTGCAATTTATGACCCCTCCCTAGGAGACTATAGACTTTAGAGTAGAAACCAGGGCTTTAAGGAATATGACTTCCAATTTGGAATTTCAATGGGACTTATTATCTGAATTAATTCTTAATCCCTAGGCTATAAAAGTGCAATTGAAAATTAGCACTTTGATGCTTAAGTGATTCATAGAATGAATTACCTTTTCAGCAGCTAAATGTTACCCTAGGGGTATAAAATATTTACTGTGGTTTCCCAAATTATCCATGTTTTATCCATAAAGCACTTTATATTAAAAAAGGATTCATTTCATTATTCAATAAATATTTATTTTTCTTTGACCATATTTTTTTTGTTTGTTAATGTTTTTATATGTTGGGGATATAGCAGTAAGGAAAAAAATAGATACTTATTATGTTCTTGCATATGGAGTTTGTAGTTACTTCTGTGAAATTGGATCTGATCTGTGTTCTATTAACTAGGATAAGATAGGGATAATTTTTGCATTGAGGACAATTCTATTTGGTATGAGTATAGAGAAAGGCTGTATATTTGTTATGATTTGGTTACTTGTAAATAATAGAAGACATTAAATGAACAGTAGCTTAACTAAGTAAGCAGTTAATTCTTATCTCCTGGAGGTCATCAATCCAGTTTCTGATATGGCTCTCTTCCTTCTTAGGGACTTAAATTGTCAGAATTCAATAAGGGAAGCAGAAATACTATCAGTTTTGATTGAGGGATACGTAATAGGAATTAGATATTGCATAACTTTGGGAAGAGCTAAGAAGTGAAAGTCTAGGAGAGAGTTGGGATTTTTATCCAAGCAGTCAGTCTGAGAAACCAGTCATGTCAGAAGCTAAAGGTGTGGTGAAGATCAAGCTTGTTTTATCTTTTTGTTTCTGTGTGTTATCTTCTCTGTGGGTCTACTTCCAGGCTTCTCTTGGAGGGCTAGAGTTGATCTTGGTTAATAGGGTTACCATTTGGAAAGAAGGTCTGGACACAAAGCAGAGGGACAGTGAAAGCAGGAACCCATTGGTACCTTTACATCTGCTATCAGAGCATTTGACTTTGGTGACCATCAGAGAATAATGGCTGTTGCCTGAATGCCATCTCCTAAATGTCTTGCAAATTCTTCTTTTGGAAAACTCTAACCTGGAACCTTACAAAGAAGATGATTCTGGATGACTACACCAAGTGTACATAGTCCAAACTACCCAAGGTTTAAAAAAAAAAAAAAAAACCAAAAACCCAGCCAGGCACTCAAAAGCAAAGGCAGGCAAGCAAAAAATATTCATTTGGTTGGTAAGGAGTCATATAGGCAAGTGGTCCATGTAAGTCCAAAGGGTGAGAGAACTTTGGGAAGTGAGATTGAGAAAGTAGTTCAGTCCAAATTATGTGAAATATTAGTAGAAAGCAGGGCATGTTGAAGATAATTTAGAGGTAAAATGTAGCTAAAGAAAATGTTGAATATTGGAATAACATTTTAAATCACTTTATAAGACTTAGTAATTTCCAGGGTACCTGGGTAGCTCGGTGGGTTAGGGCCTCTGTCTTTGGCTCTGGTCATGGTCCCGGGGTCCTGAGATCCGGCCCCATGTCGGGCTTTCTCCTCAGCAGGGAGCCTGCCTCCCCCCCTCTCTCTGCCTGCCTCTCTGCCTACTTGTGATTTCTGTCTGTCAAATTAATAAATGAAATCTTAAAAAAAAAAAAAAAAGACAGTAATTTCCGGTTTGCCTTTCCCTTTTTATCTTTATTTTATATTATTGGAAAAAGAGAACCAAACAACCTGAATTTAGGACTATTTTGCCTTCTTTAGACACATATGCTATCTGGATGAGTTTAGGGAATGAACACTGAAGTGTGTATTGGACAGTGATGGAGTGTGTGTTCCTAATGCATTTGGCAAGTGCTCTGAGGGAAATTACTTTGTTCTTATTCAGACAGATACCATCGTGTTCTCCCTAAATAAAATGCCTATAACCAGTCATTTCTATGTGAGGAAGAGGGATGGTCAGTATTGAATAAGAAACAAACATTGTTGAGATTTATTAGGATGGTGGTTAAGCTGTGAAGAGACTCACAGTGGTGCAGTTTTTTCCTCGGTAGCTCAGCTGAATTTTGCATTCAGAGAACTAGTTGGCTGTATTCATATCTATTCAAGGATGCTGCATCATTAGAAAAATACCTACAACTCCTAGGAGAGGAGGGATAGAAAGAAGCTTGCAATCTAAGAACTAGGACTAAAAAAAGCAGGTCTCATAGGAAATGCCATTAAAAGAAAATATCCTCCAGTAAAACTGTCTTCTTTCCCACAGCCATCTGACAGCATTCCATGTTGTAATTTCTGAAGACTATCCTACAAATTAGATGGGAATCTAGTAGATAGAGCTTCTACCTGTGAATGCTAGGAAAATATGCAACTTAAATCACTCAGTTTTTCACCAGAGACTTCTAGTTGTCTCAAAATGTCTTCTCCCTTTCTTCAATAGAAAAAGAGTTGATAGCTGGGCACATATCTGCCTGAAGACTACATTTTCCAACTTCCCTTAGAGCTTGATGTGGTCATGCAACTAAGTTCATTTGATAAAGTGAAAGCAAAAGTATTGAGGGTGATATTCAGCATGTGTGCCTCCCCACCAAGGTTGATGATGTATTCTTTTCCCTCCATTTCACCTTCTGGTCAGGTGCAAATGCAGGTATATCTTAGACCAAGAGGTTTTGTTAATAATGGATGTCAATCATACAGGTAATCATATCTTTTAAAGAAGACTGGATTCCTGCAGTAGGTGACCATATTGCCACTGCTCTTATCAGTGGGTGGAATCTATTTCTCATCTCCTTGAGTGTGGGCTGGCCTTTCATTTCTTATAACCAAGACCTTGTGGTTGAAGTGACTCTGTTTAACATCTAATACCACGCTGCAAAAAGACTTTCAGGTTTCAGCTTTTGCACTTTTGTGATGCTCTTTGTTAGAAACCAGTTGTCATAAAACAAACCTTATTACCCTAAAACCACTGTTCTTTGAGAGAGCACAACATAGCCATGTTAGAGGCTACATGGAAAGAGATGCTCAGCCAGCTCCTAGCTGTTTGAACTCCCTCATAGGAGGCACAAAACATGTGAGGGAGGAGGAACACCTGTGACATTCTATCCCTAGCATATACCGTACCTTGAGAAACTGAAAAACCACCAAACTGAGTCCAATCCAGATCACAGAATTATGGGAAATAATAAAATTGTTGTTGCTTTGAGCCAGTAAATGTTGAAGTGGTTTGTTATGCATCATAGATAACTGAAACACTCTATTTTATTGTACTCATATGATATAACAAGACCTGTTTCATCACAGATGATGATGGCAACCTGTCTTTCTCCCTCCTGGCCTCAGATCTCAGGTTTCTCTTCTTGTTTTATACTGATGTATGAAACTATGCAACTTATGCACTGATCGAGATATATGACAAATACTGATTTTTTTTTTTACGAAAGCATAAATGGTTGATTGTACTGTTGAACTTCGCTGCTTATAATTTTAAATTTAATTTGAACACATTTTAAAGATTATATTGGGAGTTTCAAATAGATGTCTTTACTGTTAATGATATCATGGTTTTTATTGTGTGTATTCCCACTTATTTAATTACTGGGAAGTAAATGTATTGAACACAATAACCTTTTAATGATTCTGACACGTTCTGTAGAAATGACCCAAGTATAACACTTTGCTAATATTTTATATGTCTTAAAGCTTTAAAGTTATGATTTATCTTAACATATCAGATGAATGAAATACACCTAGTATTATTATTGCTATTGCTGTTCTTATTTTAGTCTTTGTTATTGCATTCTTTGTTTCCCCCATCTTAGAAATTCCTTTTTGTGCCTCAATAATACTGACTCATTTTAAGTGCAGTCTCTTCATGCTTCAGTCTTTTCTGTCTGCTCCATGGAGAAGCAAGGATATTAAGGCATCAACAGTGATTTCCTCCGTAGTTCTATACAAGTAATGAAATCATCACATAATAAGCAAAGAAATATACATCAAACAAGCGTTCAACAGTGTATCACAGTTAAATGTAACCACTGTCTTTAGGGAAAGAATACCCACATTTTTAAAAAATAGCATGGAATTTGTCTTCCATCCTATTCCCTATGGAGGACAAATTCTCGATCCCAGGACCCTGGGATCATGACCTGAGCCGAATGCAGAGGCTTTAACCCACTGAGCCACCCAGGCACCCCGAGATAAAACCAATTTAAATTAAAAATAATAATCCCTGTTGTTTTCTGAGGTATACGGTGAACTGAGTTTTTTGCAAAGTACTTTGAATACACTTTCTCATTCAGCTAATTAAATATATCTATAATAAGCATAGCATATATAAATTTTAAGTGTAATTTATATAAATTACTTATATATAATTATATTTTACTTATAAATAATTATGTAAAGTATATGTTATAATTTATATATATTATAAATTTCCTTGAAATAAACTGTATTTAAAAACCTTGGAATCTAGGTAAATTTGAGATTTATGAAACAGAATTTAAATTCTCAGAAACCCATACCTTCTGGTAAGGATTCCTTTTTTATTTATTTGAAAATGATTTCTTAAAATAGAACCTCTCTGAGCAGATGTCAGAGAATGAAACTAGGCAGGAAGACACATGGAGACATGGGGAGCCAAACAACACAATGACTATGCTACTTAGATGATGATGTCAGATGTGCTAACCTTCTCCTTTAATTCCGTTTTCTTGTTGTGGTCTCAGCATCAAGTGCAAACAGAATTTCTATTTAATTTGTTTCCCAGAATCAACCTATCTCTAAATCTTGCCAAGAAGCACTCATTTGCAAAGAATGGTGCCCTCATCTTCCTTGTTTCTTGGCTTCCATGTCTCCTGATCAAATTCTTAAAAGTTATTTTAATATAACTTTATGTCATACTATTTGCTTTCTTTAAATCCACTTTGGTTCCCCAGTCGTCAGCACTTCTACATCCTTAGGCAATATAGTTTCCTAAAAGAGCACAATAGCCAACAGTTTCTAACTCTTTTGTGAGTTCCTCAGGACTATAAATTCATTATAATGGAGTAAGTGAACGCTTGCATCTCATGTCCATTTATACCCCACCAAAATATAGATGTGCTGATTAACACATAATACAAATGTGTTATGTTCCAAATAGCCACCCAGAGGAAAGAATGTGCATTTGATTTTATTGCTCAGCATTATGCAAGATGAAAGGGGCATGTGTGTATAATTAAAAAGCAGCAAATGTCACTGACTTTGTGGTCAGGAGGCTAGCTTAAAAAAATTCAGGCAGTTGTGTATTTTGTGACCTTGTCTACCTGCCAAAAATGAAAGGATTGAAAATGAAACTGCTGAACTGGGAACAGAAAAACAAATCTTAGGTACAGCGATTTCTTTCTGGCACAGAAAGATCAATGCAGTACAATTTTAGGGGTGTAAAATAGCTACTATTCCAATTTTGTCTATTTTTCTGTTGATTTACTAGTTTCTGAGATTATCAATTGAGAAGATCTGAGGTCTGGTTCTTTTTGACAGGGGCGTTTTAGTTTAGTGGCTCTGAGCACAGGCACATAAGCCATTCTGCATGAATTTACATGTCAGCTCCACCCCTTCCTACTGTCTAGCTTTGAGAAGATTCTTCACCTCTCTGTACCTCATTTTCCTCATATTTAAACCAGACGTGAAAATGGTACCTCCCTCCTAGGATAGTTGTGAGAATGGAATGAGTGAATATATGCAAAGGGGATTAGAGAAGTGTCTGGCATGTAGTAAACCTGAATGTGTTAACTATTTAAAGGTGTTTTTTTTTTTTAAAGATTTTATTTATTTGAGTGAGAGAGCATGAGAGGGGAGGTCAGAGGGAGAAAGAGACACCCCACGGAGCCGGGAGCCCGATATGGAACTGGGTCCCAGGACTCCAGGATCACAACCCGAGCAGAAGGCAGTCGCTTAACCAACTGAGCCACCCAGGTGCCCCTGAATGTGTTAACTATTATGTTCAGTGTGATCCCACCCCACCCAGGAATCTTTATATCGCAGACATTCAGATTCACCTTCTGTTCTTTTATTTTCCTCATCAAAACTTGATCTCTAAAGTCTTTTGCCACCTTGAAGAGAGAAAACCAAGTAAAGAATTAACATCATATGTGGCCAGAATTATATTAGGTAGTTTAAATATACTTTTAAAAGTAATTATTGTCATTATAGTTCCCTACATATGGATGTTTCAACCCCTTCTACAGGTAAGGAAACTGAGGCTTGGGGAGGAAAAGTTATGGACATGTTTACACAGTGCAAGGCAGAACCTAGCATTTAGAACTAGTCAGTTTAAATGCAAAGCCCACAATCTTTCCAAAATATCATGCTATGTTTTATTTTTCAATCAAGAAGCACTTGTATTTCAACCAATAGTTTATAAAATATTTTCATAAAATCATTTCGATTGATTCCTATGAGAAATCTGGGGTTTATGTTGTTAATATATCACTTTACAACTGACGAAATTGATTGAGAAAGCAAGTTTACTAACTTTCTACAGACAGTAAATGGCAGAGAAAAATGCAAAGCTAGAATATCTTGATAATTTTTCTTATTATTTCTCCTGAATGGATTCATAATGATAGGCAGCATTCAAGTAACTTTTTTGAAAGAATGTACTTTTTTAGCAACTGGCTAATGGTCATGGTATAAAAATCCAGTAGGGAAGTTTCAAGCAGCTGTCAATGGAGGCTAATATGTGAGAGAAATAGAATTTCTGGAATCATATTTAATGGGTCATATAGCTTACCTCCTGCCTCATCTGTTGATCAGCCCTGTAACTTGACAAATATACCAAGCTTAATATATGCTTTTGACAAGAATAAAAATTGCTTCTACTCCTACTAGAGGGGACAAATTATGGAATTGAAAGAACCAGGAATTCCAAGTCAACTCTGAAGTTGTAAATTTTAGGAAGAAAACTGCAGAATGTAGGAGCATAAGTGGTATTTTTACCCTTTTTTTTTTTTTGAAGTTTTTCACTTCTAGATCTCTGTGCAACACAGAATTTTTTTTTCTTCTTCTATCACATGACTGTCAAAACCAGAATAAAGGACTCATGAGAAGAGCCACAGTTTGCATATGATTTCATCAAGTAAGGACAATCTCTGTGGAAATTGGTATTTTAAAAGAAGCTAGCAACCAAAGCATATTTCTCTAAAATAGAATACAGTGTCCACATAGAGGCAAGACTTGGAATTATGAGGAAATAACCTTCCAGAAATCTGGAATCCCATTCCAGAATGGGAAATGGATATCCAATTTATCAGAGCATCTCAACTAATGTTGTTGCTAATTCATCTCTCAGAATAAAAGAATAGAAGATGGCTAATCTGGATCTAATTCATGTCAGTGAAAACAAATACCAGGAAAGATTAGAGACAACTATTATGCCAATGCAGAGGACTGAGTATTTATGTATCCTTTCTCACAAATTCATATGTTGAAGCTCAGATCCCAGGATGATAGTATTTGGATGTTGGGCCTTTGGGAGATAATTAGGCCATGGAGGTGGAACCCACATGAATGAGATTAGTGCCTTTATTAGACATGAGAGGTGATTGTTCTCTGCTCTCTGGCACGTGAGAATACAGGAGAAGATAACCATCTGCAAACCAGGAAGCATGTTCTTACCAGACACTTTGCTGGCACCTTGATCTTGGACAGTCCAGCCTCTAGAACTATGAGAAGTACGTCTCTGTTTAAGCTACCCAGTCTATGCTACTCTGTTGTAGCAGGGCAAACTCACTGGGATAGTCACATTGAAGGTCTTAGTAGAAAGTACAAAATTACACAAAAATTAAAAAAAAAATGAGTGAGGTACTTAAAACATAGTTTATATATACTTTATTATAGAGAGAAAATTTTAAAATCTTTTTTATTAAGATTATTTATTTATTTATTTATTTATTTGACAGAGAGAGATCACAAGTAGGCAGAGAGAGAGGAAGGGAAGCAGGCCCCCCGCTGAGCAGAGAGCCGTTATGGGACTCGATCCCGGGACCCTGAGATCATGACCCGAGCCGAAGGCAGTGGCTTAACCGACTGAGCCACCCAGGCGCCCAAAATTTTAAAATCTTAAAGACATAATCACATGCCTTTCATCATCACCATCTGTTTATTGAACATCTTGTTTGTGTAAGAGATTTTTTTGAACTATTAGTTCAAATGGGAATATTAAAAAAATCTTTGTAGGATATGTTATTTTCCTCATTTTACAGAGAAGGAATCTGACTCACAAGGATTATGGGGCATGCTTAAATTTATATGCATGGGCATAAGAATTGAACCCAGATACACATTAAAAGTCCTGATCTTCATACCACACCAGTGAATGAGCTTCTTAAATCAATGATTGGCTCGGAGGGATGTGAAAAGTACTAAAATACTATGTAACATCAAGTTATCCCAGGAAAAATGGAAAAATTGGCTGAAGCACACATTCAAACATTGTGACAATGAAAATTATTGAGGTGGATTTTATCCATGGAAGGAAGTATAGATAAATATTGCCAGAAGCCTAGAGTAAGGCCAGAGCCAGAATGAACTGAGGTTCACAAAATATTGCATATTTAATTCAGAGAAGTTTTGTTTTTGTTTGATTTTTCTTCTTGATTAATAAGGAGAAATTGGAAGGGATAGGCCAGTTGTTTGTAAATAAGGAAGAAAAAAATGATGCAACAGTGTAGCGTAAATAGAATAAGGTATAAGGCAGAATGATAAAACTCCAACTTTGTTTTAATCTTCCCTTGCAAGAAGACTATACTAAAAGCTCAAAAGGGTAGCAAATTATGATAAACAGTGAGTTTAAATTTAAGATAATTTGGATATTATGAGAGTGTTCTAACTTTGTTTTAGTATGCAGACTCAGACAAACGTTTGTGACTGCTAAATGAATTTAAAGATGAAAAGCTGGAAATACTATTTCAATTTAGAAGTGATGGAGGAAGAAGTCAAATATGACAACATATTTTATGTCTAAGGTTATAGAAATAGAAAGCAGTCAAATGGGGTATTTATTTTAGAGAAGAGAAGATAAATTGGGGACAAAAATAATTTTTCACAAATATCTGAAGGACAGTTATATGGAAGAGACAATGGATTTTAAATGATTCTCTCAGATAGGAGAACAAAAAGAAATAGATGGAATTTTTAGGAAGGAATATTTTGTTGAAGACATTATTCATAAAAACACTTGGAAGATTTCACACATCAAAATGGCCATCTCTTATAGAATGAGTCTGGATGTGTTTAGTATGGATTTACCAATTTTTACTTTGTATATATCCAAGTTGTTTCTACTTTTTCCTCTATAGATGAAAACTGAGGGTGAATGTTCTTTGAAATAAAATAATTAGGAAAGACATGCTCAAAAGATAGCAGTTAATTAGATATCTAATGTGACGTAGCAGTAATGAAGAGAACTAGAAATCAGAAGGAATATATTTTTCAAGCCAAACAACTACTATGTTTAAAGGTCCTGATGTTGGGAGGGGTTTGACTTGTGTAAGAAATATCAAGGAGGCTAGTGTTACTAGAGTAGGTAAGTGAGGAAAAGGGTGAACCAGTGAAGTGAAAAAGTAATAGAAGGCCATGTAATGATTGTAAGAAATTAAGTTTCACTTTGGCTGATATTAGAAGTCACTGAAAGTATTTGAATACAAAAGTGGCTTGAATCAAGATTTTTTCCCAGCTTTATTAAAATATCATTGATAAATAAGATTGTATATATTAAAAGTATACAGCTTGATGTTTTTATTATATATATTATGTTATATTATTTTATGATATATATTGTAAAATAATAGCCACAATCCATTCACTCAAGCTTCTATATGGTGAGTAAATCAAAGCTAAAAACAAAGAATCCATGTAGTAGACTACCTCAGTTGCCTAAGTGAGAGATTAATGATTTTCTGGAACAGGAAGAAAGCATTAGAGGAATGAAACATGGTAGGATTTTGGATATGTTACTAACAACCAATGAGATTCACCAAAAATGGTTGAAAGCGTTAAGATAAAGAGTGGAGTAAAGGATTACTGCATGATTTTTGTTTTAAACAATGGGAAAATTGGAGTTGCTTTTCTAGAAATAGACAAAGGAGAAACTTGAGAGAGTCAAGAAATTCGTAAAAAGACAGTGACATAAAATGGTGTTAAACTGCTTATTAAAAAGAATACTGAGTTGGCAGTTGATAATTTGATTCATGAGTTCAAAAAAGAGGTCTAGAAAGGGGGATACAATTTGGGAAGTACTGAAGAATATATGCTGTTTAAATCAATGGGGCTAGATGAAGTCACACAGGAGTGAGTATAAAGAAGAGGTCCAAAGGCTGAGTCCTGGACATGCCAGAATATAGACATTGGGGGATAAGGAAATTGAGTAACAAGTGGGAAACAAGGTACATCAGGAGAGCCTACCTGAAAGTAGCATTTCAGGAAAATGAGAGCTGTCAGTGCAGATTGGTCAAACCAGATGAAGACCAAGAGTTAACTAGTAGACACAGAAAATACTTGTCATTGTTGATCTCAGTAAGGTACATTTTGGTGGAGTGTTTGAAGCAATAGCATTACTGTGGAGAGTTGAATAGAGAATGAGAATCTAATATCTAGTGTCAGTGAGGATACATAATCATTAAGGCCAAATCATTTTGCTATGAAGGGGAGATGGGTCAGTAAATAGAAAGGGATGCACAGAGTTTTATTTCGTTTATTCATACATTTAAATAAATATTTGGGATAAAGAAATTATACAGTTTGCATACTTATGGGTATGATTCAGTAGAAAGGAAATGGGCAAAATTAGAGCAATATCCTCATTAGGTGAATAGCGGGAGGGTGTCATGAACAAACAATGAAGGAAATTTTAGAAAGATTTATGAATAGTTTACTTATAGCTCCGGGCGGAGTGGGGGCGGGGGGAAGATGTAGATGAGGTTGAGGAGGTGAGTGGGTATATGTACTTATGTTTATGGGGTAGCAGTCTTCTAATAGTGCTCCCTTTTTTTCTCCAAGAAAAATCAAGCATAACAAGGTAAAATCATTTTTGTCTTCTGATTTCCACTGCTAGTTTAATCACATGTACAAGTAGTGACCAGGTTATCTTCCTAAACTACCCTCTATCCAAACCAGGGTAAGGGCAGTTGATGTTCATTTTGTTTTGTGTGAGGATTTTCTGATCACTACAACTACCCAGCAAAGAACAGGCTATATCAAAAACAATATGTTCCTACAGTGATTCAAACAATGAGATTTTAGCACAAAAGATTCAAGAAGATCAATGGAACAGAAATCAGAATAAAAAAAATGTACATGTAAAATTTCAGTATTTAATGAAGGCAGCATTTTAAATTGTTGGGAAAAGAATATGGTACTTTTAATAGAGTTTATGGGATTAACTTCTTGGGAACCAAAAAGACAAAGTTAAATCTTTATTTTCTTTTTTTCTTACCCAAGAAGAAATCTAGATTGATTAAAGATATAAATTTAAAAAAAAAAGGAAAAAAGAGAAAATATATTAACTCCTGAAGAAAATATACCTTATTTGTATAGTACAGAATGGAGAAATATTTTAAATAATTTTATTTTATCAAATCAATGACATATGCATTTAAAAATAAGATCAAAAACAAAATAAGCAGACTACTATGCATAGCTGTTTCTTCTGGTTTGTATATGTATATTTGTAACAGTAGGAGCATGTTGTTATTTCTTATTTTATCAAATACATATCTGTATGCTTTCTTTTATATGAGAGTTTTGCCTTTTAAATCTTCCTTTATGTACTATAATCCACTATGATACCCCCCCTCCCTCACATGTGATATTTGGTCTATAAAATCTTGGAAAAGATTTTCTGGTTAAGCAGATTTTGTTGATTGTGAACATTATGTGGACACCCCATGCTAAAAATGGCTTTTTGTTCAGTAACTCCTAAGAGTTTGTTTTATAAGGCATTTTTCTGGAGGAGTTCAGTTTTCCAAAAAGACTCTTCTAGTGTCCAGTCTGGGGCGTTGGGATGCTTTCCTGAATTCTAAAGCAGTGTATGGGAAAGAAGCCTGTGTCACTCAGCAACAGATCCTTCCACACCCAACCACATGTTTCTTACAGCTTTTGGGCTCACCTTTGCTAATTGCTGGGCTTGAGGCTCCAGATTTCAGAGCATTTCCAGTTCAGATTCCCTTCAAAATAAACCTTTATTCCTTCTGTCTGATTCTTAGGTATTAAGACTGGAAGTCCCCTTCAAGGATTCCTTTTTGGGATCATGTGTATCAGTTCTACGGTACCTGATCTATCCTGTCCTCAAATCTTCATGTATTTTCTGCCTTTAAGAATTTTAGTACCAAAAAAAAAAAAAAAAGAATTTTAGTACCTAATTTCTCTACCCTGCTAAATCAGTTAACCTAATTTATCTGATTTCAGTCTTCCAAAAATTACTGAAATGATGATTTGTTGAAATTTTGCTTCCGATACTCTTTGTATTCATTCATTTTTTTGAGGAAAGGGAAAATGTTTTTGAAACATCAACAATTGTAACCCAAGCTGGTTAAAGATATTCTAAGCATGACACTAAAGGCAAATTCTATAAAGTGGAAGATTCATAGATGGCATTTATCAGTAATTAAAACCACTTATAAGTTTTAAAAAGATCAAGTAATTCAGTTAAAATTAAAGATACATATAAAGATAAACATTGTAACTTACATGACAGATAAGAAAGAATGTTCATTATGTGCATAACCATGTGAAAATAATAATGAAAACATGAGTAACCTGACAGAAACAATATACAAAATGTATGAGTATGCATTTCACAGAAAAAATGATATATTGAAATGGTTAGATATATGAAATATATCTATAATATTTTTGATATATATGAAAGATGGTTAGATAATTAAAGGCAAATTTTTAGAATAGGATTTCACATTTATCCAACTATGACTTTTTCTAAGATGACATGTTTGATAACCTCTTGTATAAATAAGTGTGGAGAAACAGCCACTGGTACAAATATAAATTAAATCATTATATATGGAGAAATAATTGATAATGTCCATCAAAATCTAAAATGCCCAAACACTTTAATCCAATAACAACATTTCTATAAAGTATCCTTAAGATATTTGCATAAAAGCAAGGAAAATTGCATTTATAAGGTTATTACTCGTAACATTTCAATATTAACAAAATAAAGAGCACCTAAATACTAATAATACTAGATAAAAATTATATATAACATGATGTATCCACAATACAGTGATCGGTAACTAAAATGAAAGGAGATCTATATATATACACATATGGCAAATGTCTAGTATTTTTAAGTATCTTTAAGAATGTAAAGCCATACTGTGTATAGTATGCATTGATTTGTTCAAGCAAAAGAATGTACATTTATATATATGAAGATGCATTTAAAATCATTGGATGGTATGTAAAACTTGTTATAAGCCATTGAAGAGTAGAACTGGTTTATGAGAAGTATGGTAATAAATTTTCCTTTCACTTTATGTTCTTTTACACTTTTAAATAACATTATTTTATAGAAAATACACTCAGAAATTATGTTTTTAAATTAAATAATTGGGAAAGTGTTTCTGATATTTTGCTGACAGAAAAAAGAATATCCATAATCATGAACCCATTGTTTAAAACTTCACATACAGGAAAGTGGTAAAAAGTTGGTGAATGTGTGTTTGTGTATAAACAGAGAAACATATAGAAAATATTTCATTTAATTTGTTTACTTGCATTTTCTTAAAGTATTTCATCTGTTGTATGATGCAATAAAATCCCATACACACATACACACAAAGAAAATATTTTGAAAATAAAAAAGGAAGGGAAGGAGCATTTTTCCTTCTGCCAATTATGCTAGATAGAATTCCTTGCCCTGGAGTAGGGAACCAAAGTAACCTCTAAAATGTGATTATATTCTTAATTATTATGCTTTATTCCTTGAATTACTATCTCTTCTCAGGCAGAGCATACCAAATCTGCCCCCACTGTCTGCCTCTGCAGTCCTATCTTCTGTCCAGCATCCCTGTGATGCTCCATCAGGACCATTAGTTAGGGAGTGGTAAGGCACAATGCTTCTTTGCACCCCTCTGCTTTGTTCAGTGCTGCCGTGGTCTGGAATGCCTTTCTCCCTGTCCTTCCACTGGCCTCCACTCCAGCCTATCTTTCTGGCATCCTTTATCCATTCCACTTGTGCAGTCGTCATTTCTAATAGAATCCTCATTTTCCTCAGCCCACTTCTCATGACTAGAAGGAAGGTTAACTGCTACCCCCTTACCACTTCTTAATGTTGTGCATTTCAAGTATTTCTTCACATGTAAATTTTTAAAAAGCATATAATCTTCTTGATTTATTCATCATTATCTGTAAGTTTTTTTAAAGCACTATTTTAGGCAGGATTTTAAACACTATTAGGTAAAAAAAAAAGGTCTTTCTAAATATTAGCACATTTCATAGAATAAAATTTAATGATTTACTTATAAGAAAGCATTAGCTCAAATTTATATTCTTACTTCCACAAATATAGTACTTTTATCAAGCTTATTAGTTTATGTTTTCATTTTCTTCTCAGCAAATAAAAGAATTTCAATTGAAAATTTAATATGAGCCACTAGGATAATTTGGACTGAGCAGTATATTAAATCCTCAAAAATCTGAGTATATAAAATATAACACTTCTTTTGGTACCATTGTTTGTGTTCCTGAAGCCAACTTTAACTAGCATGCTGGAACTATTTCTGTTTATTTCTTTTTACTGGGTAATAGGGTCTCTTAAAATGCTTCAGATACTGTCTGAAACTAAATGTGAGATATTAAATACAATCCTTCTGGGAGATGAAAGCATTTTACTTAATTTCTGTGTTTATCACACTAGGAAGATTCTTAACACGTGGCAGAGGGAAATGCATCCACAGAATATCCTAAGGAAGGGGTAAATTTTTTTATTACAGGCAGTATGAAAAATACATACAAATTCAGGCCAAGTTAGAATGCATAGGAGGGCATAGAGGATGGTGAGGCCATGCTAAATGGAAAACCAGTAAAGACTGCCCAGGTGAGAACACTTGCCACTTCAAAAATAGTGAGGAAGATAAGATGCCATTCTTCCCAGGCACCATCAGTGAAAACCATGAAGAATCGAATTGCCTTCCAATTAGAAGCTGAAGAAAGATGCAAGATTTTTTTTCCTTAAAGGAGGATTTTAACTCTCATAGCAATGCTTTGCTTGCTCATAAAGGGTTTCAGAAATGTGCAGATCATCCGTCTGTATTTATTCAAAAGCTGATAGATTACAATGAGACAGTTCTAACAGGCTGTGACATGGGAGACAGCATCAAAGTACTCCTCGAATAACTCTTGTTTGGATCATAATGCAAATGAAAAATTATTTCCTCCCCAAAGCCCCAGTCAGATTATCCCAAACTGATAAAAACAAACAACCAAATCCCAATTGGTTTTAATTATTGGAATTTGCTCATAGGCAATTTTTCTCATTATAAAAAAATAGGCAAAGTATGTCTTATAGTTGACCACATTTTGGCCAGTTATTTTTATTTTTTCCTCATTTAAATATCCATTTCTCCATTATCGTCAGCAATGATCAACTATTAGATTATTTAATAACTATTATATAATTTCTCATACCTCTCTTCAGATATTATGAAATTCTTGAGGATAGGTGGTAATTACTCATCTACACTAGATAATGACTCTGGATATTTTATGATCATTGAGATGTGCACATGGAAATTGCCTGAGCCAACAGGGATGTCAAGGAAATGGCTAACAAGATAAGTCCCAGTATACATACAGACAGTTCTTACTTGAAACACACAAATCTTGGTTATCATGGTTTAGTTACAGTTATAAAAACAGTCCCCCAACATCACAGTTCAGATTTCAGGTACATAAGAATATACTTTACCAAGTATGTTAACTGCAAGTAAATGCATAAAGTGCAAACTATTCTGCTAGTTCTTGAGTCCATGATTCACTACATAAAAAACATGTGAACTGTCATGGTTAAAGACCATATCACTTCCTCCAAAGTCTCTTAGTTATTGGGCGCTATACACATGTTACTTCATGCACAGACATCAAAGCATGTAGTTGTGTTGTGTCCTTGTCTCTCAATTATAAGCTATGTGCCATTTTATAAAAAAGGATAATCAAAAGATGATCTAGGCCAACAAAAAAGAAAGTGCAGCAAAGAAGTAAAGAGTGATAACATTGTAAGAGAAATTCAAATGAAACAAATACAGTTATAGAATAGAAAGCTGACCATGGGAATGTTGACATGGCTGCCAGTGGAGAGACCTTAGACATGGGGCCAGAGGAAGGTAGTGAGAGAGACCTTATCAACATAAAGGAAGTGAATGTGACGGAAATGCTGAAGAAGTGACACTGGCAAAACAAAGAAAAAACACTTAACATTAAAAGAACTCTTGGGTGTATTTCATTACACTGAAAGTAAACATGATAAAATGTTGGAAGTTGATCTGAATTTAGAAAGGAGAATGACAATTCACCAAGACATAGATACTCATTTCATATCAGATGTTATACAGTGAGAGGGCAGTCACTTTTCAAACTGTTTTTGATGCATTTTTTTGCAAAGAATTAAATACTTTTTTTATTTTGTTGTATGTTTTAAATTATAATGTACAAAATAAATGTTAGTTTTACTGTTTTTTTAAATTTCCCTATATATTTATAACTGACAGAAAGTTTTTATGTTTTGGTAAACATTTTTGAAAGTCATAGATCATAATTTTCCCCATTGGTTAAGAATGCTTTATAGTTTCACATAAGTGGTATTTTTATGAGCTGTCACTACAATGGAAGCGAAAACTGACTGTATATATTGTTATCATTGTCACCCTCTAGAAAATCATATGTGAAAAAAAATATTTTGCCATGCCATAAAAATTAAGCTGAAAATATCAGTAGTCTTCCCAATGCATCACTAGTAATTACTTTAATGCTAGATTGGAAGTATATACTTTAAATTGACATTTGTGATCCTATAAGAAAACTACAATGGAGGAAAAATTCTTTGGATAGAATTTCAGCAGAGAAGTATAATTTTATTATTTACATTTACATTGTACTATATTTACTGTATTGCTACAAATTTAATTCAGAAACTTCTTATTGTGATTTTTGTTGTCATTTTAAATTTCCATGATGGACTAATTTTGTCAATCTATAGCATTTTCTAATGGACAGATAGTAAAAATGTCATTGCTCTAAAACATCTCTATATCTTGCTTGATCTCTCAATCTCTTCCTATATCACACTTTAGTTCCCCACCACCTCTACCACTGTCTCCACCTCCTCCACAACCTGTAGATCAGATTCATGTTAGTAGAGCAAGATTGA
>NC_081563.1:43300419-43301099 GCF_022355385.1 Mustela nigripes | reverse complement strand
GGAGTTAACAGAAATGTCCTCAGGTACATTCTTCATTTTATATTTTGACAATAGTGGATATGTGTGTGTCTGTATACATATGTCTATGCCCAAAGATATAACTAGTACTGCATTCTTTATTAAATGTAATACCACCAACAATGGTAATAAAAAGATGAGAAACAGCAAGAACATTTACTGAGAATTTACCATATCCCTGTGAATATTCTTCATAGGAGTGGCTCATTTAATGTTCCCAATAACCATATGAGGTAAGAACTATTAGTACTAACCTAATTTTAAAATGGGAAAATGGGGACTTAATAAATTCCGTAAGGTCACACAGGTATTACAGCCAGCCAGGGGTCAAGATCTTTCACTCCAGACCACATATCCAGTGCCTACTATACTATGCTTCAGGCACAGATTCAAAATGGGGCAAATATCTGAAGTCTCCTAAGCCACTATTTTATTCCAACTAAGAATAGTAAAGATAGGGACGCCTGGGTGGCTCAGTTGGTTGGACGACTGCCTTCGGCTCAGATCATGATCCTGAAGTTCCGGGATCGAGTCCCACATCAGGCTCCCAGCTCCATGGAGAGTCTGCTTCTCCCTCTGACCTTCTCCTCGCTCATGCTCTCTCTCACTGTCTCTCTCTTAAATAAATAAATAAAAATCTTTAAAAAAAAAAAAAAAAAAAA
>NC_081563.1:43274995-43300319 GCF_022355385.1 Mustela nigripes | reverse complement strand
AAAAAAAAAAAAAAAAAAAAAAAAAAAAAGAATAGTAAAGATAATCATGTGGAATAAGGTGAGTATCTACATTTTTAATAAATGGATGGATAACAATAGAGTAAATTAACACTTAGGTTTCAAGAGTTGTTTGCACAGTGGTGACAGGTCTCCCACTCCTTGTGCCCAAGTATCTTAAGATCGTTTTTATAGAATTCAGCATGTGAAAACAGGTCAGTCAATTCAAGTCATTATTACCAACTGAAAAGAGATACAAGTTCCTGTTGAATTTCAGTCATATTCTCAGTAATAGAAATATGAGAATTTAATATAAAATTTTGAATAATCCATAATCTTGCTCTAGTTCTTCAAGCTTTATAGCTGGGTAAGCAAAGCTAGTAGAGATCATAGAGTACATTGCATATGACATTTAATTCCATCTCTATCCAGTCAAGCATACAAATGATTTGATTGTACAGTACCAAAATGCCTGCCTGATATTTTGTTCTGAGTTCATCTTAAAAAAGGGCTTCATTCTTTGAATTGATTGATTGACAGCCATTTATAGATTCCATTTATTCATTTCACAGAATCCTAAAATTACAGAATTTCGCAAAAGAAAGTACTTTGGAGTAAGGAGCTTCTGCTTTCCAAACTTTGTTTTCTTTCATACTTGATTTAAAGATTGAAATGTGTAGACAATTTCATTTGTTAAATACATGGCTGTGATTTCATTTTGAAAAGAATTAGGCAATGTATTGACACTTGCATTGTTTAGGAATTATCACAATTAACCTACCCAGAAGCCTAATAAAATGTCTTATTCATGGATAAATTGAACCAAAATGCACAAAAGAAGTTTTCATGTTAAGTAGATGTGAAGGTCACTGGATAAATAGCCACTGAGGAGAAAAAAAAATGTATTTTGTTTCTCCCTATGTCTTTTCTATAAAACAGCCTTTGCATCTATCAAAGTTAGTTTATTCCAAAGCTTGAAATTGGAAGGAAACTGCAATTTAAGAAGCAGTAAAAGAACACTCTGTACTCTCCTTGAACTTCTCTGCCCCAATCTCTACATATATTTTCATTTTGTCCTCAGTCTTTTGTGATTGCTTTTGAGGAATAATATGGGCTCCCTCTGGTGACTAATTTCACACCTAAACATTCCCATGGCAGTTAATTAAGAAGCTGCAGTCTCTGGATTGTGTGCTTGTCTTAAGCAGAAAAATATGTGAGGTTATAGGCCTACAGGGAAGATGGGGGAAAAAAAGAAAAGAAAAGAAAAACCCTCTGAGTTTTGCATTGGTTCTCTCCATTGAATGCACAAAATAAGTTTTCATCACTTAACTAACTTCATCACATTAAACTCCCCAGTTGTACGCCATCTTTTTAAAAAATTATTATTATTATAGCTTCTCTGTTTTAGAATAAGAATATATGACATTTTCAGGCAAAATATTTTTCTAAATTCAGACAAAATTAAAATATTTAAAAATAATATAAATGAATGATTTTTCAGTGTTTGTGTACATGAAAATTGTGTATAGCCAGGGGGGAATAGGAAATTGATGCCATGGATGAAGGACTTCTCCAGGTCCAGTCTCTCAGCTAGACAGCTCTTCATTAGTCAAAAAGAGACTTGGGTGAGGTTTCCTTCCCAGCGTTATGTGGCAAAATTCAGGCTTCTTATTCAACCCATCCTTATATTTTTAAATCTTTTTTCCTCTCTCTCTTACATTCTAGGAAATAAAAATATATTCTAGAAGATGTTATTAAATTTTTTTAATTTTTTTATTTTTTATAAACATATATTTTTATCCCCAGGGGTACAGGTCTATGAATCGCCAGGTTTACACACTTCACAGCACTCACCAAAGCACATACCCTCCCCAGTGTCCATAAACCCACTCCCCTTCTCCCAACCCCCCTCCCCCCCAGCAACCCTCAGTTTGTTTTGTGAGATTAAGAGTCACTTATGGTTTGTCTCCCTCCCGATTCCATCTTGTTTCATTGATTCTTCTCCTACCCACTTAAGCCCCCATGTTGCATCACCACTTCCTCATATCTCCCTGATATGAGGAAGTGGTGATGTTATTAAATTTTTGAGCCACATTCTGGCCTCGTACTCATTCTTTTCTATTCAGAAATCATCATTTTGAATTTTCTATGTGTCTTTTCTGTCCCAGAGCCATATTTTCAAGACATGTGTGTGTCTGTAAAACAGTCATGAAATTGAATGTTTTGTGTCTGTTTGTAATTTACCTGTGTTAGTACCGTTGTGTATACATCTTCCTACAATTGACACCTTTATCAACCTGAGGTTTTAGAGATTTATACATGTTGATGTTTGTAAATATGGATCATTTTCTTTACCTGCTTTCATCTATAATACTGTAATATTTGTCCAGGCCATTAATGATGGCCATTTAGGTTGGTTTTCATTTTTCTGTCAACCTAAGAATTTAGAGTGTCTCAGGAGGGTCTTTTCCTCTGTTATATATGAGGGTTTTTCAGCACATAGACTCTGGATTGATTAATTGATAGACTCTGGATTGATTGGTCTCAGTGAATTGTGCATCTTCAACTCTATTAGCTAATACAAAATTATTCTTTAAAGCAATTGCTTCCATTCACTTTCCAACTCACTTCTTATTTACTCTATGAAAACATTTGGGGGTTTAAGAATATCTTTTCAGTTTAATTTCTGCCATTCTTAGTAATACTTCTAAAGCTCATTTTCAAAGATGACTTCATTTATTAACAGTCTACCATTGTCACAGCTTTCCCCTAGTCCCCTGATCCTTCTCTACATGATAGAATAATTGAAACACTGCCTTGCTTTTATGTATGTCTCCCATCCTAAAAATATCATAAAATCTTACGTGACCTGAAATCCTTGTCTGCAGAAATTACCTGGTTTCTGGGTTCCCTTTGTAGAAAATTTTCTATTTTCACTTACCCTACTCCCATTTTTCTCTTGAATTTGTCAAAATAATATATTATTTCCCTGATAATATTAAGAGTGCTATTACTCTGTTGGACACTTATGACCCTCATGTGCTAAAACCAATACTATTTTTCTGGCCTTACTTTATTCAACTTATTACAATATTTGACCTAGATGATTACTTCCAATTTCTTTAAACACTTATTTCCTTCATTCTGGCTATCATTTTCTCCTAATTTATTGAACATCTGTTGCTGAATCTTCCTTATCTTCCAAATATATACATTTGGAGGGACTTAGGATTCATTCCTTGGAACTCTCATCTAACTTCTCTCAATGAGCTCATCTAGAACTATGACTTCAAATGCCGTCTGTATTCAGATGCCAGGTTTATTTATTTTCCTATCTGACACCTCCATGTAAAAGTCTCAGAGTAAAGACAAAGACAAAGTCAAGACAAAGTGTTGAAAAGGAAAATCAGACAAAGTGTTGAAAAGGAAAATCAGCCAACAAGACAAAGTAAACAAGTCAAAATTTAAATTCGGGTCTTCTCAACTCATATTTTTCCTTTTCTGAGTTTTCTCCCCTTGATGGTGACTCTATCATTCCTCCTGCCAATATTGAAAGCCATGGAGATATTCTAGACATCTCTCTTTATCAACTATTGCTCGTCTAATTTATGAAGTAAATTCTGTTGACTTGTCCTTGAAAACAGCCACATTCCAGTTGTTCTCTCAAATACTACCACTATTATTTCAGTGTAAGTCTTACAAGCCTTTCATTATCTAGCACCTGATACATGTCCCTGATTCCACTTTTGTGCTCGACAGTATATTTTTCTACACAGTACAGAGAAGATATTAATACAGGTATGCTAGATTTCATGTCACTTATTTTATTATTATAGCTGCTCTGTTTTAGAATAAGAATATATGACACTTATTTTGTAAAATTCCTGTTTTTTTTTTTCATGTAACTCAAAAAACAATCCAACGTTATTATCATGTCTGCATTAATTTAGTACTGGGTATCTCTCTTTTCTCATATCCTGCCTCCTTTCCCATTGTTCACTTCTCTGCAGTCATTTGAATTTTGTGGTGTTTCTTAAGCACACCAATCATCTCTGCTTTCAGAGTCTTAGATCTAGCGTTCCATTGTTCTAGAATCCCCCTCCTCTGCATAGGTTCCAACTCTGCATCATTTATCCGCCCTATTAGAGAGCTCTTTTCTGACCTCCCTTTCTAATATTGGAGTCTACTCTCCCCCTACCTATCCAGGACTACGTTTATTTATCTTTATAGAATATTTTGTCACCTATCACATTTTGTATTTATTTGTTTACTGGTTATTAGCTATTTACTCTGATAGAATTAAACTCAATGAATGCAGGGGCTGTCCTTGCCACTATATGCTCAGTATCATGAAGGAAACACAATAAATATTTGTTGAATGAATAATATTGAATTCCCTAGCCACAAATGTTCCTGTACTTTCCTCTCCAATATTCAAGTCATAAAAGCTGATTTTCCTTTTCAACATTACCTGTGCTTCCTAAAACACTTCTCTTACACAATCAGCTTCCTCCTCATTTGCATTTCTATCCTACTTGATCTGAATTTAATCATTTCCCATCTCAGTTGTGTTTATGAACACTCAAGTTTCTATTTTATGTATTCTACCATATTCTTATATTTCCTTTACCAACTTGACTAAAAAAAATACAACCATTTATTTTTTCAGTCCTATTTCTGACATAAATAATAATTTTCATAAAATAACATTCCTTTTATTAAACTTTGATGTGGAAAGATTTTGAAATAAAATCAGTATGTTGCTGATAGTTAGATTTCCTCTAGTAAACTTTGATGTGGAAAGATTTGAAAATAAAATCAGTTTGTTGTTGGTAGTGATTTCCTCTAGTAACACTTGATAATCACTATCTTTTGTCGAAGGGTATCATTTTGTAAAATGTTATTTTCTGTAGGGACATTGTATTTGTTGGATATATTGGGGGTAAGATACAGGCTCTTTCAGGAGTAGGATATATCAGTAATACTAAGCTGAAAAATATTTTTTTTTAAATAGGGAATCCAGTATATAAAAAGAAGTGAGGAGACTATACTGATAGAGCTAATATGATCAATTTGCACCCTGGTTAATTCACCTGTGGTTGATAATGGACATCTAGCTCTTAGATATCCCTTCATGCTTCATAGCATATGCAGCTAACAGATTAAAACTTAAATCCAAATGTGGAACAATTTTACTGATTATTTTCCACAGTGACATTCTGACTAGACTAACTCCTATTTAAATTCTCATCTCTTTCTAAGACTCAGAAATCCTTCAAATGTGTAATATGACTTGGAGCAAAAAAAAAAAAAAAAAAAAAAAAAAAAAAGGCATTTTCTGTGTTTCCTTTTCTTGTGTTATTTTCTTCTTTATTATTGTTTTCTCTTGGTAAAATAAAGGTATTAACAACCATTTATTTTATTTTGTTTTACTTTATTTATTTATTTTAAGAGAGGAGGAAGGGAAAGAGGGAGAGAGAGAATCTTAAGCTGGGTAGGTGTGGAGCCCTGTGAGGAGCTCAGTCTCATAACTCTGAGATTGTGATCTGAGCTGAAATCTAACCTAGTGAGCTACCCAGGCACCCCTGGAATGAACGACCATTTAAATAAAGGGACCACTGAGTCTGCCTTGTGATCCTGATTCCTCAGTAGTCTTCGGGTAAACTTGTCTGTTTTAAATAGAGATTTAAGAGCCTTTATTATTGATTTTGAAATTCAAACCACAAATGCTTGTCTATAATAAGCTCTAGGATAATCTTTTTCATTCATCCATAGTGGTAGTGATTTTATTTTTAATTATGTGTCCTCAAAGCAAAGCAACTCTTAACTTTTCTTTCTTCTTAGATCTTAACCCTACCTCCACCCTTAACTAAGTGCTTTCCCTTTTTCATCCTTGAGAAAATTGAGTCAGTCTTGCATTGGAACCCCTTAATTCTGCCCTTACCCATCCCAAATTATAGAAATGATAAACTTAGATTTCATTATATTCTCATAACCCATAATATAGTATTTATCATATTCTTACCAATCTGGAAGAATAACTATATCAATTTATAATGGTAAAACTAGTTCATCAAACATAAGTATGTTTGATGAACATCTGAAGATCAAATAGAAGCAGTCAATACCAGAGTAAATAAAGTGTGTTTTCTAGTAGATACAATGCAGTTCTTTGAAGATTGTTTTGGAGCTGTGAAACAAATACCTGATTGTAATTTTAACATATGTAGAATATTTGTTTTGAATTTAAAAATGAAAAGTAGGGCACTTGGGTAGCTCAGTTGGCTAAGCAACTGCCTTTGGCTCAGGTCATGATCTTGGAGTCCCAGGATCCAGTCAGCATCAGGCTCCCCACTCAGCAGGGAGTCTGCTTCTCCCTCTAACCCTCTCCCATCTTATGCTAGATCTCTCTTTCAAATAAATAAATAGAATCTTTAAAAAGACTTTAAAGTAAAACAAAACAAAATAAAACAAAACAAAAAAACTACCTTTGAGTCTCAATCTCTCTCACTTCTATTAATTCTTTCTCTAAGATTATAATATTCTAAAAATATACAAGATTTCCTACTATATGTATATTTTGGGGGTGGGGGACTTGGGTTTCTACTTTAAAAATCAAGAAATCAACTTAATTCTCCAGTGTTTTCATGAGGGAAGAAATTTTAATTATCTAGAAGTGATTGATTTACACAATCTTCAAATCTTCATCACTTTATCCTAGTTGTCAAACCTCATACACTTCTCCCAGAATATCTTGTAGGGAACAGATATCTGTATTATTGAGTATCAAATTTCAACTAACAGAAGGGGGAAAAATAATTTAGCAAGACACAGGAGCAACATCAGTCATATCAGTACTAAGTCATGATATTACACTTCATCTTGAACTTAATTTTTACTGGAACTTAGAATATCATCTTTGCTACTGGTAAGCATTCTAATCAGTTTTTCTTGATTTAACTACTTTTTCTATAGATGAATGTTTTGTGGATACTCTTAACATTTTAATATTACCTGCTGTGATATGGTGAGTAAATTAATATTAGGAATCATTGCTCTCTATAAGAAATGTAAAAGTGTTTTTTTAATAGTGTTCTTTTAGGGGGAAAATAATCTGTTCAAATGTGCTAGATACAATAAAAAGGAAGATATTGTATTTACACTGACCAGGATGAGTTTAGATTCAGACTCAGCTTTTCCTACACACTGCCAAAAGCAATAGATTGGCTCCAGGTTCATGAGAATGAAAAGATTGTGAGAAAATGATTTGTAAAACATATGTCTGCTAAAGAATGTGCATCCAAAATATACATAACTTTAAAACTTTTAAAACTCAACAATGATGGGATGCCTAGGTTGCTCAGTTAGTTAAGCATCTACCTTTGGTGTAGGTCAGGATCTCAGGGTCCTAAGGTCTTGTCCCAGATTGGGCTCCCTGTTCAGCAGGGAGTCTGTTTCTCCCTCTGCCTTCCATTCCCCTTGCTTGTGCTCTCAGTTCTCTCTCTTGCTCGTGCTCTGCCTCTGGCAAATAAATAAATAAAATATTAAAAAAAAAAAAAAAACCCAAACAACTCAACAGTGAAAAAGCCAGCAGTACAGTTAAAAATGACAAAATAGCTGAATGAATACCTCACCAAAGAAGATACTACTTAGATGACAAATAACCATATGAAAAGATGCTCAATATCATTTGCCATTAGGAAACTGGAAATTAAAGCAACAATAAGATGCGACTACGTATTTGTAGAAAGGCTAAAATTCAAAACACTGACAATATTGAATGCTGGCATAAATGAGAAGCTGAAGGAACTCTCCTTTCTTGCTAGTAAAAAAGCAAAAAGATACAGCCACTTTGGAAGTTTGTTTGCCAGTTGCTTACAAAGCTAATTGTAGTTTTATTATGATGATCTATGTATCAAGCTATTAGGTATTTACCCAGTTGAATTAAAAAGATATATTCGTACAAAAACCTGGGCATGAATGTTTATAGCAGCTTTATTCATACTTGCCAAAGCTGTAAATAACCAAGATATCCGTTTATAGGAGGTGCAGATAAGCGAGGGAAGCAGGATAGAATGATCCATAATGTATTAGATTAGAGTTAGAGATATTTTTAGCTAAATAAGCAAACTGATAGTTACATATAGAAATACATATAGATACATGTAAGTAGATGAGTTAGTATATACACATATAACTCCTTCCTCTGTCAGCTGAGAGGGTCTAGAAGCAATGGCACTCTAGTAGCAATAAACACACTTAGTGTCATGATATTGATTTCTAATACTGTTGTCCAATAAAGGAAACCAGGGTTTCTTGGACAAATACCTTATTCTAGGACTTGGGAAAGAAATATATGATTAGCCTGGGGCATCTAATAGTGAGAAAAAGTAAGAAATACTAAGAAGACAAACAAAAGCCACAAAATGTTGGGAGTATGTCAAATCAATACAACTGAAAGAGCTTCAGTGGCCAAAGAAGGGATTATCTGAGCAAAACAGAAAAGAAAAATAAGTTGCATTGGATTATAACCTAAACTATAAAATAAATTTACATGCATCCATTCTATGACATAAATAAATGCTTGAACAATAATAAATGAGGGAGAATAAACACATATCTGCAAAATTTCAAGTAATTTTTAAGGTACTTCACCTTCAAGGATGTAGAGCATAACTCCTGTTCCTTAATTATGGGATGGGCACAATAACTTGTTTCCAAGGACTACAGTATGCAGGAAACGGGGGATAAGAGTATCACTATGATGTAGAAACTAGAGAAACACAGTTTTAAATCCCGGTGATTAAGATTTACAATTTAGGAGTCATACTGATAATGTTTCCTTGATATTATGTGATAAAAATGGCACTTTATCACTGTGTTCTCTTTCCTAAAAACATATTACCACAGTTTAACCATGAGAAATCATGAGCTAAGTCTCAGTTGAGTGACATTCCACAGAATATTGGGCCAGTATTCCTTAAAACCATGAAAAAACAAAGACTAAGAAACTGTCATAGTCTGGAGAAGCCTGAGGAAGCGTGATGATTAGATATAAGGTGGTAACTGGGATGGAATTTTGAAATAGAAAAAGGACATTAGGGGGGCGCCTGGGTGGCTCAGTGGGTTAAAGCCTCTGCCTTCGGCTCAGGTCATGATCTCAGGGTCCTGGGATCGAGCCCCACATCGGGCTCTCTGCTCAGCAGGGAGCCTGCTTCCTCCTCTCTCTCTGCCTGCCTCTCTGCCTACTTGTGATCTCTGTCTGTCAAATAAATAAATAAAATCTTAAAAAAAAAAAGAAAAGAAAAAAAGAAAAAGGACATTAGGGATAAAGTTAGGACATCTGAATAAAGTATGTACTTAGCAATAAGTTACCAGTAATTGTTCATTAATTGTGACAAACGTACTATGTAAGATACTAAAAATAAGAGAAATTGGGTATGGCATATATGGGAATTCTGTAGTATCTTTGTCATCACTCTGTACATCTATATAGCTATTCTATAAATTTTATTAATATATATATATTGGCTAATGATGTGTTTTTAATTGGTAACACTACATTTGAGTCCCCTTAACAATTCTAGTCTTTAGGGTGGGGAAAGTCAGAGGAATATACTCATGTGATTTGACTGCATTATAGAATTCATATATTCATATTTATTAGTTAGGTAGTTTAAACTTCCCAAATGTTCCATTCAATATATGTATGTGTGTGTATGTGTGTGTATATATATATATATATGTGTGTGTGTGTGTGTGTGTTTCATTACGTATGAAGATAAAAACTTTCAAGGTAGGTGTTTTGTTTTTTGTGGGTTTTTGTTTACATTCACGAGAGCTTTGGAGCACAGAAGGATCTTCGAATAAGTGAAAATTAGAGCAGAAAGTCACATCTCCATCACTATCTGTTTTATTTAATCAACTGTTTTAATCTTTCAGTTATTCTATAAAGTAAATACTTTCTGTAACTTAAGAGTTAGCCATGCACATTTTCCCCTTTTCTGCTATTTGCCATATCCTCTAGGAGACATAGAGAATTCTTTTTTTTCTTACACCAAAACACAGTCAATCCACACTCTCAGTTCAGATTATATAGAAAGGAATCTATGACATGTCATTTGATTCTGTTGTTAAGAACAAGGGTGCTGGGCGCCTGGGTGGCTCAGTGGGTTAAGCCGCTGCCTTCGGCTCAGGTCATGATCTCGGGGTCCCGGGATCGAGTCCCGCATCGGGCTCTCTGTTCGGCAGGGAGCCTGCTTCCTCCTCTCTCTCTCTCTGCCTGCCTCTCTGCCTACTTGTGATTTTTCTCTGTCAAATAAATAAATAAAATCTTAAAAAAAAAAAAAAAAGAACAAGGGTGCTTACTAATTCCAGATGTTCGATGGTGATTATGAATTAGGCAGGGTAATATGTCCTTGTTGATAAGGGTTTAGATTGTAGAAGCCTCCAGAATAAATGTCTGACCATGGAGGGTCACTTGGGTGGCTCAGTTGGTTAAGCATCTGCCTTTGGCTCAGGTCATGATCCTGGAATCCTGGGACTGAGTTCCACATTGGGCACCCTGTTCAGTGAGGAGTCTGCTTCTCCTTTTGCCCTTCACCCCACTAGTACTCTCTATCTCCCTCTCTCTAATAAATAAATAAAATCTTTTAAAAAATGAATGTCTGAGCATGGAAAATGTTTGATTTCATAGGTTCAGTGAAACAGAAATCTGTCTCCAAATTCCTATAATGAGAATATTTCAAAGGAGCCCTTGAAACCTGTCATTCTGAATTTCTTCTCCATTCTCCTACTCTGGGTTCCCAACATGATTCTTTTAAACTTGTAAGTAATGGGCGGAATTGATCATCTCAAAAAAAAAAAAAAAAAAGACCTAAAGTCCCATCTAAGAAGGATAATTGAGATGTGAGAATATTTGAAGGGTAATAAAGGAAGAAGAAGAGAGATTCAAAAAGCAGGAGCCCTTCTTGGAATAGAAATGGATATTATCCAAATGTGAGTGAAAGTCAGTCAGAGAGACTTGAAGATTTTTGAAGTCTTTGGGAAAGTAGGCCATAATCATTAAGCTAGGAAATTGGTATCCCTCGTGAGAGAGAATGCTATGGAAAGATAAAGTCCTTTGGAGATTTTTCTTTGGACTCACACTTCACAAGAATTTTCCAGAGTTATTATTCTATTCTTTATTGGCCCAATGACTCAAAAATAACTTCATGTTTATTTGTAAACTGTGTGATACTCCATATATCTTTCTGGGACATATATAGAAGGAGCATGCATCTTTCTAAACTACAGTGTTCAGTTTCTTAGGTAGTAAAGGGCAGTGAGCTCAAGAGATTTAAAACTCAGGTTTCTGGTTACTTTTACACTAATATATATGAAAGGAATCTAGCCAATTAAAGGATAGTGGGAGATAAAATTTGTGTTATATTGATAATGTTTGAGCCTTCATGAGTGTTTTATTATCCATTGAAGCAAAACAGAGTAAGCAAAACTTAGGGGCTTTAAGCAAAATTATCATAATTCTGTGGGTGGCTCTTCTCCATATATATATATTTTTTGTTGAAGTCAGTCAAGCACCTATATTCAAATGTGAGCTCAGTTGGGGATGTAATTTCCAAGATGGGCTCTCATTCTTCAAGTTCTCTCTGTGCCACCTGTCATTATTCAGGAATGTTGTCTGGACTTCTTTACAGAATGGTAGCTGGTTTCTAAGAGAAGGAGTTCTAAGATGACAAGCCCCAGTGAACAAACAGGTTTCAAACCTCTGCTTTCATTGCCTTGCTAATTTTTCGTTGATCAAAGCAAACTATGTGGCCAAACCCAGAGTTAATGTAGGAGAGGATTGCATAAGCACCTGAATCCTAGAAGGCATGCTTTATAGGGCACTTCCATTGAATAGCCTCTCATAATTAGAGTTTCAAAATAAACATCAAATTCCAACAAATTGGATTTAAATTATTGTGCCTTGGGTGATAGAGAGGATACATGGGAAATAGAGGTCAGGCAATGTTCCAGAATTTTTTTAAACAAAGTATATTGGTTTCTAGTAATTATCTTCTGGGGCCCAATTACTACTTTAATATACCAAATCAATAACTTTAGTTGAATTTTGTTCCCTGATGTATTAACAACTGAATTTTGCAGAACTAATTGGTTTCCTGTGTATATTCTCTGCTAACATGGTTTCCAGACACCACACTTCTCTCCCTGCCCACTAGCCTTGTTCGACACAAGAAACATACATGTACCCACACACATACACACATATACATACCTGAAATTAAAATTTAAAAACAACGTAAAGGGCCACCTTAAACTGACTAATTATTTTATAGATCTGCTTCCTGAATTTTATTTTCATCATCATCTTTAAAACCATGGCATTTAAAAATAGTTGAATGACTTTCATATGTCAGCACTCACCAAGGTACTGAAGGGTTACAAAATAAAATATGAGACAGTGCATTCAATTTTCAGAATACTTTTAAATTCAGATATTCCTTCATATATGTTATAAATTTGTTGAAATGAAACCATATTGAGAAATTTTCAGGAGAGATTTTTATATCCATATGATGGATGATGAAATTGAGACTCAGAAAAAAGAAGTGAATGTCCACAGTTTTATAACCAGAAGGAGATTGAGGTCAGATTAGAATTATGATTGTTTGAGTAGAATTCCAATGCTAGAATAAATATGAGAATAAATAAATTGATAGAATGAATATGAGCTGCAGGGTTTTATAGATCTGGGTTTAAATTTTGACATAAACACTTGGGAAAATGCAAATTCTGTATCTTAAACATTAGTGATACTTTATATCATTAGTATGGCTATATTAATATTATTCTACCACATCACTTGATGTCTCACATAACTACTATCCTTAAAGCCTTGCAGGTTAGTTAAGGAGTAAGGTGTGATCACCTAAACAAATGGCATTAGTATTCCAAAGTATTAAAAAGAAGAATGAAAATACAAAAATATGGTTAAATATTAAATTGTGTAGCAGTGAAAGGAGCAATATATAAGTTCATTCAAGAGGAAGAAGAGTCAGGCTAATGTAGTCAGAGAGGACTTGTTGGAAAAGGTGACACTTGAATCTGGCCTGAAATCTGTTACACTCATTTGTGGCTTGTGTCCTTTGCCTCCAGCCTCAGCAGCGTTCAGAGTCATTCTCTGGCTGCTCACAGATGTGACGTCTTTTGTCAATCACATCGGAACCAGAAAGTTGACCCTTTTGCCACATTGATTAAACATCACATTGATCTGCCATGTGTTATGTCAGCTCACCTTCCTCCCCTTTCTTTTGTACAAATGCCTGCATTCTGCCCTTCCAGGGTCTAAGTAACATATCCAGCATATCTTACCTGGAATCCATGTACTAAAAAGCACCGGTTCTTTATAATCACTTACATTGGAGAAAACATGCTCTCCAAATATATAAGTGCTACTGCTCTAAGTACCTGAGGTGAAAGAACAATCATGAAATTTAATAAAGAAGAAATGAAATGTTCAATTGGAGACTAAAATTGCTTTACAGCACTACAATAAAATAAAACACAAGCCAGTTGCCCTCAGCACCAGACTATTATTCACACATAGCAAAACAGGAAGTAGCCCTAAGGGTTGCTTGACCAGAAATATATGAGTGATGAGAGTTTTATTTCTTCCCTTTTAACCTCTGAGGAACTGTGGGGGAAGGGTAGAAAGATTCAAATTCAAGCACAAGGTAAAAATATTTTCCATCCTGTTCTTCTACCATCTTTCTCACATTTTATTCCAATGAACTGCTACTAGACTGAATAGAATATGTACCTCTTTATTCTCTTGATAATGCTACCAGTCAGGGGTAGAAATTTGCATTTCCCTTCAGAAATGACACAAATTGTTTCCCATTAGTATTAAGGTAGGGCAATAATTCTGGATCCCTCAAAATGCTGGTATGTATCCAACTTAAATCTTACCTCAAAATCCTACTTGGTACCTAGTGCAAAGCCTAGCTCATCATACTGCTTAGATCTTTTGTTGAAGAAAACAGACAGAAGATATTTATGTAGAGAGAGTGGGACAGTCTGAGTAGAAGATGAAGGATTGTGGAGGATTTTTCTTGAAATTGTTTGTTCAGGGAAGCAGACTAATTCTATTCAGATAGTATGTTTATATAGGGTGACTTAAAAAGAGAGTTGATGGAAAGTCATTCCTGTCATTCCATCTGCTCTTTGTCTACCTCTTTAAAAATAATATACTGATTTTTTACACCTTCGACCAGTTCTTTGACCATTTTTGTTTTGCTAGAGGGACAGAGGGGAAAAAAAAAGAACTGTAATTGACTCATGTGGACTTTTATGTTTGTTAACACCCAAAGTCTTGTGTGCTGTCTCAGTGAATCACATGTATTTGGCTATCATCATTCTGTTGCTACATGCATTACAGGTCAAACTTGAGCAGAATTTTACAGGCCTAAGCATTTTAATCTTCGTTTGTAGTAGTTTTAGTTGTTGGTATTGTTGTTCTTTTTAATTTTTCTCAGTCTCTAATCGAATCTCACACTCTCTTAAAATGAAATCATATAGTCTCATATTGTGCATTCTCTCTTTGCACAAACCCTTATGCTAGTATTTTACAAATAATCTATAGAAAATGACCAGGAATTTATGTCAGAGGTAGCAAATATCCCTCAGCCTTTATGAAATGTGTGTATATGAACCATGCACAGACCCTCAGAGACAGGACTGATGTCATATAGGGGCCATTTTTGGAAAGAGGGGAAAATAGAGGTGAGGCAACCACAAGAGCCTTCGTTCCTTTGCATTCTACGATCCTTTGAATTCCTTTATGATGTATGTATCACATTTTCACATACAGTTTCAAAGGAAGAGAAGTGTTGCTTTGAAACAAAAAACCAAAATCTATTCCTTTCTATAACCTTATAAATGCATGGGTAAGAGAATCCAAGAGGATTATTCCCATAAAGACACTCATTTTAATAGTAATACAGCTCTTTTGTAGGCAATAACATCATTCTCCACCTCAAGCTTTTGTGATTGGCAGACTGATATTTGAAGGGGAATGAAGAGGAGAACACATGATGTAAAGCCAATTAGGAGAATAATTTGAGGCAAAATCAAGAGCATCTAACCAACAGCATCCTCAAGAAAGACCTAATTGTAAAGTGAATCATAGTACTGAACAGTAGGGAAGAGGCACCACCTGAAATAGCCATCCTACACCTGATACCTGAGGCAGAGAGGAGCGGAAATCTCTCCCCAGTTCTATGTCTAGCCCCATTCCGCTCTTGCCATTAGGGATACACAAGAGTCAAATCTTGCAAATAGTGAGACTCATCTGATCTAAAGCACTGCATTATTTTCTGCCCTTAAGGTCAGTTTAGTTCCCCTCCTGATAGTCTGATTTTCATGTAATTTGAAGCCTTTTTATTTCTTTACAGTACCCAGTTCATGCCTTCCTGATAGTGTTAATGAAGCAGCTAGATATTTGTGGACTTCTGTGCTTCTCAGTTCTCTCTGCAGATGAAAAGTTTCTTTCACTGCCCTGTGAAAGCCATTTGGGGCCCCAAACTTTCTATAAAAATTTCAATTAGTCTTATAAATTGTATTTTTCTAAATATTGGCCTTTTTCTTGGTCCTTAAGAGTGGATAGCTGCTTCAATTATGTTGCAAAAGCAATCACCTTTATTTTTTCCAAGTGGAGAGCAAATCTCTATTTATGAAATGAGTTTAAAAATATCTCACCTGTGCTTTCTTCTATTTAAGCTGGGAGGTCAAATATGTTGCAAGTGTGTCTCTCTTGGCAGCATTATCAGCCATGTCCTTAGTACTTGCTTAGTAGAAAATTCACTACAGAGAGAAATGTTAGCTCTCTTTCTGAGTGATGGAAGGAAAAAAAAAAAGGAAAAATATTGACAAAGGGGTGAGGAATGATAATAAAGATATAAAAATAATAATTTGAAAGATAAATAAGAGAAAATAGGAGAGAAAGAAGAGTACAGTAAGGCAGTTGGGGAGGTGAGTTAAAAAAAAAGAGCTTTGCAAGCTAAGAAGACAGCAAATGATAATTATGTATGACTTTATATCTGTTAAGCATGAAACCAGACACTATATTTGAACCTAGAATGTTTTTTTTTTTTCATTTTGCAAATGTAATTCATCAAACAAAAACTAAAAAAGGGGATACAAACAATACAAGAAAGGAAACGGTCCTGAAAATTGGAAAGGTTATGGACAAATTAAAAGATGACAGAATAGGAAAGTATCAGAGCGAGTATTCCAGATTCTTTTCTCATATTTTAAGACAGATTTTCCAAAATATGAGAAGGAAATGAAAAGTTGTTCATAGGAAGTGTTGGGAAGAAGGAATTTCTCCTCCCACTATCAGAAATTCTTCTGATTGGATTAATAATTGATACAGGACAGATTAACAGAAAAAAATGAAGCTTATGTGCACATGGAGGTCCTATATTAAAAATTGAGACCCAAAGAAATGACCAAGGCATGTAACTTTTGTACATTTTAGACAGAGAAACATACGTTGGTAAGGAACTGACAAAACAAAGAAAACTTAAGTCTGGAAGTTTCAGTTGGTAAAGAATTCTAAACAGAAGTTGGGCTGAGGCAGTAAATTAGTAAGAGTAACAGTGCTTATTTGTATGGTCTTCTTCAGCCGTGAATTCCCATCTCAGACAAGAAGTGTGTCTCTCTACTTCCTGTTGCAGTGAGGGCACATTTCACATAGGAGATTTATTTCCTGCTTTCTGAGACAAAGGAGGGTCAGAGTGCCTTTTCTGTACTGACTGCTTCTGAAGTAACTTCAGTTCGAAATAATCCATATGCTACTGTGGCATATCATGGGGTGGCCTATACTAATCCCCAACAAAAGGCGTAGATGAATCTTCCTAATTTGGAATTTAATAAAGTCACTCTGTAAAGAGTGACTTTTTATATTAGCCCACACTTTTTCACTAACATTTGCCAAGATAATATTAATGTTTCATTATTAATTAACAACTTCCTTAATTAAAGCAAGGGCTGGCATTTTTTTAAAAAGTTATTTTAAAAAAGAAATTTAAACACATCTCTTTCTTTTAAAGAAAATATTTAAGAGTTGACTCTTATGTGAATGGATGTGAAGGATGCCAACACTCCTATACCTCTGAAAATGTATTCCCTCATATAGGAGAGAAACTTGAATTTCTGCTTTGAACTGGCTTCAACTAAGAAGATGGTACATAAACCTTAGAGTGAAAATAAAATAACTCTGGTTTTAATCAAAAGAAGCATAGATTAGAAGCTTTTCCAATTCAACCTCTTTAGCATATGAATAATACTCATAGGATAGGAAACAAATAAACTGTCATCAGTAAACTTAGTAGTAATTTACCCAACATTTTAAATGAATCTGAATTGGCTTTGTGTTTCAGAATAGAAGGGTAGAGTCTAGAGCACAGAACATGACCTGTGAATATAGACTAGTGTGTATAGATAGATCACTTGGTCCCTGGGCGAAATATGGGAAAAATTGTGTTAGGTCTTGGGAGGAAGGCATGGAGTTGGTTGCAGTCAGAGCAGGTTGTGGGTGTGTGAAACCTAAGAACAGACTTTCCTGTCAGAATGGATAGTCATAGGAAAATGGGTCTAGCTTCAAATATTATACAGTTACCTTCTATGACTGGCATACCCGAACACCAAGGAACATTGAAGAATCACTCATACTGAATAAGAAAATCTTGGTTCTGAATGCCAATACATTCAGCTGTGTCCTGTACAACTCTGACCTTAGATCCCCAACTTAAACAGTTCTGAGCTGCAGGAAAGGAGTCTCTGAGCTCCAGAAACTAGATACGACCTAGGAATGGGTGATGAAGAGGTCCTTAACCTCTTCTACACGCTTACCCAGAGTGGTTCCTGCCCTTATGTAAGCCTAATGATTAAATACAAAATCTCCTAAACATCACAGACATTTCTAATCCAATTAAATTGCCAGCAAAATCAGTGCATTCACTTTGCAGTCTTTGTCTACAGTCATAGTTTCTGGAAACAGAAGAATAAAGGCATTTTCTCCTATTAAAAAGAAAGAAAGCAAGCACACAAAATGCCATGCTTGACTATGACAATAAAGAGATTTCTTTATCTGTATTTTTCTAATACCTTTGGAAGCATCAGAGATAAAAGATCTATGAGTCTTTTATTCTCACTTTGAATAAAGAAGTTTTCATTCATTCAGAAAAAAATGATCTGTGTTCCTTTTAATATTAACTCAGCTCATGACCAAGTATTAATTATCTTAATTTTGCATCTAATAGTTCAGAGGTCAGACTGCATATAAAACATTCACTCAGTATTAAAGAGTTTTTAATTTTTTAAATCACACATTCTATAACTCAAGAGAATAATTTAGCATGCCATGTATTTACTATTATTATATTATTATATCTCAGGTTAATACGACTTGAAAATTCATAAATCCATCCTCCTGATTTTACTAAAAGTCCGTTTTTTACAAAATGAGTAAATGAAAAAGTAGTAAATTATATTACAAGTCTTCACTTTAGAAAAGGGTTCACCTGACATTCATCATTTAATGATTTCCTTTACTGCCATTGTTTATTCACACATAGATAAACAAAGGAACTGTAGTGAAGGGCTAAGAGCCTAAGATAATTACATTTAAACTATATGATATCTAATCCATCCATGCTGAAGATGAGGCATTCTGAATAAAAATTTTGTCCCTGGTAAAATAGTGCTATTGAACTATCAGTTGATTGACAGAAAACTTTTTTTCCCTCCTTTTTTTTTTTTTTTTCTGGAATATATGACTGCTGAAATAAAATCTACTGGTCAGTGATATGAAAATCACCTGATGGTTTGGCCCTTAACATGCTCTCTAGAATATTTAGAGAATCCCTAATTGACCATATGTCTCCCTGGCCCCTCACAAATTATATATCCATTAGTTGAAATAAAGCATGCAGACTGATGTTCACAAAGATTTTTTTTAAGTTTTTATTTGAATTTCAGCTACTTAATATACAGTGTAATATTAGTTTCAGGTGTACAATGTAGCAATTTAACATTTTTATACATTACCAAATGCTCATCACAAATCACTCCTTAATCTCCATCACTTATTTAACCTATCCCCCCACGCACCCACCCACCTCCCCTCTGATAACCATCAGTTTCTTTTCTATAGTTAAGAGCCTGTTTCAGTCAGGTCATGTTCCCAGAGTTTTGGGATTGAGTCCACCTCAGAATCTGTGCTCAGCAGGGAGCCTGCTTCTCCCTCTTCCTATTCTGCCTGCAGCCCTTCCTGCTTCTTCTCTTTCTCTCTGACAATAAATAAAATCTTAAAAAAAAAAAAAAAAGTATGTTTCTTGGTTTGCCTCTCTCTCTTTTGTCTTTGCTCATTTGTTTCTTAAATTCCACATGAGTGAAATCATGTATTTGTCTTTATCTGAATGACTTATATGATTTTTTATTTCAAATACCGGACACCTAACTCAAACTCAATCTTATCTTTCTGTTTCCTCTCTCCTATTAGAATGTGAGCTTCATATAAGTAGGGATTTTCTCCGGGGTTTTCTCTACTGTACCAGCAGCACTGAGAACAATCCCTGGTTATATATTACATGTTCCTATATATTATCTGATATACTTTTTTTGTTGAAGGTAGAATAAGTGAGCTACCTTAAGACTAGCTTAAATCATGTTAATATGCATTATAGATCCAGGGTCCCAAACAATGCTACAAAGTTTCTTTCTGGCCTCTCCAGTGTCTTGACTCTGTTTAGTGTTGCCATTTACTCCTGCTTACTCACATCTCTTCTAATGATGGCTTAGATCCCCATAGAGAAGGGAGGATGGCTATTAGAAACCCAAGCCCTTTCCCTTTTATTTGTGATCTACTAATGATTATCAAGTATAATATGGAAATACAGAAAGACTCCAAATATCTGGGTACCCTGTCCATTTTATCTGTTAGTTTGGCTAAGCTGCAGAGTACCAGATATTTGGTTAAGACTATTTTGGATGTTTATGAGAGGATGTTTTGGGATGCAATTAACATTTGAATTGGTGGAATTTGTGTACCCTGTGACTCAGACAAATTGATACATAAAATTTCCCCATACCACTGGATCCCTAGAAATTTCCCTGAGGTAGAAGACCCCTTAATTTTTGTCAAATTTATTTCTCATCCTCTAACACACAGATGTCTTCAAAGTGTATTAAAATAGTTGTTGTGTCTTGCTCCTCTAGTTCAATCAGCATATCATTGATATAATGGACCAGTGTGATGTCTTTTTTAAGGAACACACAAACAAGGTCCCTTCTAACTAAATTATGACATAGAGTTGGAGACTTGATGTATCTCTAAGGTAGGACAGTGAAGATGTATTGCTGGCCTAGTCAGCTGAAAGCATATATTGCTTCTAATGGTCCTTACTAACAGAAATAGAGGAAAGCCATTTTCCAGAGCAATAGCTGCATATCCAGTACTAGATGTGTCAATTTGCCCAGGAATTGAAACCATATTTTGTACAACAGCTGTGTTTGGAGTCACCACCTGGTTAAACTTGTGATACTTCACTGTAATTATCCAAGATCCATCTTCTACATACACCAAATAGGCAGGTTGCCTAGGAATGTGGTAGGAATCACAACTCTTGAATCTTTCAAGTCCTTGATGGTGGCACTAATTTTTTCAATCCCTTGAAGAATGCACTATTGCTTTAGGGTTGCTATTTCTTTATGTGGAAGCAATTCTGGTATCTTCTACTTGGCTTTTTCTACCCTGTTAGTGTACAGTTCAGTGAACTAATGTGGGGATTTTGCCAGCTGCTGAGTATATTTATTCCAATTGTGCAATCTGAACTGGAGAAATAACCACAGGATGGGTTTGGAATCCAGTGGGTCTGTTTTGACATGGATCTCAGCTAAAAGTTGGTTGATTGCCTGACCTCCTTGAGCTTCATGCCTGACTGATGGAGCATGGTGACATTTTGAGTGTCCTGGGATTAGTTTCCATTCAGAGTTGTGTCTATTTGATTCCCAAAAGATCTTTTAATTTCCTTTTTTCCAATACGCAGTTACTCTGTTAAAAGATCATAGGTCTCTTTGGAGATGTCTAGAAGATCTTCGCTGAGTAATTTAGGCACAGAACCCATCTCCTCTTGAAAGCCCCCCAAATTATCCAAATTATGTAAATTATCCATGAATCTTTCTTTCTTTTTTTTTTTTTTTTCATCTTTACCATCCAGACCCAGTAGCTTTTTAATCCTCTGAGCTGTCATTCAATCACTAGGAGCCAGTAGAACTGACATTAGAGCTTATTTAAATTATTTTCAATTCATTTTAATATCTTAAATAGCACTATATAGTAGATTAATTAATTATATTAGTATATATTAATTAATTATAGTAGTATAATTAATTCCTGTTGATCAATGCAATGTTTTGGTAAAGCAATTTGACAAGATATTAGCATTAACATGGCAGAAGATGATCTGAGGCTTGTATGTGTCATCAGTATTACTCTGTTAAAGAATGTGAAGAGATAATATCTACTGAGGACAATAATATCATTGTTTATTTGGATTATTACCTCATTGCTAAAACTTCCTAAATTAGACTACAATGAGAAAATTATAATTGTAATAATGAGAATGTCACATATAAGATTTATTATATTTGTCAATTTCACAGAAAATAAACACAAAATATGTTGGATTAATGTTCATAGAGCTAAATTTCCTTTGTGTTAGAGAATTTTTTAATAAAATAAAATGAAATAAATGAATGAATAGATAATTACAAAATAAGATAATTGTTAATACTAAATTACCTGACATAGCCTCCCAGGAAGGAAGGAATATTTGTACTGACACCATTAGTGACATTGTAATGTCATTCTTAGTATGAAGAAGAGAGTTGTGTGAACAAGGCTTGCTGTATTAACAAACTTTTTTCTTTGCATTATTCATTCAAATATGTTGTAAACAAATGGAATATGCTGTTTCTATGACTTATCTGTCTTGAAATAATAAATATACAATAGAGATCTGCTTCTGTACAGCTTAGGCTAGTAGGAAAGCTCATTTTTAAACAATGCAGAGGCAATTCACACATTTAGATTTAATCAAATAAAATATAACAACCCAGAGAATTACATTAGAGTTGTCTGTTGAAGTCAGAGAATAAAAGAATTAGAAGAAATTTCAAGGTAATATAACCCATCCCCTCACATTTTACAAATGAGGTAATAATCTCTGAGGGCATGCAACATGCTCAAGGTCATGGAATAACTAAATGGTAAAGTAATTCCCAACTTTTTTTTAGTGGAAAACATAGACTTCCCTTTTCAATTCTTTATTAAATTGCATGCACTTGGCCTCAACATTTAAAATTTTTTCTGAAAGAACATAGTAGTTTATTTTGTATCCAGCTCATGGAAGGTTGGATTATATGACCACAAGTTTAAATATTAAGAATTATAGTACAGCAACAACCAAAACAACAGCATGTTCTCTGGAAAAGCAAATGTTTAGAATAGACATGATTAAAATTCATGAAATATAATAATAAGATGGTCAATCAAGGAAATAAATTATGTGTCCACTAAATTGTTGCATGAGAGACTATAAGGAATTACTTTCATATTTATTGATCTGTTGTATGTCTAGCATTGTACAAGTAACATATCACTTTACCCTTAAAATTTTATCCTTTTACAAATCAAACAATGAAGATTTATGTATGTCATACAACTTGCTCAAAATCAAACATGTAATAAATAACAAGAGGTTTGAATATGATTCTGACTGAAGATTTGATCTTAAACTCTTACAGTTGTTGAAGCTTGGAGATAAAAGCAATTTAAATTAAGAAAAAAAATTTTATGTATTTTTATGAAATCTATGGGTTTTAACTTATAACAAGTGATATCACAAATATTAAAATACAAAATATCTTCATGCTTGATCCATACAAATTTTTGCTTGTCTTTATTATTAATTATTATTTCAAAAATACTGACATTATACTAAACAAAATAACAATTTAAAAAACAGAATTAAAATAAAATAAAATAAATTAAATAATTTAAATAAATTAAAATAAAAATCACTCAGATTTTTCAGTGAACATTTCTTGGTTGTTTTAGTTAAGATTCTTTCATATATTTTTATTTTCCAGGTAGTTTTAGTTATTTATTACTATTCACCAACCTAATTTTCTAAAGAGCTTTCAACTACCCTAATAAAGAATAGATTATTTTGTCAGAGAATGGCTCCTAAAAGGTGAGATTTTTTTAAGATTTGTTTTTTTTTTTTTTTGCTATATGTACTTTTTACTTTCATCAATGTATAAACAGTTCCATGCATTAATATGTTTTAAACTAACTCTTAAATGCAAATATCTCGCAATTCTCTTATGGTAGATACTGGTAGTGGTCACCAATATTTTCAATTATCTTGATGTTATAGGTAAAAAAGACATTTATACTTTTTGACCTGTTTAAATTAGAAATGTGCTTGTATTCTGCTTTGACTCATGAAATGTAATGCATGTCAATTCCAGGTGGAAATTCTTAAGAGTCCATAAAAAGTTCTCTGTGTTCTTTTTTTCTGCCTAAGACCCCTTATTGTGATGATGGAGTCCTACATTATTGGACAGTCTCTTAGCAAGTATTTGTGACTATTATGCTCAGAGCCTTCCTGCCAAACCATACTGGTCATGCTTCTAAGAGTTGGCAGTGGTTGCTGCAATGTAAAATAACCAAACTTGAAGATACACCCATAAAATATACCTCTCTCCAGAGCCCTTCCCATTACATTCAGATTTAAATCGAAACATTTCTAATCCATGATTCAAAACCCTATCAAGTTCAATATACTCCAAACTGAGGTCATCTTTTTTCCTAATAGTAAACCCTTCTTTCTTCTTTCCTCTATCATACATATTCTGCCATCATATTCCATATTTCAGGTAGTTTTTCACTTTGGATCCACATCTATATTAGGACATCACCTACATCCATCTAAATGCAATTATAACAGAGATACTAGGGCCATTTTGTATTATGTAATATATGTTTTGGAATAAAACTTTCTATCAGTGCTGGTATTTTGTATGATATATTTCAAACATAAAAAACATGCAGACCACAGCATGATACACCTCTGTGCCTCTAAATTCAAAATTAATAAAGCATGATGCCACATTGTTTTCTTTTTCCATAGAACTTAAAACTATATGGAAATGTCTTCATTTTCTATCATTAGTTTACTTTTTTCTCTCTAGTACTAAGTTATGATTTCCATGAAATCAGTGACCTTGATCTCCATAATTCTCATTATTTGATCCATGGCACTTAGAAAGCTGCTTAGCTCATCAAAAGCATTTGTTTGATATTTGTCCAATAAAGATTGAATAAATGAATTGTACCATGCTTTTATTCTTGCATTATTTAATCTTAGATAATAATAAAAATTATTCATCCATAAAAATGTATTTTCTTATTTTTGAAAGCTATCAAGACTATTTTTTCATAGCATATATTCCAATTAATATGAATTAAAAACCAACCCAATTGGAAAATTATCCCACACAAGAATAGGATAAATTTTAAAGAAATAAATTATAAACTTCAATAATTAAAATGAAAATTCTACCTTTTTAATTCTATCCACATTACTCTTCAGTAATAATTATAAGAGCTAATCTTACTGTTTTAGTACAGAATCTCTGCCCTTTGATAATTTAATGTTAACTTTTGTTTATATGTTCTCTCTGCCTTATTTTCAAGGCTTTCTTTTATCATTTCCTTTGCCAGATAATTATTGAAAAAAGTTTAATAATTATCTTACTCAGTCTGGATGCCACAAGAAAATACCAAAGTCTAGGGGCACCTGGGTGACTCAGTCATCAGATATCGGCCTTTGGCTCAGCTCATGACCTCAGGGTCCTGGAATCAAGCCCCACATCATCCTCTATGCTCCATGGGAAGACTGTTTCTCCCCCTCCCACTATCCCTACTGTGTTTCCTTTGTGTTCCCTCTCTCACTGTGTGTCTCTCTTCAAATAAATAAAATCTTTTTAAAAAAAGTACCAAAGACTATGTGACTTACAAAACAACAGATATGTTTACATCATCTAGCTAGATATGGAAAAAAGGAAATCTAGACAGAAAGTATCTAATACCTAGATGCATGAATGGATGGATGATGGATGGTTAGAAGGATGAATAGATAGATGATAGATAGATAGATAGATAGATAGATAGAAGGAAGGAAAGAAGAAAGAA
>NC_081563.1:43255146-43274985 GCF_022355385.1 Mustela nigripes | reverse complement strand
AAAGAAAGAAAGAAAGAAAGAAAGAAAGAAAGAAAGAAAGAAAGAAAGAAAAGTAAGGAAGATGGATGGATGACAGGATGAATGGACAGATGAATGAATGATAAAATGGAAAAGGCAGAAAACTACAAGTCTTGATGATAGCATTACCACATATAAGAGAAACAACAGATTAAGAAAACAGGCCAGACTTAAAGGTGTAAATTTAGGATTTCAGCAGTAAAACATTTTGCTCACCAAGATCTAAGGTATAACTACAACTATTAGTGGCCAAATTAAAATGGGGATTTGTATTATGAGTGCATTTAGGGTCCATGGATCTGGATATGTAATCCATAGAACTGGTGAAATCATATGGGTGATCACATAGGACAATAGCAAAATGTGAGGTAGAAGGAAGAATTTTTCCATGTGCAAAAGTCTTTAAAGAATGCTGGCTCTTGTTAGGTGAGAGATTGATAAAATTGAGTTTAGCAAGAGTTAGTAGTCTTTATTGAATACATCAACTTCAGTGGGATAGAGTTTTTACCTAAGAGTAACAAGTAATTGATTATATATGCATGGCTTTATTTCTGGGCTCTCAGTTCTGTTCTATCGGTCCATATGTCTGTTTTTTATAATACCATACTGCTTTGATTACGATAGTTTTGAAATTTAGTTTGAATTTCGAAGAGCATATCTGGAGCATGATACCTCCAGATATATGCTCTTTTTTCTTAAAAGTGCTTTGTCTTCAGGGTCTTTTGTGGTCCTATGAAAATTTTAGGGTTGTTTTATCTATTTCTGTGAAAAGTGCCTTAAGAATTTGGATGGGGATTGCATTGGATGTATAGATTACTTTGGATAACATGAGCATTTTAACAATGCTAATTTTTTTTCAATCTATGAATATGGAGTGTCTTTCCATTTATTTCTTCAACTTCTTTCATCACTGGTTTATAGTTTTCAGTGCACAGGTCTTTCACCTTCTTGGTTAAATGTATTACTGAAGTTCATTCTTTTTGATGCTATTATAAATGGGATTATTTCTAAATTGTTAGTATATAGAAATGCAACTGAATTTTATGTATTAATTTTGTATTCTACAACTGTATTGAAATTATTACAAATTCTAACTGTTTTTTGATAGCATCTTTAGGATTTTTTATATATCATATTCACAAAGAAAGATGATTTTATTTCTTCCTTTCTGATTTAGATAAATTTTATTTCTTTTTCTTTCTAATTGCTTTGGCTAATACTACCAGTACTATGTTGAATAAGATACGAATAAAATAGCTAGACTGGGTATCCTGGTCTAATTCCTGATTTTGGAGGGAAAACTTTTTGCTTTTCACTGTAGAATATTGTATTAGTAGAGCCCTTCATATACAACTTTAATTAAACTGAAGTATATTCTCTCTATACTCGCTTTGTTGAATTTTTATAATGAATGGATTTTGAAATTTTGTCAAATACTTTTCCTCCATATACTAAGACAAACATGATTTTTTTCCCTTAATTTTGTTAATGAGGTATATAAGATTGATTAATTTCTGGATGTTGAGGCATCCTTGAATCCCTAGAATAAATCATTGTGTATGATCCTTTTAATGCAATTATTTATTTTGATTTGCTAAAGTTTTATTGAAGATTTTGCATCTTTGTTTATCAGGGATATTGGTTTATAAGCTTCTCTTCTTATATAGTCTTTGGTATTGGTATCATAGTAATGCTGACCTATAAAATGAATTTGGAAATATTTCCTTTTATGTACATATGTATATATGTATGTACATAATTTTGAAGAGCTTGAGAAGAATTGGTGTTCTTTATTCTTTAAATGTTTAGTAGGATTCATCACTGAAGCTATCTGGTTCTGGACTTTTCTTTGTTGTGAGGTTTTTGATTACTGATTTAACCTCCTTACTAAAATTAGCCTGTTCAGATTATCTGTTTCTTCATGTTTCAGGTTTGATGGGTTATATATTTTTAGGAATTTATTTCTTCTAGATGGTCCATTTTGCTGGCCTGTAATTGTTCATATTGGCATCTTATGAGTTTTTGTGTAATCAGTTATAATGTTTGATATTTCATTTATAATTTTATTTGAGTTCTCTCTCAATTTTCTTAGTTAAGTCTAGCTCAGAGTTTATTTTATCTTTTTTTTTTTAATAGAGCTTAGTTTAATTTGCAAGCCCTTGAAGAACTTCTTTGATGTTATCTGTTGGGTTTCTTGGATGTAAACCCTATTGACTTTTAAAACTAGATGTTTGTGGGTACACTTGGGTGGCTCAGTTGGTTAAGTCATTAAGTGTCTGACTCTTGGTAATCAGCTCAGGCCATGAACTCATGGTCATGAGATCTAGCCCCATGTTCAGCTCCACATTCAGTGGCGAGTCTACTTGAGATTCTTTCCTTCTGCCTGTCCTCCCAACTCATCTCTCCAAGGTGACTAGCTTTAGGACCAGAGTCCTCTTTCTCTGTCCTCTGGGCTTTTATCTGCAGTCCAGCTTTGTGGGCAACATCTCACCTCTTCTGCCTCTCTGTCCCCCTCCTCATGTTTCTTTGCCATCTTGGGAATGGCTTACATAATGGCTTCTATACCTCCTCTGTGCCTCCAGTGCCACTGGCTCCTGGTCCTCCTATCCTTGGTATCAAAGAATAGAGAGCACCTCACTGGACTTAAACTGCCCACTTCAGATTTCCCCACAGGTGCCCAAGTAAAAACTTGAGAGTGGGGAACAAATTGATTGACTTTTAAGTGGACTCAAGTGTTACGTCTTTGGTATTTAAACTAATTTAAGTTTTTTAGTTTAATTAAGATAGACATGGCTTTAGAATTATCAGCATTAAATATAAAACTTTTATTCTACCAAGGTTTATGGAAGATCAAATAAACTCTTGTTATCTCTGCTGTAATTTGTCAGCAAAAGATAACTTAAAATGATGGTTAATTTTATCTGTCTCTAAGTTTGCACGGGTAATTGTTAAAAAACAAATAGGTTGAATAAATAAAAGGTTAAAATGAATGGATTTTAAAAGTATACTGGTATAAGATTGAAATTCTGCTTTTCTGTTAAAAAGAAAGTTTTCAGGGCATGTGGGTAGCTCAGTCAGTTAAGCATCCGTCTTCAGCTCAGGTCATGATCCCAGGGTCCTGAGATCCAACCCCACATTGAACTCCTTCCTCAGCGAGAGAGCTCATTTCTCCCTCTTCATTGGCCTGGAGGTCCCCCTGCTTGTGCTTAATCTCTCTCTATATATGTCTGTGCGTGTGTCAAATAAATAAATAAAATCTTAAAAAACAAACAAACAAAGCTTTCTTGGATTGTTGGTCTGCTCTTGGTAAGAAAATGTAAACAAAGTTTTGGTTTTGTTATTGTTATTTTTTCTCTCTTTGTCCTGAAAACCAGTTGTTTTTATGTTTGTTTGTGTTCTAAACAAACAAAACAAAAAACTTTTATGTTTTCTGTTTATCAGATCTTTGACTATGTAAGAAAGTTAAAACTTTTCAGTATGAAAGGACCTCAGTTTTCTAATAACTAAATAACTTCCTGAAGAATCCCTTATTGACACCTTGGTTAGATGTAAATACTAATTTTTTAATGATATGCAATCCTATATAGGCATGAGCTTTAAAACTTTCTGAGGATTTTAACAAACTTCTCTGAGATTTGAATTGTAAATGAAATTTTTTTGACTAATTAAGCTTGTTTATTTGGTATGTTAAGTTACTTGAGAAGCACTGTCAAACACGTATGGATGAGCCTTAGGTTCTGTTGTTTGGGTAAATGCTATAACTGCAGAAATTAAAAGAAATTCCTAAAGTTTTAATGTTTTGGTATAAGGTCATCACTTGACATTCTAATTATTACAGTGTTGTGTGTCACAGAAATAACCACATTTCCTTGTCAGTTATATTTTAATGAACTCTCACATCAGATCATTAACCATGTCCATTTTTGAGTCTTTTGTCATTTAGAGTTATTGTTTTTACTCTCTTGCAAGATATGTTTCATCTTCAAGGAGATTCATGAAAAGGACTGTTGACAAATACAGGTTTTTGATATCTTTATAATCATGAAGCTAACCTAGATAAGAATTTTCAGAACTAATTAAAAAAACTGCATTCAAACTAAACAAGAATTAGTAGCATGGGACTAAGTGAAGTGAGGAAGATGATTACATCTTTTGTGACTCTTGTTTGAAACACTGTTGGTTCTTTAACATTTCCTCTTCCAGATTAAGGAAACTTTCTCTTAAGATATCCATGATACACAGAAATATGATTATATAGTCCTTCATGAAAAAACTGAAGAATTTCTTTTCTCTGTGGAACCCTCTAGAATTCAGAAACTCTCAGTGAATATTTTTTATTTTATGACAATTAGAGTTATTTGCATAAGTTCAGTAAGAATCTGTTCTCTTTCTAATAGGATACAATTGGAAACTGGTTATTTTACTAGGATTTTGACTAGAATATCATATTTGAGAGACATGTATTGACTCAGATATGATGAGAGGGCTTCAAGGAACTAAGATTGACTTTATGGAGCCAATAAAGCCTCTTGAAAATGTTGGTCTGATACCTTGCGTACAAATTTCCCTAAAGCCTTACTAGGTGAGTAAAGAATGTCACTTCCTGGCAGGTGTAGGAACCTCAGGATATTTTGGGGACTTCAAGAAGTGGAATTTATCCAAATCTATAGATATTGCAGGCATATCTGATAAGTATTTGGCTTGACTTTTGGTCTCAAAAGGCTACTAAAAGTTCAATCTAGAGACTCCTTTTAAAAAGTCCTATCAAAGCAGATGTTAAAAGATCCATATGGCCAATCACTGTTCTTGCTGAGTTTATATAAATAATTAAGCCATGTTTGTTAAAACTATTCTTGTTTTACAAACAAATAACTTTTTTAAACATTTTATGTATGTAGGTATATATGTGTATATTTGCTAGGGTGGGCAGAGTGGGAGTGAGAGGGAGAGAATATCAAGCAGACTCCACACTGAGCACAGACCGTGACATGGGACTTAATCTCAGGGTCCTGAGAACATGACCTAAGCCGAAATCAAGAGTTGGAGGCTTAACTGACCGAGCCATCTACATGCCTCACAGGCTAATAAAAATGAGGGTGATTGTAGAGAAAAAAATATGTTTCAATAATACATCTTTGTCAATTTAGAATTTAATACTATTTATTATAAACTAGACTAGATCCTGAATTCTCCTGACTAAAGTTTCCAGTATTCTTTCAGTCTCTTAATTTAAAGTCTTCAAAAACTAAAACTGCCCTTTTCCCTAAAACCCTGAAAACTGATGCTCTACAGCTTGAGGTCATGTTCAGAGATATTGCCTCAAAACTCATGCATGGACAGTCTTCGTGTCTATTGTGGTATGGACCACTCAGAAGGTTCACAAGAGACATTTGAATTACAAACCAAAAAAAACCTCATTTGATTCTGACTGCCTTTTCCCAATCCATCTGAGAATGCTTCAAGCCTGACATCTAAAAATCTTCTCACTGGCAGTACTAGAGATTCAGACATTGAGTTCATAATTTACCCTAACCATTAACTTACAGTTTTCTTTTCTTTCCATAAAGGTACCTCTCACTAATTACCTGCTTGCTTGCTAAACAAAACAGAGTCTATATGACGGCCAACACCACCTGCTACACAATTAAAGCCTTACATGACTCTCACAGTAGCATTACATTATTAAAAACTGAAATAAATCAAGTATGTAAAACAGTTCTATAACATCAAAAGGCCACCTGCGCTAGGTGGTATATGTGTCATAATTATTAAAACAGAATGTTGTGTTATATATTTCAGATTATCACAAAAACGTTATAGGATTGCTGAAAGAAATGAATATTCAAATTGATGCTTTAAACAATTTCTTTCTCTCCTTTAGTGATTGGTCAAACTACTGGATTGGAGGAGGATTTTGTACAGCTATTAGGTCTTTTTATTGGGCTTATTTTTCTCATAAAAATATTAACCTTATTTTGTTGTCTTTTCGGACATTCCTCCACCTGGTATCTAGACTCCTTCACTGCTATAACTTCAAGCTGACAAATGATCCTTTCTATTCAAGGATAGTCATATATGTTGTCTACCTTGGATTTGGCTGCCTCTGCCCTTTGTACCTCCTATACATAAATTTCCCAGTTGGCCATTGTTGACCCATAGGTAGGAATATCTCTATGCCCCTATTTGGCAGAAAAAAAGTTACAGAAGAAAAGACCTTCCAGGGGCGCCTGGGTGGCTCAGTGGGTTAAGCCGCTGCCTTTGGCTCAGGTCATGACTCGGGGTCCTGGGATCAAGTCACGCGTCAGGCTCTCTGCTCAGCAGGGAGTCTGCTTGTCTGCTTCTCTCTCTCTCTCTCTGCCTGCCTCTCTGTATACTTGTGATCTCTCTGTCCAATAAATAAATAAATAAATCTTAAAAAAAAAAAAAAAAAAGAAAAGACCTTCCACCCTCAGCAACCTGAAGATTTAAGGGTCAAAAGTGTTCAGGGAAGAAATGATGAGAACAATGTGAGGAGAAGTGTAGATAAAATTAAATTTCCTTACAACTCGTAGCCCACTGATAAATACCTGAGGCTGGCAGAGTGTGACCTTCCTCAAGGAACTCACAACTGCCTTAATATTAATGCTTTGCTACAGATTAAAAACAATAGACCTATTGTTTAACCATATTCAAGGTTACTGTGACAATAGACCTACAGGATCCTATAAGTCTTCTTTAATATACAGAAGTCCCTTTAGAGACTTCTGTTATCTCTAAACCCTGCCACCCCAATTTAAAAATGTATCACAGTACAGCTTTTCTAGCCATAGATCCTATCCCCATGCTATAATGAAAGTGCCTTTTTGCACCATAAAAAGATAAAGAGCCAAAACAAACAAAAAAATCCTGGTTTGAATCTCTTCACTTCTTTATTTTGATTGCTTTACTGTTTGAGGAAACTTGTTTTCTTATTTTTTTTCAATAACAAAAAGCAAAGTTTTAATTATGTTTTACAATTTGCCACTTCATCAATATCAGGTAGAAAACTGCAAATAGCAAAGTCAGATTTAGCTATAGCTGCTATTTTTGTAGTATTGTTCTAGTAAACCAACTCAGTAGAAATGATGAGGATGCCCTCTTTCCTAGATTCCCTATTAAAAGAAAGGTATTGTCGAGGATTTATTTCTCCAAAATAGAACAGATTGCCTGAAGAGTGTCAAGTATGAAACATATAATAGAAGTCATTAAAATTCTTTTTTTTAATACTTTTATTTTTATTTTACTTAAAAAAAAAATAAATAAAAGAAGAAGAAGAAGGCTCTATCCCAGTGTAGAGCCCAGCACAAGGTTTGAACTCAGGGCCCTGAGATCCAGCCTTGAGCTGGTAACATCAAGAGTCGGTTGGATGCTAAACTGACTGAACCACCCAGGTGCCCCAACATCATTGAAGTTTTCTGTTGGTAGGTAGACCTTGAAATTTGCTATAAACTCTTAAATTTTGGAATATTTCCTGCTAAGATGTATCTTCCTAGGCGTATAACAAGTATTTTGTGAATATTTGTTTGGCAAGGGAACTCAAGAGCAGGAATTTTAAATGATATACTTAAAGGGTTCTACTCATAGAAAAGTCTTGATTAATTATTCATACTTGATTACATCTCAAGAATAGAAAAAAATAATCCTATATAGGTCATAACTCCTTTACAGAGAATTCCCAGCTCTGAGAGTCATTTCCTTACTGCCATCCCTACATCTTTTAGATTCAAGAATATAGAACTGATAGAGTAGCCTGGATAGAAATTGGGAGGACATGTATTGCATGGAGCACTGGGTGTAGTGTCTAAATAATGAATCTTGGAACACTGAAAAAATAAAACTAAATTAATTTAAAAAGAAAGAAGGAAATTGAATAAACACACAAGCCTCCTATCAGTCCTAGATCCCTGAGAAGAGATTCCTCTCCACATCTCTCTCCCCCTTTCTCTTATGTTTCTTTCATAAAAGATCATGAATGTTTTCTCATAGCAAGTAATGTTCTACACACTGGGTATATGACAGTGAACAAAGCTTTGAGTCTTACATCGAGAAGAGAGAAAAATATACATTAAAATAACATATATAGGGCGCCTGGGTGGCTAAGTGGGTTAAGCCAATGACTTTGGCTCAGGTCATGATCTCAGGGTCCTGGGATCAAGTCCCGCATTGGGCTCTTTGCTCAGCGGGGAGCCTGCTTCCTTCTCTCTCTCTGCCTGCCTCTCAGTGTACTTGTAATTTCTCTCTGTCAAATAAATAAATAAAATCTTAAAAAAAAAAACCACATATATATATATATAGGGTAGCTCAGTTGCTTAAGTGTCTGACTCTTGATCTTAGCTCAGTTCTTGATCTCAGGATTGTGAGTTCCAGCCCAGCATTGACCTCCATACTGGATGTGGATCTTACTTACAACATAAAATAAGATAAGATAAATAAAATAAAATATAAATAAATAAATAAAATATTACATCTGAGAATCATCTATATAGGGTCATAAATCTTAATCTGTTATTTTGTTCCAGATTCACTTTGGAAAAACCTTATAATTACAGAGTCATTAGGCCTCTTTATAAATATCAGTGGGAAAATTTTAAATAGGACATATTTTGACATAATGAAGTTAAAACCAATTTGCCAAATAATTTAGGCAAAATAATTCACTATATAAGCAAACATCATAGGTATTTCTGAATTACTTGAATTGTCTATCTACATTGATCAAAACAATTGAATTCAAATGAAGCATTAGAAATTTATTCTATTTTAACTCAAATGACCAGAAATGTGCTGTAAATGGGAACTAATTTTAATTCTGATCTCAAATACTCTTCCTATTCTTCTGTATCTAGTTCAAATCACTTCTTACATAAAAATGAGGGGGGAGCAATACAAGCTTAAAATTCATATTTTTATACTCAGGAACTTCCTGGCAAAGAATATTTTGAACAAAAAAAGTTCTTATTTTTAATTATTTTTGTCCACTGACTGATGACATTGATTATAGATACTAATCTTACCTCCTTACAGAGTTGTTCATTTAAGTATGTCCTGTGGAATTTGTAACATTATTATAGTCCTTAAGAAAAAAAGTAGACAAAAACATATTCAAGGCATTCCAGAATGGGATATTCTGGTGTAGAATGTCTTCTTGGTATTTATTTCATACCACCTGAGAGCTTGTGCGATTAAGTGAGGGGTGGAAAAATGATGTATGCATTTAATTTTTTTCAGAGTTTGCCCTAAGCAGGACCTCTCAAAAACTTGTTTCATCTAGTGTTATCTTAGAGAAAAAAGTATTTTAAGAATTGTATCTAATTCTATCTGCTTCTACAAAACAAAGTAGTACTCACAGTGACAGGAAATAATTTTTTTTTGAATATACACAAATAACATATGGGATGTAGACCAGAAACTAAATTAACCAACCAGTATTGTACTTTAATAATGGTATATGTTTACTAGTAGATGGTAGATTTTATTAGGTCAGATATTTCTCCCATATGACTAGTAACTGTCTTTGGAACATAAGATATTCAGTATATGTTTATTTGAATAAATAAGTTTTGATGGATAAAATTGGGCAGGCAAGAACTTTTGTCAGTCATGGGATTCTTGTTGGAAAAGAAAAAGAGAAGGATTTATTTTACCAAAAGAGGGTGAATAAGAAGATTAGAGGCAGTGCACACTAGCTTTCCGGAGTTTAAAATTTTTCTGAAGGCCTGTTTTTATTTACCTGAAAATAGTAGTAGAAAGGAAGTACTTTGGCATACTATTATACTAAATACAACTTAGCCATATATAAAGCACATTATTTTTAACACATTCTCTTCATTATCTAGTGGTGAACTTGGACAAACCGAAGGCTAGGGACCTAATCAATACAGACATTGGTAATATGTCAGATCTAGAGTTCAGAATGACAATTCTCAAGGTTCTAGCCGGGCTCGAAACAGGCATGGAAGATATTAGAGAAACCCTCTCGAGAGATATAAAAGCCCTTTCTGGAGAAATAAAAGAACTAAAATCTAACCAAGTTGAAATCAAAAAAGCTATCAATGAGGTGCAATCAAAAATGGAGGCTCTCACTGCTAGAATAAATGAGGCAGAAGAAAGAATTAGTGATATAGAAGACCAAATGACAGAGAATAAAGAAGCTGAGCAAAAGAGGGACAAACAGCTACTAGACCACGAGGGGAGAATTCGAGAGATAAGTGACACCATAAGACGAAACAACATTAGAATAATTGGGATTCCAGAAGAAGAAGAAAGAGAGAGGGGAGCAGAAGGTATTCTGGAATTATTGGGGAGAATTTCCCCAATATGGCAAAGGGAAAGAGCATCAAAATTCAGGAGGTTCAGAGAACGCCCCTCAAAATCAATAAGAATAGGCCCACACCCCATCACCTAATAGTAAAATTTACAAGTCTCAGTGACAAAGAGAAAATCCTGAAAGCAGCCCGGGAAAAGAAGTCTGTAACATACAATGGTAAAAATATTAGATTGGCAGCTGACTTATCCACAGAGACCTGGCAGGCCAGAAAGAGCTGGCATGATATTTTCAGAGCACTAAACAAGAAAAACATGCAGCCCAGAATACTATATCCAGCTAGGCTATCATTGAAAATAGAAGGAGAGATTAAAAGCTTCCAGGACAAACAAAAACTGAAAGAATTTGCAAATACCAAACCAGCTCTACAGGAAATATTGAAAGGGGTCCTCTAAGCAAAGAGAGAGCCTACAAGTGGTAGATCAGAAAGGAACAGAGACCATATACAGTAACAGTCACCTTACAGGCAATACAATGGCACTAAATTCATATCTCTCAATAGTTACCCTGAATGTGAATGGGCTAAATGCCCCTGTCAAAAGACACAGGGTATCAGAATGGATAAAAAAACAAAACCCATCTATATGTTGCCTCCAAGAAACTCATTTTAAGCCCGAAGACACCTCTAGATTTAAAGTGAGGGGGTGGAAAAGAATTTACCATGCTAATGGACATCAGAAGAAAGCAGGAGTGGCAATCCTTATATCAGATCAATTAGATTTTAAGCCAAAGACTATAATAAGAGATGAGGAAGGACACTATATCATACTCAAAGGGACTGTCCAACAAGAAGATTTAACAATTTTAAATATCTATGCCCCCAATGTGGGAGCAGCCAACTATATAAACCAATTAATAACAAAATCAAAGAAACACATCAACAATAATACAATGATAGTAGGGGACTTTAACACTCCCCTCACTGAAATGGACAGGTCATCCAAGCAAAAGATCAGCAAGGATATAAAGGCCTTAAATGACACACTGGACCAGATGGACATCACAGATATATTCAGAATATTTCATCCCAAAGCAACAGAATACACATTCTTCTCTAGTGCACATGGAACATTCTCCAGAATAGATCACATCCTCGGTCCTAAATCAGGACTCAACCGGTATCAAAAGATTGGGATCATTCCCTGCATATTTTCAGACCACAATGCTCTAAAGCTAGAACTCAACCACAAAAGGAAGTTTGGAAAGAACCCAAATACATGGAGACTAAACAGTATCCTTCTAAAGAATGAATGGGTCAACCGGGAAATTAAAGAAGAATTGAAAAAAATCATGGAAACAAATGATAATGAAAACACAACGGTTCAAAATCTGTGGGACACAACAAAGGCAGTCCTGAGAGGAAAATATATAGCGGTACAAGCCTTTCTCAAGAAACAAGAAAGGTCTCAGGTACACAACCTAACCCTACACCTAAAGGAGCTGGAGAAAGAACAAGAAAGAAACCCTAAGCCCAGCAGGAGAAGAGAAATCATAAAGATCAGAGCAGAAATCAATGAAATAGAAACCAAAAAAACAATAGAACAAATCAACGAAACTAGGAGCTGGTTCTTTGAAAGAATTAATAAAATTGATAAACCCCTGGCCCGACTTATCAAAAAGAAAAGAGAAAGGACCCAAATAAATAAAATCATGAATGAAAGAGGAGAGATCACAACTAACACCAAAGAAATACAAACTATTATAAGAACATACTATGAGCAACTCTACGGCAATAAATTTGACAATCTGGAAGAAATGGATGCATTCCTAGAAACATATAAACTACCACAACTGAACCAGGAAGAAATAGAAAGCCTGAACAGACCCATAACCAGTAAGGAGATTGAAACAGTCATTAAAAATCTCCAAACAAACAAAAGCCCAGGGCCAGACGGCTTCCCGGGGGAATTCTACCAAACATGTAAAGAAGAACTAATTCCTATTCTCCTGAAACTGTTCCAAAAAATAGAAATGGAAGGAAAACTTCCAAACTCATTTTATGAGGCCAGCATCACCTTGATCCCAAAACCAGACAAGGATCCCACCAAAAAAGAGAGCTATAGACCGATATCCTTGATGAACACAGATGCGAAAATACTCAACAAAATACTAGCCAATAGGATTCAACAGTACATTAAAAAGATTATTCACCACGACCAAGTGGGATTTATTCCAGGGCTGCAAGGTTGGTTCAACATCCGCAAATCAGTCAATGTGATACAACACATCAATAAAAGTAAGAACAAGAACCATATGATACTCTCAATAGATGCTGAAAAAGCATTTGACAAAGTACAACATCCCTTCCTGATCAAAACTCTTCAAAGTGTAGGGATAGAGGGCACATACCTCAATATCATCAAAGCCATCTATGAAAAACCCACCGCAAATATCATTCTCAATGGAGAAAAACTGAAAGCTTTTCCGCTAAGGTCAGGAACACGACAGGGATGTCCATTATCACCACTGCTATTCAACATCGTACTAGAGGTCCTAGCCTCAGCAATCAGACAACAAAAGGAAATTAAAGGCATCCAAATCGGCAAAGAAGAAGTCAAATTATCACTCTTCGCAGATGATATGATACTATATGTGGAAAACCCAAAAGACTGCACTCCAAAACTGCTAGAACTTATACAGGAATTCAGTAAAGTGTCAGGATATAAAATCAATGCACAGAAATCAGTTGCATTTCTCTACACCAACAGCAAGACAGAAGAAAGAGATATTAAGGAGTCAATCCCATTTACAATTGCATCCAAAACCATAAGATACGTAGGAATAAACCTAACCAAAGAGACACAGAATCTATACTCAGAAAACTATAAAGTACTCATGAAAGAAATTGAGGAAGACACAAAGAAATGGAAAAATGTTCCATGCTCCTGGATTGGAAGAATAAATATTGTGAAAATGTCTATGCTACCTAAAGCAATCTACACATTTAATGCAATTCCTATCAAAGTACCATCCATCTTTTTCAAAGAAATGGAACAAATAATTCTAAAATTTATATGGAACCAGAAAAGACCTCGAATAGCCAAAGGGATATTGAAAAAGAAAGCCAACGTTGGTGGCATCACAATTCCGGACTTCAAGCTCTATTACAAAGCTGTCATCATCAAGACAGCATGGTACTGGCACAAAAACAGACACATAGATCAATGGAACAGAATAGAGAGCCCAGAAATAGACCCTCAAATCTATGGTCAACTAATCTTCGACAAAGCAGGAAAGAATGTCCAATGGAAAAAAGACAGCCTTTTCAATAAATGGTGCTGGGAAAATTGGACAGCCACATGCAGAAAAATGAAATTGGACCATTCCCTTACACCACACACAAAAATCGACTCAAAATGGATGAAGGACCTCAATGTACGAAAGGAATCCATCAAAATCCTTGAGGAGAACACGGGCAGCAACCTCTTCGACCTCTGCCGCAGCAATATCTTCCTAGGAACAACGCAAAAGGCAAGGGAAGCAAGGGAAAAAATGAACTACTGGGATTTCATCAAGATCAAAAGCTTTTGCACAGCAAAGGAAACAGTTAACAAAATCAAAAGACAACTGACAGAATGGGAGAAGATATTTGCAAACGACATATCAGATAAAGGACTAGTGTCCAGAATCTATAAAGAACTTAGCAAACTCAACACCCAAAGAACAAATAATCCAATCAAGAAATGGGCAGAAGACATGAACAGACATTTCTGCAAAGAAGACATCCAGATGGCGAACAGACACATGAAAAAGTGCTCCATATCACTCGGCATCAGGGAAATACAAATCAAAACCACAATGAGATATCACCTCACACCAGTCAGAATGGCTAAAATCAACAAGTCAGGAAATGACAGATGCTGGCGAGGATGCGGAGAAAGGGGAACCCTCCTACACTGTTGGTGGGAATGCAAGCTGGTGCAGCCACTCTGGAAAACAGCATGGAGGTTCCTCAAAATGTTGAAAATAGAACTGCCCTATGACCCAGCAATTGCACTATTGGGTATTTACCCTAAAGATACAAATGTAGTGATCCAAAGGGACACATGCACCCGAATGTTTATAGCAGCAATGTCCACAATAGCCAAACTATGGAAAGAACCTAGATGTCCATCAACAGATGAATGGATCAAGAAGATGTGGTATATATACACAATGGAATACTATGCAGCCATCAAAAGAAATGAAATCTTGCCATTTGCAACAACATGGATGGAACTAGAGCGTATCATGCTTAGCGAAATAAGTCAAGCAGAGAAAGACAACTATCATATGATCTCCCTGATATGAGGAAGTGGTGATGCAACATGGAGGCTTAAGTGGGTAGAAGAATAAATGAAACAAGATGGGATTGGGAGGGAGACAAACCATAAGTGACTCTTAATCTCACAAAACAAACTGAGGGTTGCCGGGGGGAGGGGGTTTGGGAGAAGGGGGGGGGATTATGGACATTGGGGAGGGTATGTGATTTGGTGAGTGCTGTGAAGTGTGTAAACCTGGTGATTCACAGACCTGTACCCCTGGGGATAAAAATATATGTTTATAAAAAATAAAAAATTAAAAAATTAAAATTAAAAATTAAAAAATTAAAAAAAAAAAAGAAAACCTACTGACTGATAGAAGATAAGTGACATGTCAGATAAAGAGTTGGTATCCAAAATATATAAAGAATTTATAGATGGGGTACCTGGGTGGCTCAGTGGGTTAAAGCCTCTGCCTTCAGCTCAGGTCATGATCCCAGGGTCCTGGGATTGAGACCCACATCGGGCTCTCTGCTCAGTAAGGAGCCTGCTTCCTCCTCTCTTGTCTCTCTCTGCCTGCCCTATGACCTGATCTCTGTCTACTTGTGATCTCTGTCAAATAAATAAATAAAATCTTTAAAAAAAAAAAAAAAGAACTTACACAACTCAACAACTCAACACCAAAAAAAAAAAAAAAAAAAAAAAAAAAAAGCCAGATAACCCTGAGGTGGGTATGGGTGAAATAAGTAATGGAGATTAAGAGTACAGTCATCATGATGAACACTGAATAATGGTATAGAATTATTGAATCACTATATTGTACATCTGAAACTAATATAATTATATTCATGATATATTAGTTTCAGGTGCACAATATAATGATTCAACAAGTCTGTATATTATATCCATATAATTTTATACACACACACATTGGAATTTTTAAAAGTTGCCATACTCAACTGCAAGAAGCAGAAAACACTTGCTTTGTACAGATAAATCTTATGTATTTTTATGAGATCACCTGGTCTCTTACCTGTATATTATATAATCATGCTCCTACAGGAGTCATCTGGTAAGTAGTGAATGTGGCAAGGAAATGGTATGAGAGAAGAGAAAACAGGGGAAGATGGTAAAATGATACTTTTCTTTTGTATAGAGCTGAAGACTGGAAGAAAAGGGACTTCATTTAATCACAACAGAGATGAAATGGAAATTTAGAGATTTGCTCAATAAACCCCATATGGTGAAACCAGGTGTCTCTATTTGAAAAGCAGTAATAGTAAAAAATGGAGAATTTAGCATAAACAAAAGTCTAAGTTCTTGTGCCAGATAGTAAACTTTTAGTACTTATTCTCTTGGGACAATATACAAATAAAATATGCAAATGCCATTTCAAGAAAAATTGAGATCATATTCTGTGACACAAATATTTACATCTATTTATTTTCTAACAACATACTAACATGCAGTCTAAATTCTATTTTCTTGGGGTAACTGGGTGGCTCAGTTGGTGAAGCATCCAACTCTTGATTTTGCTCAAGTCATGATCTTTTTAAGTCTTTAGAAAATAATTTTTTTTTCAAGATTGTCTCATGATCTTTTAACTAAAACTATAGTCTCCATAATATAACTAGAAGAATGGCCTCTCCATAAAAGTAATCTCAATATTCAATATTCCTCACATTCCCATTTTTGCTGCTACCATTGTTAGAATACTTCTCGGATGCAGTCTTGAATCTTAGTCATAGGTGAGTTTGAGGTCCCCACTAGACTGAGGGCCCTGAAGGATCCTAGGTCATATCTTTATCTCCAACATTATAATATAGAGCTGGCATTCCATAAATGCTGATCAAACTACACAAAGGTCCACAGGGGGTAATTAACATGAGAAAAGTTTGAGAACCATTCAGAGTTTTATAGTTGAACTATTACACATGATTGCTTATGGTTCTTTTCCCAAACATATTCAGATGTTGGAATTGTAATTTTTATGATTTAAAATATATATTCTTCAGTATTCTATGTTTCTAGTCTCACATTACTGAAAAGGTATAAGGGTCACTAGCAGTTCATAGGTTCTATTATTAATGAAGCTCAGTATATCCATCTTTAGGTGCATTCCATCTGGAGATATGTGATTTTTTTTCTGATATAGCATCCCCATAATGTATGATGATGAAATCAAGTATATCCAATACCAGTGGAAAATCCAAAATCTTTGATATGGCCCAAATTACTCTAATAGTAGCATCCAGAATAGAAAAAAAGAAAGCATGAAGTGTTTTTTTGTTTGTTTCTATGACAACCACATATGGAAATTTACCATTTCTTAGCAGAAGAAACAAGACAACAATGGACTTTGAAAATGAAGTTCAGCACTATTTAATTATAATTGATTTTTACTTTCAAAAATATGCATTCCCCAAACCTATAAATATTTATATTTGTTTTTACCTGATCACATGAGAAACAAATCCTCCTAAATGTCTTCCATTGCCTATAGAAATTCTAAGAGTTACGATAATTTTGTTTCTTTTACCTCCTCTGATGATAGGCCATTGACATCCCAGTATGATGTCAAAAACTTCAGTGCAGAATAGCCTCAATCAATTATACTCACATAAGTTCCAGGAGCTTATGGGTTGGTAGCGATCAGATCCATCCTGAACACAATGCATTGATTTATATCCTAATGCTCTAGGTATATATAATGCTCTAGGTATATATAAGTATATATAAGTGAGTGTGTCATGCAGAGATGGAATAAATTTCTAATCAAAACTTTCTCAGCTCCTTACTATGAATCTATGCCTTTTATTCTCACCAACTCTTTCTTCCCGTATCTGTCATGATGACTTTTTTCAGTCCCATGCAGTGACAATTTCTGCTAAGACGAGATCTGCTTACCATACTCTGCAGTACACAAATTTCCTACTCTGTAGTACACAAATATTTCTAGGGTATTTGGCAGCTGTCAATATTTTTGTTCATTTGTCTGTTTCATCATGCTCCAAAATTCTTTTGTATTCATTTGTATTAGATGGGCCAGTGCAAATTTGGTTTAGTTAAAGATGTACTATATAAGTATATATTACAGGGAGACACCCAAGGATCTCTCAACCCACATGGATACATCAGAAACATTAAAAAGAGAATAATGTGACTACACAGATGCTAAGGATAATTATTCTTCATATAACGAAGGTGGAAAAAAGACAAAGAAGATATCAGTACCTCTTTCCCCCCTAATTATTGTTAAATCATCTAGACTATTCTAATAATTTTCTTTTACAAATATGGTAATTTCATGTGGTCTGATATATTATTCTTGGGTTACACTTTAGAAGCTCAAAACATATTACTGTGATGCTTCACAAAAGTCCCCATTCTATGTTCATCCTATGCTCTAGAGCTTTTATTTCCCCTACCTTTTTCACAAATCGTCCCTTCCTTCTCTTCCTCCTATAGAATACCGTCTCTCCAGATTTCATGTGGTGAATAGACCACCACCCTGACCTCAGTTTTGTGTGGCCCAGCTTTCACTGTCAGGTGAATGAGACTCAATTCACAGCTGTAAATATCTATTTCAAAATCTCATTTTTAAAATGCTCCAGTGAAAAAAACCTGGGATTTTTAAGCGAGGTTTAGTGATTATCCCTTTATAGTTCTAAGGCTTTTTTATTTCACAAATGCCTAGATCTATATGAAGGTCTTTACTCCTTACAGGAAACTGTGGAATAACATCTTAACTCACACCTCAGTTTTGGCTTTCAGAAAGAGGTTTCCTGTGCCTTGTTATGTAAGTTGGTAACAGCTATCATGCCTCCCAATAAAGACAAAATTAGAAAGAGAAGTGGTCAGACTCTATCACAGCTCAAGTCTTAGACTGGCATTCATAACATCCTATTGTAGGATATAACCCCAATAAGTTTTGTGAGTATGAAAACTATCAAGAGGCTGGTGTTTTCCATAAGACTCCTTAGACATATTCTAGATTACAATTTATAATCTGATTATCTCCAGAAAACCTCTGATTTTTATTTCATATCATGTTTAGGTTGCCAACACTGATTACACCTACTAAAAATTTCCAAATTCACAACTACTCCTAGGTCCAAAGTGCTAGGAAATCTATGTTACTTAAACAGAAAGGAAACTGCAAACTGCATGTGGGGTAACTGTGTGCCACAGTTGAGTTGATGCTGGAAGTCATGTGCCTTCACAATGCATATTGTAACTTGAAGAGCCCATGACAAGGCATTCTCCATAACATAGATTCTGAAGTAGGTTGCTTAGATCAATGAGACCTTAGTAAGTGTGATACAAGCTGTAACTTTAAAAGGGCCTGTGCATTTAAGGCTTGCCCTCTTTCTCTGGACTTAGAAACATGAAACCAAATACAAACCAGCCAGAGCTACCCAGAGAAACCACTGTGAGTAGAACTGAAACGCCCCAGTCAACGCCTGCAAACCGCCATATATATGAATGAAGCCACCTATTTTGATCATTTCATGCTGCACTGAAAAACACCCCAAGTCTAGGTGGCTGGACAACATATATTTTCCTATAGAATATAGTATTTGGGTGTGACTTAGCAAGGGTAGCTCATTTCTGCTTCACCAGAAGCAGTTTAAAGCAGCCTAAAGTCACCTGAAGACTTCTACTCTGGTGATTGATGTTGACTGTAGATTGAGTGTGTCAGTTCCTTTCCATGGGAAACTTCTAGTATGGTTTCTCTGTGTGGGCCATTTTGGATGTCCTCTCGGCATGTTTGGTGGGTTGAGGAATGGATATCTGAAGAAACAAAGCTGGGGAGAAAATGTAAAGACTCAAAACATAGCCTCCGAAATCACACAGCTGGGATAGGACCATTCATATTCAAGGGGAAGAAATATGGACACCAGATTTCAATGGAATGCCAGCATATTATGATAAGAATAGCTTAAGAGATGGGCTATACATTACTAAGGCTGTTTTTGGAAAATACAATCCACCAGATTATCCTAGACTATCTAAACCCTGCTGACCTGCTAGAAAACTTTAACCTCATGAATAAGCCCAGAAGAGATCTATATAAGAATCACCCTAGGGGGAGGAGTCAAGATGGCGGAGAAGTAGCAGGCTGAGACTGCTTCAGCTAGCCGGAGATCAGCTAGATAGCTTATCTAAAGATTGCAAACACCTGAAAATCCATCGGCAGATCGAAGAGAAGAAGAACAGCAATTCTGGAAACAGAAA
>NC_081563.1:43134984-43254746 GCF_022355385.1 Mustela nigripes | reverse complement strand
ATTTGCTGTGCAAAAGCTTTTGATCTTGATGAAATCCCAATAGTTCATTTTTGCCCTTGCTTCCCTTGCCTTTGGCGTTGTTCCTAGGAAGATGTTGCTGCGGCTGAGGTCGAAGAGGTTGCTGCCTGTGTTCTCCTCAAGGATTTTGATGGATTCCTTTCACACATTGAGGTCCTTCATCCATTTTGAGTCTAGTAGGTTTTCTTTTAGTTATGTTGATTATTTCCTTCCTATGCAGAAGCTTTTTATTTTTATATAGTTCCAATAGTTTATTTTTTGCTCTTTAGTTTTCTTTGCCTCCAGAGAAATATCTAGAAAAATGTTGTTATAGACAATACCAGATAAATTACTACCCTCTTCTTTTCTAGGATTTTATGGTTTCAAGTCTTACATTTAAGTCCTTAATTAATTTTAAGTTTAGTTTTGTGTATGGTGTGGGAAAGTGGTCCAGTTTTATTCTTTTACATGTAACTGTCTAGTTTTTCCAACAGCATTTGTTGAAGAGACTTTTTCCCCTTGTATATTCTTGCCTCCTTTTTCAAAGATTAATTGACCATATAATCATGTGTTTATTTCTGGACTCTTTATTCTGTTCCACTGACTTAAGTGTCTCTTTTTGTTCTAGTACCATACTGTTTTGATTACTACTGCTTTGGAGTATATCTTGAAATCTGGGATTCTGATACCTCCAGTTTTTGTTCTTTTTTGTGGTTTCAAATAAATTTTGGTACTGTTTTCTCTAGTTCTTTGAAAATGCTGTTAGTATTTTGATAATAATTACATTAAACTGTAGACTGCTGTGGATAGTATGGACATTTTAACAACATTTGTTCTGTTCATAAGCATGGAATATCTTTTCATTTGTGTTGACTTCAATTTCTGTCATCAACTTTTATAGTTTTCAGATTACAGGTTACTCCTTGATTAAGTTTATTCCTGGGTATTTTGTTATTTTTGCTATGATTATAAATGTGATTGTTTTCTTAATTTCTCTTTCTGCTACTTCTTTTATCAATGCAAAGGAATACAATAGACTTCTATATATTTATTTTGTATCCTGAGATCTTACTGAATTCATTTATCAGTTCTGAGTTTTTCATAAAGTCCTTTGGGTTATCTATCATGTCATCTGGAAATAGTGAAAATTTCCTTCTTCCTTACCAGTTTGGATGACTTCTACTTCTTTTTCTTATCTGGTTGCTATGGCTAGAATTTCCAATACTATGTGAATAAAAGTGGTGAGAATGGACATCCTTGTGTTATTCTTGATCTTAGGAGAAATGATTTCAGTTTTTCCCCATTGATAATGAGGTTACCTGTGGGCTTTTCATATATGGCCTTTATTATTATTATTGAGGTATTTTCTTTCTAAACCTACTTTATTGAGGTTTTTTTTTTTTTTTATCATGAATAGCTGTTGTACTTTGTCAGATGCTTTTTCTACATCTATTGAAATGGTCATTTGGTTTAATCCTTTCTCTTGTTAATGTGTCATATCAAATTGATAGATTTGTGACTGTTGAACCACCCTTGCATTCTGGGAATAAATCCCACTTGATTGTGGTGAATTTTTTTTTTTTAATGTATTGTTGAATTCAGTTTTCTAATATTTTTTGAGGAGTTTTGCATCTATGTTCATTAGAGATATTGGCCTATAGTTTTCCTTTTTTTTATGGTGTCTTTATCTGGTTTTGGTATCAGGGTGATACTGACCTCATAGAATGAATTTGTAAGTTTTCCTTCCTCTTCATGTTTTTATAATAGTTTGCGAAGAATCAGTATTAACTCTTCTTTAAATGTTTGGTAGTGGAGCACCTGGATGGCTCAGTCAGTTAATCATCTGCTTTTGGCTCAGGTTATGATCCTTCTTAGAGGGGAGCCTGCTTCTTCCTCTCCCTCTGCCTGCTGCTCTACCTACTTGTGCTCTCTATCTTTGTCAAAGATTAAATTAAAAATTTTTTTAAATAAATAAATAAAAATAAATGTTTAGTAGAAATCACCTGTGAAGCCATCTGGTCCTGAGCTTTTGTTTGTTAAGAATTTTTTGATTACTGATTCAATTTCATTATTTGTAATCAGTGTGTTCAAATTTTCATTTCTTCCTGATTCAGTTTTGGTAGGTTATATGTTTCTAGGAATTTTATCCATTTCTTCTTGCGCCACTTGCTGGCACATAATTTTTCATAATATTCTCTTTCAGGCTTTGTATTTCTGTGGTGTTTGTTGTTATTCTCTTCTTTCATTTCTAATTTTGTTTGAGTCTTCTTTGTCTCTCACTATGTCTCTGTCTTTCTCTCTGCCTCTCTTTCTCTCTCTCTCTTTTTAATTTTTATGAGTCTGGCTAAAGGTTGATCAGTTTAGCTAATCTTTCAAAGAACAAGCTCCTGGTTTCATTGATCTATTCTATTGTGTGATTTTGGTTTTGTTTTGTTTCATTTGTTTCTATTTTGTTTATTTCTGCTCTAATCTTTATTATTTCTTTCCTTCTACTGGTTTCGGTTTTTATTTGTTCTTTTTTTACCCCCCTAGCTTCTTCAGGTGTAAAGTTACGTTATTTATTTGAGACTTGTTTTGTTTTGTTTTGTTTATTTAGGCAGGCTATAAACTTTAGGTATTGCTATAAACTTTCCTCTTAGACTAGTTTTTGGTTCATCCCAAAGATTTTCGAGTGTAATGTTTTCATTTTCACTTGTCTCCATGTAATTGATTTCTTCTTTGACCTTGGTTTAGTGGCATGTTATTTAACCTCCATGTATTTGTGTTCTTACAGATTTTTTTCTGGTGGTTGATTTCAGTTTTGTAATGCTGTAGTCAGAAAAGATGCATGATATGACTTCAATCTTTTTTAACTTGTTGAGACTTTTTTTTGTGGCCTAATAAGTGATATTCTGGAGAGTCTTCCATGTATACTTTTAAAGAGTGTATATTCTGCTATTGTAAGGATGCTATGTTCTGAAGATATTTTTTTAGATCTATCTGGTCCATTGTGTCATTCAAAGCCACTGTTTCCTTATAGATTTTCTGTTTGGATGGTCTAGCCATTGATGTAAGTGGGGTGTCAAAGTCCCCTACTGTTATTGTATCCCTATTGATTACTTCCTTTATGTTGTTATTAGCCTGCTTTATGTATTTGGGTGCTCCCATATTGAGTACATAAATTTTTATAATTGTTATATCTTCTTGTTGAATTATTCCCTTTATGACTATATAGCGTCCTTCTTTGTCTCCTATTAAAGTCTTTGTTTTGAAGTCTAGTTTGTCCAATGTAAGTATTACTACCCCATCTTTACCTTCACTTCCATTTGCATGGTAAATTCTTTTTATGCTTTCATTTTCAATCTGTAAATATCTTTAGGTCTGAAGTGAGTCTCCTGTAGGCAGCATGTAGATGAGTCTTGCTTTTTTATCCATTCCATCACCCTGTGTCTTTTGAAGTAGTGTTAAGTCCATTTACATTCAAAGTAATTATTGATCAGTTTATACTTATTGCCAATTTATTATGGTTGTTTTATGGTTATTGAGGATGGCAACTTTTTCACCTTTGTATCTCTAGCTTCAATATCTAGTTGCTCAATAATCTTGTTTAATACAACTGAATAACATTATTCATTTTACAAAAGGTTTTGCTATAAGTAATATTACCTCTTCTAATGAATTTGTGATTTGAAAAGTTAATATTCTAATTCAGGAATACATCTACCACGAAAAGAAAGATTTTGCCCATAATTTCTTCGCACTGACAATATATAAAAATCCTAGAATGTCAGAGCAACTGTCTCATTGTTCATAGTTTATGTTTCAATTATACATTGCTCATCTCTTTCTCAGTCTATTCATTATGTAGGAAGTTCTCTCTGAAATGCCTCTACTTATATTTTCCTCTTAATTCCTATCTCTCCTCCAAAACCCAGTTTAGGAATTAGCAACCTCCTTCTTAATACCTTTCTTGACCCTCTTGCTAAAAATCATCTCTCCTTTATTGATCTCCCAGAATACATTATATGCATTTTTTATATTCATTCAACTCTTGATTATTCTGTGCATTGATTAATTAACTAATGGCCAGGGTCATTTAAGCTTTGAAAATAAAGATATGACTAAAGCAAAAGATTTGACTTTAGAAAGTTTACAAACTAGTGAAAAAAAATAGATGTTTAAGCAAAGCATTGTAAAGAATTGGGAAGAACAAAACAATAGTGGTATGAACTGAATTTGTTATATATATGTATTTATGCCTCTTCATAAGAATATAACGTATATAAACCTTTGCAAAAAAATGCAGGGTTTTTACCTAGACTTGAATTCACATAGAATTTTTCTGAAATTAACTGCAGGCACTAATAGATTAAGAAGGCTTTTTGCAAATCTCCAAACTGAAATTGATTGTTGTCATTGTAATAGTAATTGGCTACTATACTTACTAGAATGGGTATGAGGAAATGAGGCCCCAAATATTAGTTAATAAATAACACCTATAACTGCGAGTCAATTGGTAAATATACTGATAGTTATAAAGATATATTCAGTCATCATATTTCTTTTAAGTTGGAAGGTAATATAATTGTGCAGGTGATTAATTAATTAACTCAGTGTCTCTAGCTACAGAGGTTAGCTAGAGAAAAATACTTCTGCAGGCATACATGACATATTAGGCTAATGGGGGATAATGAAATGTGATAGAAACGAAACCAGCTACAGTGAAAAAGTGATCCCAACGCTCAGGTCTCCAAATGGGATTTGGTTTTTGGGAAGACCTAAGGTAACTACTGATTTTGACCCAATGATCTCTTGTTTCAAGATCTGATTCAAATAGTATTCCATCCCATGGAATGCTGATGTTATTCAGATTTTTTATTTTCTGTTCAGCCCCATGTTAAGACCTATGTTACTTTCCTGCTGTTTAAGATTTCCTGTAGCATGGGAGAAAATAATGTACTTAGCTAATCTTATTAGAAATCTTATCTATTTTGTCCCCTTTCTCCATTATGTAATAATGCACTCAAGGAAGAATGCATGAACAATCAAATGGATGTATTTACCCAGAGATTAGGAGAGGGATCTGGGTTTAATATATTAATGTAGAAGTCACCAGCTCATAAAAGATGGTATAACTTGGAGTAGATAAAATCCCCCATACAGAATACAGAGCAAAAACAGAGGATTAAGGATAGAACTCTGAATGGGTGTGGGAGGGAAGAACTCTGAATAGGGAATGTTTACTTTCAAGATATTTGTAGGTTTTGATTAGCTCATAATGGAGCTAGAAAAGCAGAAATGGATGTTTGGGTGGCTCAGTTGGTTGAGTGGCTGCCTTCGGCTCAGGTCATGATCCCAGCCAGCATCCTGGAATTGAGTCCCACATCTGGCTCCTTGCTCTGCGGGGAACCTGCTTCTCCCTCTGCCTCTGCCAGCCACTCTGTGGGGCTGTGCTCGCTCAATCACTCTCTCTTTCTGGCAAATAAAGAAAATCTTAAAAAAAAAAAAAGAAAGAAAGAAAGAAAGAAAGAAAGAAAAGTAGAAGGAACAAGCTACTGTAGTGTTACAAATCTGAAGAGACTATATCAAATTGGTTTGAGTATTTGATAAGAAGTCAGGGAAAATTGAGGAGGCAAGAAGTATGACCTTGGAATGAGAAGTTTTAAGGAAGTGATGGGACATTATAATGCCATGAGTATAAAAGCAGGAGAAGGAAACATCAAGGTAGGGAAGGTGAGGGTGGCCTCAAGGAAACAGGTTCATCTGTAGCAGTATCTTCCTGTGAATATATAGTTAGGAAAAGAAGATGCATGCCAAGTAGAGGAGGAAAATGGGAATGGGAATGATTTAAGCAAAACAAAGCAAAAGCATAGCTTTGATTTCAAGTAAATATTGGGAAGTCATCCTCACTGTAAAACCCATTCCTACATTATTTTCTACGATTATCTGTTCCTTGTTTATAACCTACTTAAAGACTGCTACAGTCAGCAATCTCTCAACTGCTTCATTGCTTGGACCATTAGCATTGATATTAGCCTTTTCCTTGGCTGGAGCTCATCCTTATATTATGTGTACTCTTGCTAATTCTAGGGAGAAAAGAACTATGATACAATATTGTACAAATACTCTTAGACACACAAGTGAACCAATTATCCTTGTCCAGCTGAAGTACAATGGTTTAAATCCCAACTTTAGTGGAGATAAGACTTAACGCTTCAGACATCATGTTCTTGAGGTTCATTTCAGTGAATTATAAATGCATCCAAAGAGTATTAATGCTTTCTAACCATAAGAAGAGGTATTTACAAGCTTTTTTTTTCTTTTACAATTTAGCTTTGTTTGGGAGAAATAAGAGACTGGAAAAATTGATGTATTCATAAATAGAAAATGTGCATCTCTCCCTATATGTCATTATCCATCTCAGTTTTTCTGTATACATTTATGATCACTTAATATCTATCTTTGTGAATATTTCCCTGTTTCCTCCAAAGTATTTGCTAGCAAATTTTTAATTTCATTAGAAAAGTTAATTAGGAACTGAAATGGCATGAATTTCAATAAAACTATCAATCAACTATGGAGTAAGGTAGAACAAATGTCTTTTCATATTCTAACCCTTTAATTAAGACAGAAATACTTAATATAAATATATAAACAAATGTAAATAAATATTAAAAAATCCTTAAGTTTTAGGCAACCTTAGTTAAGAAAACCTTAATAAGTACAACAAATCATGTTATTTCATTGATAAACAGTAAGATTATTAGCAAAATTATGTATCTCTTTTCTGCTTTTTTAATTAATTATTTTTATTAACATATAATGTTATTTGCCCCAGGAATGTAGGTCAGTGAATCGTCGGGCTTACACACTTCACAGCACTCACCATTTCATATACCCTCCCCAATGTCCATAACCCAACCACCCTCTCCACACCTCCCTTTCCCCAGCAACCCTCAGTTTGTTTTGTGAGATTAAGAGTCTCATGGTTTGTGTCCCTCCCAATCCCAGCTTGTTTCAGTTTTTCCTTCCTTACCCTCCAAACCCCCCATGTTGCCTCTCAAATTTCTCATATCAGGGAGATCATATGATAATTGTCTTTTTCTGATTGACTTATTTTGCTCTGCATAATACTCTCTAGTTCCATTCATGTCAATGCAGAAGGCAAGATTTCATTTCTTTTGATGCCTGCATAGTATTCCATTGTGTCTCTATGCTCCTGATTCATACTTTTTTTTTTTTTCCTGCTTTAGAAAAATGGATCTGGGTCCTTTAAATATTTTTCCTTTGCCAAATGGCACGATGTTAAACTTTGTTAGTAGATGTTGATAGGTTGATATTATAGACAGAAAAGGTTTTGTTTCTTGCTTTTGGTGCTTACTCACCAAGTTCCTGTTCTGCCCACAGCTTTCTCAGCACCCAGCTTCTGCTGTGCCTGAGTAGTCAGCAGTACCAGTGGTCAATGCTTTGGTTGACAGTGTCCTTTGGGCACACTTATAGTGCTGCTGTTCTAGTAAGACTCCCCATGAACTTTCTCAACATCCTAGGGAAAGGATTTCCAGCAAGTTCCATGAGTATAATACTCAGAAACTTCTCTGCTATGTTGTAGGCTGTGTCTAGGCTTTTTTCAACAAGGCATAGATCCCAGCCCTAAGGGCAGTAGTTCCTCCTTATATATGATATTCTTGTATATTTTTAGAGTTCCCTTTACTTCTTACTAGCCAGTCCTTTATTACCCAACATCTTGTTATAATTAAAGGTTCTTTATATTAAATTCCTTTTGTTCAAATTATTCTGTGTTTTCCTTCTCCTGTTTGGACCCAAACTTATAAACATTCTCCATGATATAATTATGTACCCAAGTTTCTCTTAGAGCAGAAATGATTCAGTATTCCCTGAATAAAACCATCCATAGTATCTACATAGAATGTTCAGGTGTTCATTCTCTCTTTCTCAGGTAAGTCTCTTTTGCAGGGCTTCAGTATTGGCTCTGGACTTTATAACCTATCTGGGTCCATTACTGGCTCTCAATCCAGAGGTAATGGAGGCCCAGATTTTTTCTAGAATCCTGATTTTGTTTTACAGGGTTTGGTACTAAGGTATTTCTAGTTGTTTTTATTTGGATAAACCCCACTTTTTTCCCTTAAGAAAGCTGTGTAACAGTTAACAGTAAAAGATAAGATAATTGATATTTGAGAAATTTTTATTTACCCTACATGTTAGCTTTTTGGAAAAGAACTGCCAAGTAGGAATTTCAAGAGTAAAAGCAAAAGTTAATGCATATGAATCAAACAGAAGAGGCCTTAGAGATTAAATAGTATGGTTTCAAATCTCCATTCCAAACAAAATAAAACAAACAAACAAACAAAAATCTGTATTCAGGTATCCTGAAAATCAGATATGCTAACCAGGTGTACTAGTTAGAAGTTCAGAGAAATACCATGTGGAGGTTGAGAGACTTCATGCTAGGCAATAAAGACAAAAAGAAATAATTTTATGCATATTATTCTTAAAACCCTATAATAAAGACCCATGCCTTTGTCACCAGGGTCAAGGTAATATATAATTGCAAATCAGTCACTCATAGAACAAAGGAGTTCAAGAATTCTAGGACATAGATTTAGGCAAATGAGAAATATGAAACATCCGTAGTCAGCCTATGAGACAATATTGATCAATTATCCCTCAAATAGATACATAATATCATGAACCTGCATTTACTTCCCTAACAGGAAAGAAGTCCCTGATACCATTAACCAGAGACATACTATGCAAACAAGAAATATGGCACAGCAATTATGTTCTTACCTATTATTCAGATGCTTTGTATTCTTTTCACATTTGTTTCCCTATATGATCTGTCAAAATGGAATTGGACTGAGAAAATCTCTCATTTAAGTTGCATATTTGACAGTTTCTCTCTGTAAGGTTAAAATATGTATTGGCTAATAACTAGAGGAGTTTGAGGTTTTACAGACCTAGCTTTGATTTCCCAGCTCTGTCATTTTTAGCATTTTGAATTTGACTATATCAGGGAAGTGCTTCATTCTTTCTTTACATTTGCAAAATAGAATAATAAAACCTACTTGCAGTTTTTGTTGCATAAAGTAAATCAGAATATCTATAGAACCTTTTATTTAGTTCAGTGCTTCTTTATCATGCAAGTATAACAAATGATTTCTATTCTTATCTATACTGTCATTAGTTAACATTAACTTACTTATTTACATGATATATGTATTATATATAGAATTGTTCTGATGCTCTAGAGCATACATTAAATTAATTAAAAACACTTTGGAATGAAAGTTCAGCTGTAGTTATCCAGATTCTGTATTGTATAAATTACTTGCACAATTAAAAACTGTAAACACTTTTGTAAATGGAATTCTAGCATATCCCTTAGTGATTGCTTCTGTAACATTCACTGTTACAGAATGTTTTATTTGCATGAAATTTAATATCAGTAAATTCATGATGGACTCTAGAATGAGTATATGATATTCTTGAATTTTATATCTTATTTCATATGTATATGTATATGAATTTTGTATCATTATTTCAATAAGTGTATCTTATTTCAAAGATAGTCTACAAAATTCTAAGTAATATCTCACATAGAAGTATCTGTACAAATACATGGGAGCTTATAGTAATGATTAAATTTGAAGACATAACATTTGGTTCAATCATACTGTAAGGTAAATAAAGAAAAAAATAATTTTTAAGGTTTATTTTGAGAGATAAAGTGCATGAGAAGGGGAAGGGGTGAGAGGGAGAGAATTTTTTTTTTTTTAAGATTTTATTTATTTATTTGACAGACAGAGATCACAAGTAGGCAGAGAGGCAGGCAGAGAGAGAGGAGGAAGCAGGCTTCCTGCTGAGCAGAGAGCCCTATGCAGGGCTCAATCCCAGGACCCTGGGATCATGACCTGAGCCAAAGACAGAGGCTTTAATCCACTGAGCCACCCAGGTGCCCCGAGAGGGAGAGAATTTTTAATCAGACTCCCCACTGAGTGTGGAGCCCAGTGCAAGCCTGACTGAGCCTTCCAGGCACCCCAGGAAAAAATAATTTAACCCAGTTGTAATTAGACACACAAAGGATACTGACATTTAAAGATCAGGGACAAAAGAGGCAAATATGAACAATATCAATAATAGAGTTAATGATATATGATGTCATAGAAACCAGTAGCAAGCACTTCAACTACAGTAAAATTAAACAGAAGTCAACAAAATGCTCAGAGAGGAAAAACAAACAGTTTCAAGGAACAAATTATTTCACAAATATTGGCAAGGATATGAAGAATTTGGACCACTTGTGAACCCTTGGTGGGAACGTAAACTGGTATAGCTGATTCAAAAAACAGGATAGCAGTTCCTGAAAAAATAAAAATAAAAATAAAATTACCATATGATCCAGAGCCAAAGAGGTATTTGTACAACCATGTTTATAGCAGCATTCTTAACAATAGAAAAAACATGGAAACAACCCTGGGAACCTGGGTGAGTTGGTTAGGTTGTCTGACTCTTGATTTTGCTTCAAGTCATGATCTCAAGGTCATAAAATCGAACCCTAAATGGTGCTTTGTACTCAGCGGGGAGTCTGCTTGAGATTTTCTACCTCCCCCTCTCCCTTTGCCTCTCCCCCTGCTCTTCTGTGCTTTCTCTCTCTGTCTCCCAAATAAATAAACAAATCTTAAAAAAAAAAAAAAAGACAAGGGAACAACCCGACTATGGATGATTAGATAAGCAAAATGTGATATATATGTACAGTGTATTACTATTCAGACTTTAAAGGGAAGGAAATTCTGACATATGCTGCAACATAGATAAACCTTAAGGACACTAGATCAAGTGAAATAAGCCAGTGACAAAAAGACAAATACTGTATGACTTCACTTAAATAAGGTACTTAGAGGAATCAAAATCATTTAAACAGAAAGTGTAATTTTAATTACCAGGAGCTGAGAGGTAGGGTGAAATATGGTGGCTGTTGTTTACAGGGTATAGTTTCAGTTTTACAGATGAAAGAATTCTGGGGATGGATGGTGGTGCTAATTGCCCAACATTGGGAATGTATGTAATACCACTCAACTGTATGCTTAAGTATGGTTAAAATAGTACATTTTATGTTGTGTATATTTTACCAGAATAACTTCTTTTTAGAAACAAGTTATCTCTGCTTATCCCACTGAGACAATTCTCTAAAGAGTTAAAATTTGGTGTGAACTAATGTTGTCAATAAGTATAGATCACACAATCAGGGATTCTGATATTACAGGAAAGAATGAAAAGTTATTGCTTGGGATAGTACTTGGGTTCTTTTATGCAAATTATGGAGGTTCCAAAATGTTTCAAGTTTCATCCTGAGGGATAAAACAATCTGCAAGGAAATAAGCAAAGAAATGAATAGATGCCACCAATGGATAACCGTGCAGTTTATCATACTTTTCTAGGTTATTTAATTCTAGTATTTTGTTAGTTTTGAGATATTTTACTACTTTTCAAGTTACAGATAACTGAAAGAAATTAAAAATTTTGTATAGACATGCAAATGAGTAATTTCCAGTGAAGGTTCTACTGACTTCTCTCCTCCAGTTTAGAAGAGTCCAGCTTTACTCCTTTTTTGGTTTTCCTCCAAGTTTTTATTTAAATTCCATTAGTCAACATATAGGATAACATTCAAGTATAAAATTCAGCAATTCATCACTTACATATAATAATAAATGCTTCTTTTTGTGCATTCATTTCAGTATTTCTGATCTAAAAGTGTGACTTTGTTTGTATTGTTCTTTTAACAACCTTACTGGTTTCTTCTTTCATAGTAAGTTACATAAAACCTGTGACACATGTTCATTTTATATGTGTGCAATTTTCATGATTTTATATTTTTTAATAATTGTTCTTTAACCAAATAAGAAAGTGAATAATAACAATATTAACAATAAGGATGATTAAGAACTACCCACATGAACATATTCCCTTGACTCCAGACAAGGCCTTTTTGCTGAATTCCTGCCAGCTCTTTAATCTGATGAACTTCAAATAAAGCAATTGTCCCAAAGCCCACCTCTTTCCCCTTTTCCTAAAATGAACCCTAAAAAAGCAGCATTATCCTTCTTTGCACTGAGGCCCTAAAGTAAAATATCAGGAACTGCCAGACTTACAGTTTATAAAAATAGAATATATATAGTTGAAAGTTTTAGAAGCAAGCAAGAGAGAACGTGGAGATGAAAATGAAACTTATATGCTTTTTTGGTTAATTTAATTGAAGTAAATATCCACTGGCCCTGGAAGGGAGCCTCCCAAAATTACATTATGTCCTCTTTCCTAAATTCTCAAAAAATTCTGAAAGTAAGAATTGTATGAGGGCAGCAAAATATGTTTTATTTAAATATTGGTAGATGACTCCTCCCATCTATAAATGATCCTGGTTCATTTAAATGTAGAAATTATAGGACTAAATTCCTATTTCAATTCTCTAAGTTACTTTTGAGATGGGAATATATTTTTGAAAAACTATATTAAGTATGATAGAATTAATTATGTGATGTCTTTCCTCATTTCCTCCAGAAGTCTGCATTGCCTTTCTTAAGTACAATTCACTTAGTTTGTAGAAGTTGAAGAAAAATTTAGTGTTACATTATTCATTCTGGTATGTGAATATAAAATACATTTTATCTATCTCACTATTTGTTGAATTGAAATCTTGGGAATTGCTCTTTAACATTTTGAAATGGGAGTGTTTATTAGAGAAGTAGGAAAGATTCTTTATAAACAGAAATTAAAGTCTGCTGGTAAACACACCAAGTTCAAAGAAAAAAATATTATGCATGTGCACGGCTAATATATAGTCAGTGGCTGGTTTAATTTCAATTTAATAAATATAAATGTAATATTTATATAGTGTATACTGGCACAGTGCTATATGTTATATTCTATGAATAACGGTGACAATCTAGAATATATACAAAGCAGATGAATAATTGAAGCCATGTTATAATTAAGGCAGTTATTGAAATACCATGTGTATAGCTGCACAAGAAAATCTAAAGTTGGAAAAATGATATTTTAATGTAACAAATACAAGCCATGTTTAGAATTTATTCAAAACTAGTGTTTTAACTAGGTTCCTTCCATGGCCCTAAACACTGATACAAGGATGGCGCATCCCCTTGTGAAGAGTATGAATGACATGTTCTAAAGGACAAAATAAGAGAAATCCAAACATGAACTAAGTAAAACTCCAATGTAGTCAGAGAACAGTTTCAGTGGGAGTGACAAAGGATACTGGCCATGGTCAGAGACTAGAAAGTTTGAATTTAAGAATTCAGGAATGTGACAGTCTTTATTAATTCTTATTGCCCCTTTATCAATAACCTGATAGAAAATGGAAGTCATATATTCCTGTTATTTCATTTTGCTTATACATACATATATGTATGTACATACGTGTGTGTGTGTATATTTGTTTTTCTTACATATTTTCCCGACTTTGTTTTGTGTTTTAGTCTTGTATATAAGGGAAAACATAGCTAAGAGTACAAACAGATATTGTATTCTAATCTTTTTTATTTTATTTTATTTCAGTGTTCCAGAATTCATTGTTTATGCACCACACCCAGTGCTCCTCGCAATACATGCCCTCCTTAATACCCACCACCAGGCTCACCCAACCCCCCTACATCCACCCTTCTAAAACCCTCAGTTTGTTTCTCAGAGTCCACAGTCTCTCATAGTTTATCTCCCCCTCCAGTTTCCCCTCACTCACTTCTCTCCATCTCCCAATGTCCTCCGTGTTATTCCTTATGCCCCACAGTAAGTGAAACCATATGATAATTGACTCTCTCTGCTTGACTTATTTCACTCAGCGTAATTCTTACCCCTGCCACTGTGTAACTGTGTAGTGCTCTTTCAGCTATCAATTAGAGCATTTGAACGTTGATTGCCTTGAAGTAGATATCCTAAATTCCATTTTTATATGTCTGTCTAGATGTGGACTAAGTATTTTAGAAAAATTTTATTTTCTTTGTTTTAACTTCTTAATTGTCATGAGACTTCAGTCCAAAAAAATGTTTAAGAAATACTCCTTCTCCAAATCCAATCATAAAAGCCAAGAAATCTTTTTATTTTTTTCAAATTACCTTTGGTTTTGAAAGTGTTGAGCAAGTGTTTATGGAAGGAGTTTATTTTTAGGTTGCCTGGAACTATTCAGTCAGGCCACCTAATGTATATGCAGCTCTGAATAAATATTTAAATATAATGAGCAAGACATAACTAAAAACAACTACTTAAAAATATGTGTGTAACAGGGGATAATCTTGATATATGACAGTTTTTCATATGATTAATTATGGGCATACATAAAGCAAATAGTATTTTTAAAATATTCTTTGCCTTGGGTGAGATGAGAACGGTTTTTTGGTAGTTGGTAGTTAATTTGAAGTGAATTAAGGAATTCTGCATTCATGGTATCTAATCCTATCATTGCTCCTTATTGGGAATGCAGCTTAAATCATTTAATTTTACCGTGCTGTGCCTCAATTTCTCATCGAGTTTCTCATTTGAATCTGACTTTGCAATTAAATCAAATAATTTACTTGAAATAGTGTTACAAAAATTAAACCATGTAATTTTTATGGATGAGGTTTTTTGTTCATTGCATAGATTTCATTTAGGTATAAGATAAAGTGGTACAGAATAAATGAAAACAGGTGGGCAACCTGCATGCCCGGTGGAAAGCTTTAACATGTGAGACAACTTTCTTTTTTTTTTTTTTAATAGAAAGGGACTTCTTTTTAGAACGGTCTTAAATAATGGGAGTTTCTAAATGTGCCAATTAAAAATGTTATATATTTGAACTATGAGTAAGATAGGCTGTGGCTTTCAATTTCCTGTTTTGTTTTTTTTTTTTTAAGGTTTTAATTATTTGACCCATAGAGAGATCACAAGTAAGCAGAGTGTCAGGGAGGCAGAGGGAGAGGGAGAAGCAGGCTCTCTGCTGAGAAGAAAGCCAATGAAGGGCTCTATCCCAGGACCCTGGGATCATAATCTGAGCGGAAGGCAGATACTTAAGCAACTGAGCCACCCAGGTGCCCCTCAATTTCCTTTTTCAGAACACCTATACACATGGGGTGCCTGGTGGCTCAGTCGGTTAAGTGTCTGACTTCGTTGGCTCAGATCATGATATCAGGGTCCTGGGATGGAACCCTGCTTCCTGCTCCCTGCTCAGCAGGGAATCTGCTTCTCCTTCTTCCTTCTCATTCTCTCTCTCCCCTTTCATTCTCTCTCTCTCAAATAAATAATTTTTTTTTTTTAAAAAGAGCAACTACACACAGATATTGATGGTAATATAATATTCTCGAGGAGAAATTTGTTCTAGAAGGACTGAAAAGAACTGCTTTTTTAAAAGGATATATCATACTCTTTGGTGAATTCTAATTCCTATATAAGGTAATATTTCAATAATATGCCAATAAAAATCTTCATGAGACGTTTCATGAGGTATTGAGTTAATTTTTAGAAAAAAAATATACCTATGAAAATGTAAAAGAGAAGAATTGTAAAGGGATACACTGTATCCAATAGTAAAATGTTTTAGAACTGTAGTATTTATAAAAATACTGGAAAGCACAGGAATAAACACATTATTAGAAAAGATTAAAACAATTGCAATCTAATATATATTACAATGAGCAGTATAATAGTAACATTTTTTTAAAAAGCAGGTAAAAGATTAAATATGACACATAGTGTGTGTCATAGTTATTTAGAATTAGTTATTTAGACATGCCAAATTTTTAGTTATTTACTTATTAGTTATTAGTTATTTATTAATTAGTTATTTAGACATGCCAAAATTTAAATTTTTGTATCAGAACATAGAATAACGTTAATTTGAAGTGAATTAAGGAATTTAAAAAAATAAATGTAAGAGGCAAGTATATTATGCCACTATAAACTGGTAAGAAAATAACAAATAAAAATAAAAGATGGGATTAGTAAAACATAAAATATAAGTACCTTACATCAAAATAAGATAAGTAAAAGAAAATGATTAATTAAAAACATCTTTGTCACACATTGACAATTTTCTTTAATAAAAAGCAGATTTTATTTTTGTGTTCTTTTACAGTAAACTTCAGCAAAAGGTCATGTCAGTGTAGAAACAATATTAAGAGATAATTTTATTATTTTTTTTTGAAAAGGGGTAGTAAGAAAGGAAAGGAAAATGGAAGAAAGGAAGGAAGAAATCAAATAATTACTGATAAAATAAAAATTTATCTTTGCCAGTGATTTTAATGCCAGTAATTTAACTTAAGTTCATTTGCCAGTAAGTTAAACTACGCATTAAAAATAATAAATATTGAGTCTAGGGGCACCTGAGTGGCTCATTCAGTTAAACCTCCAACTGGATTTCATCTCAGGGCATGATCTCATGGGTCAAGAGATCAAGACCCGTGTTGGGTTCTACCCTCATTGAAGAGTCTGCTTGAAAGTCTCTTTCTTCCTCTCCCTCTAGCCCTCCCCCACTTGTGCATGTTCTCGCTCTCAAATAAATAAATAATTTAAATAGTTTATTCTGTTTTTGCCTGTTTAACTTAGTCAATTTTTAAAGGCAATCACCAGTATTGGAATGAAAGCTAGCAATGGCCATTGTCATCTTCTGTTTGGGAGACTCCACTGGTACAAGCTTTCAGGGAAAGGTGTAATTGGGAAATGTATTTAAAAAATACATATATATATAATGCTCTATATATACATGTAAATATATACATATATATGAAGGATAACTTTGACACTAATTCTGACTTAAGAATTTTAACCTTGAGACTAAGTGTCTGCCTTCAGCTCAGGGTCCTGTTATCAAGCCCCACACTGGGCTCCCTGCTCAGTGGGAAGCCTGCTCCTCCTTTTTCCCCTGCTTGTGTTCTCTCCCCGTCCTGCATCTAATATATAAATAAAATCTTAAAAAAAAATAATTTTAACCTAATCTGTAAGGCATTGGTTATGTTATGTATGACTCTTCAGTGTTTCTAACATGTAGAAATAGGAAACAATCTAAATGTTTGGTGTATAAGTACTTGAATAGTGTTTATGATATCTCTCTCTCTTTTTTTTTTTTTAAGATTTTGTTTATTTATTAAACAGAGAGAGACACTCAGCAAAAGAGGGAATACAAGCAGGGGGAATGAGAGAAGGAGAAGCAGGCTTCCCATTGCGCAGGTAGCCCAACGAGTGGCTAGATTCCAGGACCCTGGGATCATGACCCAAGACGAAGGCTGACACTTAATGACTGAGCCACCCAGGTGCTCCGAGTCTGTGCTATCTCTATGGGAAACTATATCTATATGTAAGGGAGTAAAGTAATAATGTTGATGGAGAAGGCTGTAAGTAATGGATTCAAATTTGTTTTTTAGAATACATCACAGTAAAATTAACTTTGCATTCACAGAAAGTGAGGATTGGAAGATAATTCATACATATATAGTATTAACAGTGAAACTTGGTATAAATTAAAAGTGTTCTTGTTCATTAAATATAAATTAATGATAAAAATTAATCATACTGATGTTTACATAAAATTTAGTGAAGTAAATATTTAACTGGAGATCTAATAGTTTTTTTATTAACCTTTTTTCTGGTAAACTTTATTATTTTGATAATTAAAACCTTTATTATAGATAGAATCCCATGATGAAATGTATGTTGTGAAAAAAAAAATACCTTAGGCAAGAGGAAATTTTCTGATGAAAATTCTGTATCAAATTCATCTACCTGATATGTATTACCATAGTAACAAATGAACCTAGCCTGTCTGTTTTTGGCCTTGTAGTCTTAGAAGTATTTACAACTGTGACCTTTCTCTTCATCAGATGATGCTAATAGTGATCATCCTGGCAAAATTTATATGGTTATAGTATTTTATGAACTGCAAAATGGACACATGAATTACCAGTTGTTATTCTCATACAAACTCCTGTGAAGCAGTTAAGGTTGATGGTACTTTCCCCAATTTACAGATGAAGTAAATGAGGCTTAGAATACAGAATAAGCATCCCAATGCCACACAGATAAGTGGCTGAGATGACACCATTCCATCTCTTTTCTAGTCCTGACTTCATAAATCTTGTAGCTTTTTAAACATACGGATATGAGAATTCATCAGTTTCTGCTTTGTGAAATAAACGAATGGATAAAAATGTTTGCGTATTTGCTTGTGTGTGTGTGTGTGTGTGTGTGGTAGTTGCCATGAAGTGCTTATTAAGTAATTAGTTCAGTTTTGTAAATTTTAATGAGCATGCAAATCACTTGGGGGTTTTATTAAAATGAATAATTTGTTCGGTAGTTCTGGGATGAGATGTGAGATTTCACATTTCTAGCAAGCTCTTTGTCTGTCCTTGGGCCACACTTTAAAAAGCAAGATCTTAATTCTAATAATTGTGCTTTTTTCAAGTATGTCAAAATAAGCAAGAAAAATATATTCTATCTGACCATGTTTTCTTTCTTTCACCCCCCACTACAAAGGAAGGTATTCTTTATATTATATTTGAAACTCTTAAAAGGAACATTTAAATATTTTCTTTTAATTTCTTTCTACCTGCAAGCAATGTCATATCTCAGGAAAAAGATTAAAGGTATAGGAATCCAGTAGCAAAAAATACTTACTTAAATGTACTTGTGTTCAGATTTTCACATTTGCTATCATAGCTCTTGTAGTTTTTCACCTGTTGGTCTTCAAATAGAAACATTGTAGCTTTTAGACATTTTTCCCCCACTCACTCATAAGAACAAAGGTGATAGTAATTCTTCAAAACTATTTTGTGTCACAGCCAGCACGATGAATCGACCGGGAAAACCGTGAGGGCTAAGAGGATGGTGAAAAGAAATTAAGAGACAAAGAGATGGGGGCAGGAGGGACACTGAAGATGATGTCCAACAGTGCCAATTTTATTCCACATCTTATAAGCATTTATAAGGCAGACGAGAATAGGAGGAGCAATACATCAGTACATAGTCAGATGACTGCAAGTTTCTATAACAAGTTTACATTAACTACAAGCAAACCTTGTGATGCCAGGTAGTTTCGTCTAAAGCCATTAGCAAGAATCAACCAGGGAGTCAGTTATGGGAAGTACAGAACAACAAGGACCAACTAAGAATTCATGACCCTGACCACATTGTTCCCTTCTGTAGGGGGAGCATGTGGGAAGTCACATAGGCGAGCGCACGACACATAGCGCAGACCCTTTCTCAGTGTTACTCAACTTTCCTGTCCTTAACCTTGTCAAGGTGTCCGGACTTTGAAGGAGACACAAGTCAGGGCCTGGTTTGGTCCTCGACTCCAATCGTGTAGTGGCCTCCAACAATTTTGTTACTAGAATTATGCTTAATACGTAGTTTTTGCCCCCAGAACAGTTTTTCCCTGTCACTGGTGAGCTTAGCTTGAGATTCTGAATGTGTATTTTGATCATGTGATTTTCAAGCCCTTTCTTCACAATGGAAGTTTGTAATGCGTGGAATGTTTTTATATGGAAAACTTCCTTTGTACTGGAAAGCATTCGTATTTTACAGAATTTACAGAATTCTTTATTTTATTTTTCTAATAAACATTCACATTTTAGGGTATTTTTAGATTTTTGAAGATGTGAGTTCTTATATACAGCACAGCAAGATTTCTCTTTTCACATTTTATATTAGTATGGTATATTTGTTACAATTAGTGAGTCAATATTATATATCATTTCTAACTAAATTCCATCTTTTATTTAGATTTCTTTAGTTTTTGTGACATAAAATATTTCTTTCTATTCCAGGATCCTATCGAGGATACTATATTGCCTTGATTTCCTATCCCCTTAGAATCCATTTGGCTATGACAGTTTCTTAGACTTTGGTTGTTTTTGATGATATTGAAATTGTTGAGAATTACAGATACTTGCAGAGACCTACAGGTACTTGTACCCATCATATTAAAGGGATTTTTCTGATTTTTTTCTCATAATTAGACTGAGGTCATGGGTTATCGGGTTAAGTTTCTATGAACATTGTAAAATTGTTAAATCAAGCTACAAATGACTTAAATGTATTCATATTTTATAATAATAACATCTCTATAGGACTATGGCAATGAAATACATAGGAGTGTGGTGATTCTTTAAATCTCCCATGAAATTATTTTAGATCAAGTCAGTTCTATAGATCACTGTTTACCCACCGAGAAATCAGCACCCCTGAATCCAGCATAAAGGCTCAGTCCCTACTGTAGTTTGGGTGCTACTGGTGTTACTGAATTATGTTAGATGGGTTAAGCCAATGCAAGCAGTTGTTGATGTCTATTTAAAGCTTTAAGATGTAATTCCCCAGCATCCCATGAGCATTAAAGCTGCATTATTTCCCCATAGCTTTTTTTTCTTTTCTTTTCTTTTTTTCATCCTCTTTTTTTTTAAAAAAAGAGGATGGGAAGGAGAGAGAAGGGAGAGCAAAAGAGAGGAATTTTTTTTTTTTTTTCTTGAGAGAGAGAGAGAGAAAGCTCACACACGTGGGTGAACTGGGGGAGAGGGAGAGGGAGAGAGAGAATCTTAAGCAGTCTCCATGCTCATCACAGAGTCTAACACCAGGCTCAGTCTCAGGATTTTGAGATCATGACCTGAGCTGAAATCAAGAGTCAGACTGAACCACCCAGGCACCTCATGGGAGAGAGAGAAACTTAAGCAGGTACCATGCCCTGTGTGGAGCCCCACGTGGAGCTGGATCTCATGACCTGAGATCCTGACCTAAGCCTAAATCAAGAGTCGGATGCTTAACTGACTGAGCTACCTGTCACCCCTTTTCCTCTTTGTTTTTTTGCTTATTTTTTTCCGTCTCTTGTTGCTTGATTAAAAGGCCTGGGGGGTGGAAAAAATGAATAAGAAAAAGACCAATTAATACTTATGTGGCATTTGGATATTCTTTTTATATCTAGGGATATATATCTGTATTTTTATATAGATTAGTGGCAGGTTTCAACAGTCCTGGTGGCTCCTAACATGCTCAAATGACAGGGTGTTCATGTATTTGCATATTTAATTGCTTTTAGTCTTTGAATGAATAAGACTTGCTAGTATAGTATCGTTTTTCCCTGGTCATGTGTAGGTATTGTATTCACACATGTTATATGGGATAATTCAAGTGATATATACATACAGTGTTTCCTATAGCAACTCAGCAATCATATCAGGAAGGAAAGCTTCTGTGTGGGCCAGCTAATATAGTCATTCCTACAGATCTTGTCTAGAGTCAGCTTCTTTGGCCCCTCAAATAATCATGCCAGTATCTGATACCCTATGGCTTCCAACCAATGAGTGCTGAAATAATGCTGCATAAAGACAACCAGAACTGTTCAGTGGCATTCAACAATAGCATTTATTTTTCGTATGTCTTTGAATCAGTTGGGGGTCTGCTGTTTGAACTGGGCTTAGCTTACCAGCTTTTGTCAGGGTGAAGCACATACTTCTAGGCGTGGCTTACCAGCTTTTGTCGGGGTGAAGCACATACTTCTAGGCGTGGCTGATAGCTGAGATATGTTTTTCTCATAGCAGTGGCAGAGGGATAAGAAACCAACCTTAATCACACAAACAAAAGTCTAGACAATGTCTGTGTTATGTTTGATAACATCCCATTGTCTAAAGCAAGTCACATGATGAACCCAACATCAAAAATGTGCAATTACTGCAGTTACAGCAGAAAGTGAGATGCGTAATCCATTTATTTTTTTTAATTTTTATTTATTTATTTGACAGAGAGAGAGATCACAAGTAGGCAGAGAGGCAGGCAGAGAGAGAGGGGGGAAAACAGGATGCCCTGCTGAGCAGAAAGCCTGATGTGGAGCTCGATCCCAGGACCCTGAGATCATGACCTGAGCTGAAGGCAGAGGCTTAACCAACTGAGCCACCCAGGCACCCCGCGTAATCCACTTATGAAGCAGGAATGAATGGATGAGAATGTAATTCAGCCCATCATACTGTAAATCTCCTTTTACAAGAAATAGCCACAGGAGTTTAAGTCATCAGTAACGGAACACTGAATAATAAAGAACACGCTTTTTGCGTGTGTGTGTGTGTGTTTGAATCTAGTATATATTTAATGTTATATAATAACTATATATGTTATTATATAATAATATGTTTTTATATTATTATATATAATAAATATGTATAATAATATTATACAATATAATAATATTATATAATAATAATGTTATATAATAACTCCATTCTCATTAATTTATGTGTAAGGTAATACACTTTCTTGGGTAGAAAATAAAGAGTGGATTTTACACCAATAGAGGAGGAAATGAACTTGAAAATGCATTTTACACGTGAAAAGTATTTATGAGTACTTTATTCACAACCCTTGGGTAGCTACTCTGAATAGGAGCACACTCAGTTCCTGAGACTCCTGACAAGTGGCAAAACTTTGGGCTGCAAAACTAGTTTTCTCCAGCCCTAATCCTTCTGGTTCTGGCTGTTTCTAGCCTTTTTTTGCTGGAATGCTCCTTGCATACCATGCATTCAGGAACACACTGATTAAGGCAAACTAATTGAGTAGTAAAATGTCAAAGACCATTTAAATGGCAGTTTTTACGCCCTGTAGAGGTTGAGGACGGCCACTATTGATAGTTTCTTTTGTGTTATGGAGTGAGGGATTGAGTAGGGGCCAGGAGCAATTATTTTGAGAGAAAATGGCATTGTCTTTCTTCTCTGGAACTTTATATAAAAGTATATGAGGAGAGTGGTGAAAGAAAATAATATAGAGGGACAAATGATATAAAGACTAGTGAGACTTTGTTCTTCTACTGAGGAGTAAACAGAGATGACATCCATCACCATTCCTTCTCTCTTATCTCTGTTTCCAAGCCTTTTCCTTTCCAGTTTTAAAAAAAAGACATTATACAAAGTGATAAAGGCTGCTGAACATCAAGATACATAAATCGCCAAAGGTTTTAATCCCTTTGTTTTCTGCAGTTACTTTTATCAAACTATTCAGTTCTTAAAAGAAGAACTGAAAGTATTGATCTGATTAATATTTGTTCATTGAAATTATTGATTAAGCCATTTGTCTTTTGTGTTTTTATATAATTTAATGTTTTAGGTGTGGAACATTATATAAAATTATTTTTTATCATCTTGAACTTTTAATAATATTTTCCTGCAGAACCATTGTTTTTGTTTTTGTTTTTTACTGTATCCATTTTCCAGTTTCTCTTCAATGTGTTCCCAAGGAGTAGAAATGAACAACATATCTTCCTCTTTAACTATGGATTATTACATACTTTTTAAATTGCAGTGTTTGGGGTTCTTTGCCTGTCTAACCTACAAAACAGTTTGACGGATAATTTTTTAGTCATCAGTGAATTTCCAGGAAGTATTTTCACCATATACATACATGTATGTATATATATATATATATATATGTATATATTTTACAAGATATGTATGTGTATATATGTATGTATATATTTTACAAGATATGTGTGTGTATATATATATATGTATATGATTGCTTTTTTAGAAGTAGCTAAGATGCCATCACCTTACAAACTTTACAAACTAAGATTTAGATTCGAATTAAAATGTTGTTGATTTAGTTATAAGTTCACACAAAAAAGCATTAACCCTTAAAAGAGCTTGGTTTTCTCACCGTAAATGAAATTTTAAAGTCAGTTATTATAGTTTGACCATAACCTAGAAAGTCAGGTACATCAAAGAATATCAAAACTTCCATCATTTCTTTAAATAACTACTTCTAGCCTTTTACTTTTTGTTATCACTTTAGTTTTTATTCTAATACTAATAAAGAGATTTGACAGAGTTTGATGTATTAGATCATTACCATTCTTCGTAACTTTTACATAAGGTTGTTTCCAAATCATTTAAATCCTTTATTTGAACCACATAAATAGTACTATAAGAAAATAGCTTTATATTTGAGGAAATTATAGAGGCTAATAGTCTTATTTAACTATGTTATATGTGTGTATTTGTCACTTTTTGCTAAATTGTCTATTTCATAGTTCAGTTCTTTGTTCCTTCTGCTAAGATTTAAAACATGAAGACATAGGTGTGTGATGCTGTTCATGGCCCTGCTTATCACTATCAAAGGCCAGATAAAGGGAATCAGAGCAAATAACTGAAGACATAGGAGTCTCCTCTTTTTGATAACTATTCTCATGCTAAATGAGATCCTGAAACTTTTCTCACATTTTCCCATTCTGAAGAGCTAAGAATCTAATCATGACCTAACCAAAATCTCAAATACTTTGATTCTATCATTCCATTTAGAATACATATCATGAAAAGTAAAACAAATCATAATAAAAGAGAAGCAGATAATATGAGAATAGATATTAAGTAAACAGATTGGTAGTAACACTAATAACAGCCACCATCTATACAGAAATACTTCATTCCAAAACATACACTCTGACAAGACTAGGTCGCAACTCCTCAACAATAACCAGGGAGCTTCTGCGTTAATTCCTAAGTCATGTTTTTTGTTTGTTTGTTTTTGTTGTCGTTGTTGTTGTTTTTCCCACACTCTGATAATACCCCCTATGCCCAGTCCCTTAGGTTGGAATTCAAACCAATGAACATATTTGTTGGTATTCATCACCCATACACATATATCTTTTCTATTTTCTTGACAGTGGGAGAGAGAAATCAATATTTTTCTTAAAACAAGACTTTAGGAAGCAATGTCATTTCTTCTCAGGTTTTAATGATCCATACTTTTTTTTTTTTTTAAAGGCAACCCTAAGGGAAAAATTAATAGATGGAAAGAGGTTATGGTTTGTCTAATTAAAATCTTTCTCTGGTGCTAAGAAAGCTTTATAGCAAGTATATATGGGCATTAGATCACTCTATAAGCAATGCACCAACTGAACTGATAGAGTATATTTTATCCTGTCAGCTCAGGTTGTGGGCTAGAATATCCTACTCAGGCCCTCTCATGATTTAATAAAAACACCTGCCCTGTTATCCAAGAACTTAACTAACCAGAGAGTGAACTTTCTCTTTCCCTGCTGGAATCATGGATTGCAAATCAGTTTTCTCTGCCCAAAAGCAATCACCTAAGCCAGTGGTTATGTGAGACTAGGGTAAAAGGAAAAACCCATAAAAATTAATGAGCCTGTCTGATGCCCAGGCTTTCAGACCATAATTCTGGGCATGAGAGAATTGAAGTCTTATTTGGTACTGGCTCAGGTGAGTGTAGACTGTAGTGTACACTGGTGGTTTTGGAAAATTCACTGTCTGTGGACTGCTATTGAAAAGTTCTTTTACCTCTTCCCTGCAACTACTAAAACAAAACTTAACAAAGGCAAAACAAGAGACACTATTAGCACAGTTAAAGGTGTGTAACTGAGGGATCTTTTGGACATGAATAATAGAAAACTTTTTAAATTGACTCGGGTGATGATGTTGGCTTTTATAACTGAAAAATTCCAGTTGAAGGAATCATTTAACACAGAGTGAGGCGACATTCAAAACGTTAACAGTTCTCTCTCTCCCCTCCCTTCTTACTTTTCCCTCCTTTTCCCTCCCCTCTGTCTTTCTCTCTCCCTCCCTCCCTCTTCCTTCTGGTCCTTTCCTCTGACTTCTGTGGTGTTTGCTTTATCAGAAGGCTGGCTACATCACCTTGAGAGCTGTCTGCCGGTAACTTCTTGGAGTTACATACTTACATGCTTTCTTTTTTCCAGGAATCCCTTCTGAATAGCAGAGGGGTTTGTCTTTTCAAAAGACTACACCCATGGGTAGGTGACAATCAAGTGATAATTTCCTGAAGTTAACTACCATCCTTTCCAAGGAATGGGTTAGACATGGCATGTGATCATCATAGGGAGATATAAATTCCCAAAGGAATAGTAAATTATTATGATTGTGCAAAAATGAGAATGCATGATAAATGGTCAAAAATAGCCAACACCCAGGGGCATCTGGGTTAAGTGTCCAGCTCTTGACTTCCACTCAGGTCATGATCCCAGGGTGGTAATACTGAGCCCTGCCTCAGGCTCCAAGCTCAGCATGGAGTCTGCTTGTCCCTCTCCCTCTGCTTCTCCCCCCGCACCCACATCCCACCCTGCTTGTTGGCTCACTTTCTCTCTCTCTCAAATAAATATATAAAATCTTTTTTTAAAAAAAAGCCAACATCCACCAGTAATTGGAAGACAAAGTGCTTTTTAAATATAACTGTCCATAAGTACTATTGCATTTGCATAACTTTCTGCCAGATTTTATGGCTTTGCCTTGCATTAATTGACATCTACTTGGTGGCAAATGGCAGAAATATTCTATTTCTCCTGAAACTTCAAGAGAATAACAAATATGTCATTGAATGTTCACTACAATTTTTAAGCCACAAAATAAAATTTTAGATTGATAATTTCTTATGTACATAAAATTATTCTCTGGGATTTAAAAATGTTTAACTTTTCTAAATGTATATCATCTCTTGACAGTGCAGATGTAATTCCACAGTAGTTAGAATGTACCTCAGATTCCTATGTAATAAAGGGTTTTAGTTAGCTGATGTCAAAAATACATGCTCAAATACATAATGAAATCTATTTATCATATCTGAAACTTACTACATATATAATATGGCAGTGGCTGTGAGAGACACAGACATGTAAAACTATGTTATACCATGTCTTTCAAAATACATATTTATTTGGGCAGAAAACAATAAATTTGGTATGATATTAGACAGAGATGCCTTTTAAAAGTCACTAATTGTCTTTTGACAGTACAACTGCATCAAGACAAAGCATGAAATGGCTTCATGAACAAATATACTGGCCCATCTCTACAACTCTGAACTGTCTCTTCAGATATTAGTAGTGGGGTTTATGGCCAAAGGAAGTAACAATAATAGGACTATTATAGCAGACCCACTGTTTGTGAAAAATTTAATCATTTCATATTTTTTAGAAATTCTTATCTTCCCTTAGGTAATTTGTCTCATGTCTTGTTTTGATGTCCCATCACTGGAAAGATATCTGACAAAAGGATCAGACAAGTTCATTTTCCATATTTTTATAGTAAGAAGTTAATGATAACACAGCATAGCATATAATGCAACAATCATGGATTATGTGGGTATATATAGGTCTTGAGTGTTCTCTTGATAATTTAGTCATGCTCCTCAATTCCATAGGAAGATCTTAAGTAATACTTTCTTCTGTATTAGACTCTTAATTTCCTAAAACTCCATTCAAGCACTGAATCTTAGAAGAGTCTAAAAATTATTGAGTTCACTTTGATTCAAATTTCATATATCCTCTATCATTCTTGAGTTCCTGGTGTTGTTTTGAAAAACATATATCATTATGGAATTGAAAGTAAATGTTTTTCTCCTCTCTGAATCCCCCTCTTCTTCATTCTAGATAGAAACCTTCTTTGCATGCATATGGCATGTTCTTTTTCTGTTAATTTTCATAGAATAGTCTGATAGACTTATGCAGGAGCCACCTATATGGCTTTTTTAAACATCACCCAACAAGAAATTAATATCTAATAACTTAATATTTTAATACTAATTTTACATTTCTCTGAAATATTCATATTTAATCCATGTGAGAGCAAACTATAGCTATAACTTTTTGTGGATAACTTCGTTTTCCGGTTTGTGAACAGGGAATTGAAGTTATGTTTGTCCTCAGAAAATAATTAATTCTCTGCTCTTTAATTTTTCTTTCTATAGACTTCCCCATGATCTTATTTTTTCAGCCCTTAATAGCTAGAGATGAACAACAGAATTATTTGGCATGCTTTTTTAAGTATGCAAGTATCCAGCCATACTCTCCAGAAATTTTGACTTATAGTATGCGTGTTGGAAAGAGGCAAAATTCTAAAAGCTGCACATGAGTCTGATGAAGAACTACTGTGTGATTCCTTCTGTACATGGAGTGGGCTCTCCACAATGGGACCTCTTCTGGTTCCCTTGGTGTGGACAGAAGCCATATTCCCAACATTCCTCTTTAGCAAGAAAAATCAATTTGGTAATTGGATCACAAAGTTACTTAATGGAGACAGTGCTTTGATTTTGCAAAACTACCCAAGACCAAAGGAAACCATTGTACAGTATACATATTGACAGGCTTTACATATCATTTGACATTTGATTCAACATGAAGATGAAGAAAAAGGAATTAAAGGGCTTAGGAGATACAGTTAGTATCAACCTTAAAATACTCACCCGGGTAGATAGTGGGACAATTCTGTGTAGAGAAGTTGTGCAGAAAGTGGCATTTTTAGGTATATAGTGCAATTAATACTTTTATTCTCAATACTGATGATTTTTATGCTCTCTTCTTTTTTTTTTCTTTTTGTCATTCTAAGTAGGGGTTTATTGTGTTGATCTATTAAAAAAAAAAAACAACTTTTGACTTTTTTCCTCTGTCTTAATTTGTTTTGTACTTCCTCTATTACTACTCTTTATTATTCATTCACTTGCCTTGCTTTAACTATGCTTCTTTTTTTCAGCTTCTTAAGGTAGAACCTTAGCTTATTGAAATTGAATCCATTCTCCTTTCTGGCAACCAATAAAGTACTTGTGTTTTATTTCACTAGTATTTTGACCATACCTCACAGATTATGAAAGGTTGTATTTGAATTTTTCTTTAGCTAAAATATCTTCCATTAAGAAATGTTCTTTCATCTATGTATTATTTAGAAGGGTGTTGTTTAATTTCCAAATATTTTGGGTTACCTAACTGTGTTATTGTTATAGATTCTTAATTTACTTCTGTTATGTTTGGTAACATTCTCTATGATTTTAATTGCCTTGAACTTAATGAAATTTTTTTTTTTTTTAATTCCCAGAACCTAAAATCTGTCTTGGTGAGCTGTGCTCACAAGAAATAAAACTTCCCTCTCAGTTGCTTTCTAAATGTCAGTTAGGTCAAGGTATTTGATATGTTTGCTCTAGTTCACCCATTGCTTTATGTCTAATTTTTCTTATTTTTTTTAAAGATTTAATTATTTATTTCTCAGAGTGAGCACAGGCAGGCAAAGTGGCAGGCAGAGGCAGAGGGAGCAGCAGGCTCCCCGCTGAGCAAGGAGCCAGATGCAGGATTCGATCCCAGGATGCTGGGACATGACCTGAGCCGAAGGCAGCCGCCTAACCAACTGAGTCACCCAGACATCCCCCTTTATGTTTAATTCTATCATCTGTAGAGAAAACATTAAATATCTCTTACTGTGACTAACCAACTGAGCCACCCAGGCATCCCGCTTTATGTCTAATTTTATCATTTGTAGAGAGAACGTTAAATATCTCTTACTGTGACTTTTGTCTCTCTTTCTGTTTTTTTTTCTTCCTGTGTTTTGTGTCAATGTTATGAGGCAAGTGCATATATATGATTGTTGTGTCTCTCTAATGAATACATGACTTTATCTTTATGAAATTTCCCTGTTTATCTCTGATGATATACTTTGTCTTAAAATTTATCTGATATTAATAAGTCCTCTATGGGCTTCTATAGTTACTGTTTGAATGAAACATGTTTACCATCATTTTACTTTAACCCATTTCTATCTGTGTCTTTGTATCTAAAGTGCATTTCTTGAAGACAGCATCGTACTTAGGTTCTGCTTTTTTTCTTCATTCTGATTATCTGTACCTTTTTTTTTTTTTAAAAGATTTTATTTATTTATTTGTCAGAGAGAGAGCGAGTGAGAGCAAGCACAGGCAGACAGAGTGGAAGGCAGAGTCAGAGGGAGAAGCAGGCTCCGCGCAGAGCAAGGAGCCCAATGTGGGACTCCATCCCAGGACGCTGGGATCATGACCTGAGCTGAAGGCAGCTGCTTAACCAACTGAGCCACCCAGGTGTCCCTATCTGAACCTTTTGATTGGAGTCTTTAGTCCATTAACATTTAATGCAATTATTGATGTAGTCAGAATCAGGTATATAATTTGTAATTTGCTTTATTTTCCCTTCTTTATGTATCTTTTCTCTCTGACCTTCTTTTGGATTATTTGCATATTTTTCAATTCCATTTCAACTTTTAATTTTTTAATATTTTTTTTTAGTGCTTACTCTGAATATTATAATTGGAACTTTAACTTTTTATAGTGTGTTTAGGGTTAATATTGTACCACTTTACAGAATACATGGGCATCTGCAGCTGTATGGATTCACTTATCTTCCCCATTGGTCATCTCTTTGCTAAAATTATCAGATACATTTCATCTACATACAATACAGATCTATCAAGATGATGTTATATGTTTTGTTATTAATAATCATTCATATTTTATTTTTTTATCCTTTTTAAATTTAATTTTTTCAGTCTTCCAAAATTCATTGTTTATGCACCACACCCAGTGCTCCATGCAATATGTACATATTTTAAAAGAAATTAATCAAAAGGAAAATATTTTTATGTACCCTTCCATAAACATTTTCAGGATTCTACATTCCTACTTGAAAGTACAGATTATTCTAGGTACTATCAATTTTTTTAAAAAAAGATTTTACTTATTTATTTGCTAGAGAAAGAGACACTGAGGGAGGGAACACAAGCAGGGGAGTGGGAGAGGGAGAAGCAGACTTCCCTTCGAGCAGCAAGCCAGCTGTGGGGCTAGATCCCAGGGTCCTGGGATCATGACCTGAGCAGAAGCCAGAGGCTTCACAACTGAGCCACCTAAGTGCCCCTCCTTTTCTTCTTCTTCTTCCTTCTTCCTTCTTTCTTCTTTCTTCTTTCTTCTCCTTCCTTCTTTCTTCTTTCTTCTTCTTCTGAGCCTGATGAACTTCCTTTGACATTTCTTATAGTGCCAGGTCAAAGGTGATGAATTATTTCAGTTTTCTTTTATCTGAAAATATTTACCTTTATTCTTGAAGCATATTTTCACCAAATATAGAATTCTGGATTCTATATTTTTAAAATCATGATTTGTTTCATAGCTTGAAAAAAGCTATCCTGTTGTCTTCTGGACTCAATTGTTTCTAATGTAATAGTACCCCGCTTTTGATATGTTATTTTTCTTTGACTACAATCACAATAGTCTCTCTCCGTTTCTAAATTGTTTGAAGTCCTAAGGCATGACTTTATTTACATATATCCTCTTGGGGTTTGCTGAGCTGCATTAACTGGCAAATATATGTGTTTGATGAAATTTGGAAAAAAATGGTCATTATTTCTTCAATTTCCTTTTTTTAATCACCCTCTCTCTTTACATTTTTTATCTCTCTTGGCTCTTTGTTTGTTTTTCCCTCTGTTTGTTTGTCCCCTTGGCTTTGTTTGTTTGTCCCTCTGTCTTTCTCCCTGACTTTCTGGAATTCCTTAATATTTTCCTACATGTTCCTGATGCTCTCTTATTTTTTTAATCTCTTTTTCTTTTTGTTATTCACCTTGAATAATTTGTATTTACCTTTCTTTAAGTTAAGAATAAGCCTTTAAGGGGCGCCTGGGTGGCTCAGTGGGTTAAGCCGCTGCCTTCGGCTCAGGTCATGATCTCAGGGTCCTGGGATCGAGTCCCACATCAGGCTTCCTGCTCAGCAGGGAGCCTGCTTCCCCCTCTCTCTCTGCCTGCCTCTCTGCCTACTTGTGATCTCTGTCAAATAAATAAATAAAATATTAAAAAAAAAAAAGTTAAAAAAAAAAAGAATAAGCCTTTAATATCTATAAATATTTATGCTGTCCTAAAAGTAGACATGAGGTTTCTGGGTACAGGTACAGGTTGATTATTAGTTCTATCAGTTCTCTCTAATTCTGTCTAGTGCTATCAGTTACATATAGCAGTGAAGCAATTACCATATGACTTCCCCTTGCTCAGTCTCTCCCCTCTGGGGAGATGTGATGAAGACCAGATGAACAGCATCCATGCATAGGGGTCATACTTTGGTAAGGAAATGTGAATCTAGGAATCTAGAAATATATATATATTCCCTTTTCACTTCTGAAGGAGAGAAGATTAATCTCCCCCATTTTTCCTTTTGAACAGAAGGTGAAGAATCCTGGTTTCTTACCTATTGGAATGTAAATAAATATCTGGTAGGTGAGGGGGTTAAAATAAGCCATCCTAGTTTACAGCCCTTGAAATAGCTCCATGGTTTCACAATAATTCTAAAGAGAAATGTCTTTAAAATGTAAATTCATAATTTTTGGATAGTCTCTTAGTATTTGAATCATCCCTGAAGTTCTAAATCTTGTCCATTAATGCACCTCCCAAAAATTTCCCAAAAAGCCTGAAAGAACCATGCAGAAATATAAAACTATTCACTTCCTGGGGATGCATTAACTTTTTTTCTCTGTTGTATTTATTTTGTTATAAAGATTATTCTGAGAATTGTTTTTAATTTTAATTTTTATCATTCTCACATTTCCATTCTGTTGTATGTGTGTTTGTATACATCATACCTAATTCCTAAGAATACATATATGTATACTGTGTGTGTAATCTATCTGCTGAGATTTTCTGCCTTGTTATTCTAATTTTTTTACTTCATTGCTTTAATGTGTAGGACTGATAATTCCAACATCTAGATCATCTTGGGGCTGGCTTCCTTTTTCTTTATGAGAAGGGAAAATATTTCCCTGTTTCTATTATGAAGAGTATCCTTAGATTGCAGCCTAGAATGTGTGAACCTGTGAGTGATATGCTGTATGGTCTTTGGATCCCCTTACATTTCTCTAAATGATGCCTTTGGTTTTGGTTAGCAGACAGTTAACACAGCCTGAAACTACAAACTCTCCCTTACTGGAGGTGAACGTCCACCTCAGGCAGTTTGGTTCTTTTTGTTGCTCAATGTGCTGTGGGCACAATAATTCCATATAGGCATAGTTTAGGAATAAACAAGAGGCTTAGGAAGAGATTACACAGAATCCAGGCCTCTCTTTTTTCTGGAATTCCCCTCACCTTTTAGCAGCTGTGGTTCCCCTAGACTCTATCTTCCCAGGCTAGAAAGACAGTATGTTTCTATTAGAGTTTCAGCCACCTCACATCATACTTAACTCCAGGCTGTCCAAAGACCAATGCTACAAGGACAAGGAACTTAACTGTACTAGCCCCTTCTTACAAGGTTCAACTCCTCTCCAAATATGCCTGCAATGGCTTATTCCCTAGATTCTTTACATGGTGTTTTTAAAATTTTATATTGAGTTTCAATTTATATGTGTGGGAGAGTCAGCTTGTTGGCAAATTTATTTGCCATTCCAGGGGTGGAACTCATGCTTAGAAATGTTTTACATATTTTTATATAAAATTGTTCACAACTTTCTTTAGACTTATTTCTTAATACTTGATAATTTTATTTGAAAAATAACTTACATGAAGTGAAATACAGTACTCACTTTTCATCTTTAGAACACCAGACTATTAGTAATCATGACACTCATTGTACGCTCCTTAAGAACAGAGTCCCTGTCTCAGAACTATACACTGAAGAATTAGTGACTGGCACACATATTAAGTACTGTATAGTTATTTTTTAACCAAAACACATTGTCAATTCTGATGTAATCAATTGGTAATTTTCTCTAATGAGTCACTTATCTTTGAATCTAACTAAGTCTAACTTTGGAAGAGGGCACAGAACTCACAGCTATCCACTTACCACTGACCTTTGCATTCTCTGCTTTAGTGGGCTTCAACCTTCACTGTAACAGAATCACACTCAGAAATGTTAAATAACACTGATAACAGTCTGCACCTTAACCAGTGATGCTGAGGATGGCATACAAGTACCAATATTTTTTAAAAATCTCCCCCCTATAATTCTAATATGCACTCAAATCTGGAACTGCGGCTCTGTTTAAAACCAACCACACAGGTCTGACTTTTGTTTAAAGAATTCCAAGGGTACTCACTGTGAGAAAATAGCCAGATGAAGAAGAAAAGATCAAGCCTGAGCAATTTTCTATTCTTCCAGAATTTTACAGTTTTTCCATGCGTGAATACTATTTTCTACCTTATGGCTCATTCCTAAAAATGTAATCTGAAGGCCCACTGGAATTTAACTTAATATTTACAAATAATCATGGGATAGGGTACTGAAAATACAGAGTGAGAGTATGGAGGTACGATTTCAGGCTGTACTCCACTATGAAGTCACTGAGATTCCAAGGAGAGTAATACACAGAGGCGGGTTGGGGCTGTTTAAAGAAAAGTAGGTTGGTAGAGATTTACAAGGATTATCAGACAAAGCCTATAGTGTAAATGTAAACAAACTTGGAACTCTGGACCATTGGATTTATTAACATTGGTGAAGTGTGTTTTCAAACATAACTTTAGACCAAAGCAGAATTTTTAAGTAGCCCAGAGGATGAGAATAAAGTGTGTGCTTCTGGAGTTTTAATATTATTCTGTGTGCTCATTCTACAGTGCATCAACCTAGATAGCATCTTGACAACACCCTTCTCCCCTGAGAGTGGCCTCTGACACCTCTCTTCCTTATTTCAGGAGCTGAAAGGCAACTTAATCTCCTGGGGATAAATCTCAGGGGTAGGAACAGTACGAAGTAGTTGAAGAGTTGACAGGATATATTGAAGTCTTATTAGAAAAAGTATTCACCTCTCTTTTCTTAGTTGAAAACATTATTGTGCAAAGATTAGTAAATTGAATTCTACAGACATAATATGAAAATGTGTTCAACAAATTTATGCCTTGGTGATTATGTCACCAAGGACATTGCCTGTTTTTGGTTAAATGCATACATTGCCAGGAGGTGTTAAACCTTACCAAGCTATTGCTTTAGTTTTTAGATGAGATCTCTTCTTGTCAAATATGATCATGTTGATATATTCTTTTAAAGTTTTCTTGGTTCTCAGTAACTTTCAAAACAAATCAAACCTTTTTGGTTATCACATAAAATTTTTATTTGCTTTTCTTGTCTAAAATCCTGCCAACTTCTCACTTGCCCCACCTTCCCCCCCACCTCCCAATGCATGGACAGCCATACCTGTTTGGTGATATTTTACACATCTTCATCTGTACCTACAATCAGCTTCTTCCTCTTGTTTTTTTGAAAATTTCTATTTATTCTTCCAAACCACTTTATTGATAGAAATCTTTTCTGCATTTTCATGCCTTTCCATTTTGTATTCATAACACCCCTTTCTTACACTGAGCATAGTGAGCATAGTGAGCATAGTGAGCATAGTAATGAGTATTAGATTTTCTGATTATTTATTAATAACCAAGTTATTAATAACAAACCTGGTTTATTAATAAATTAATAAGCAAATCAATAAATATTAAATTATTTATTTATTAATAAATCTGGTTATTTATTTATTAACTTTCCCCAGTCAACCATAAGCTTCTTGAAAAAGGAGGTACTCTCATTAGAATTTATCTACTCCTGAGCCTGACAAAATGCCAGGATATGAGTCATCCACCCAAAAAAACCTTAAATTAATTATTCTAGATATTATTTAAATAATTTTAATAATTTAAGTATCAACAAATGAGATTAGTTTTTGTAGGAACTAGATACAGCAAGGGGGAATAGAAGGTAGTAAATATGGGGCTGGGTGAGAATACCAAAGCCAACTTTTATCAATTTTGTAATTGTGCCAGGGACAATATTGAGAGACAGTCATAGAATGAATGACAGTTTAAGCTATCTTGAGGTGGAGGGTGAAGATTGAAAAAAAAAAAAAAATGCTGTGACATGCCACAGGACACAATTTAAATTAGGCCAGTAACTAAAATACCCCAAGGCAATTAGACCTATGACTTATATTTTCTTGAATTGATTAAATTTTGATAGGCCAGGAACCCAGTAAAAATATCATTCCTCCTCCTCTCAGTTACTGCTGGGATTTGCCATTGGATGGAGTTTGTATTTTGGTTCTGTTTAATCCTGCTTCAGACTCTCAGAATGAGGATGGATTCTTCTCCTCAAAAGACATAGAAACTCACAACAACAGTTTCTATAAGAGACTTAAAATTCAAGTGAATCTTTATGACAGCAGATTCTGGAATCAGATAATAGATACTATGGCTTTAGGTCATTCTCCCTGAGTTTGAATAGAATCCAGCAATTCTCTGGCACACCTTAAGAAATGAATTCTCATGACTGTTGGTAACAACACTGAGACTCGACCAAGTAGAACAAGGGTTCTACTTGTTGAGCTACACAGGAAGAATATAGTTAGTGTTCTTTGATGACTGTTGCTCATGCGTTGTTGCTGGGACCCATGTGATGCATCTTGAGGTGACTTTCAGACATGAGAACATGTGTGCATGTGTATACCTGGGGATGGGGAGTGTTCTGAACTGTTTCCAGCAATCATTCTAGGCATAGTAGAAGCTACCAAAATTTCATCATTAAAAATAAATATGAAATACCTTATAATCACAGCATATGAGAATTGGAGGACCAGAATTATTATAACAAAAAAGAAGAGACCTTGAGTCTTTTAGTCTGGTCTTATTAAATGACACAAAATACAGAAAGATTATACTTTATCCTTTATTTTTTAATATTTAAAAAATATTTCACTTAAATTGCAGGGGTATTTTTTAAATCAGTAGCAAGTGCATCTCTTACTTTAAAATAGTTTCTCATTTAATGGATTGTACACTGATTATCTTTTTCATGTTACCATGGAAGATGATTTTAGTGTATCAGTATTAGTGTAGATGATATGAGGCTCCATAAAGTCCATGTGCAGTTTTGAAAGGCTAATATTTTAGATTACTATTAGTACAGAAACAGTCCATTTATGTTCTTAAAGTATATATTACAATGTATAACAGACTTCTTGCCAACATACACTTCTAGTATCAAATCCAAAATTTGGGCAAATGGTATTGCCAGTGGGCAGCTAAACAGCATCCTGTGGTAAGAAGAAAATTCTGCATGGGCCTGGGTGTTAGGCTTTTCATTCCAGCAATCATTCTAGGCATAGTAGAAGCTACCAAAATTTCATCAATAAAAATAAATATAAACAGACTGGAAAGTAACTTAGGAAGGCATCGATGGTGATGCTCTCACTGCAGAGAGGGAATATAGTGATAATGTTTTATGCATACGGTCAGTGTAAAGTGAAATTTCTCTCTCTGTATTATCCATTGAATCTGAAAAACTGAGTGTGCTTTGAATTCTATTACTTGTTCTTCATGGGAAGGGAAGAACAGAAAGTATCTAGCAGTGCTGGTTAGTGCCATGATTTCCCATATCTAAACACCTGATTTCCCATATCTAACCAAACCATGGTTTCCAAACCATGATTTCCCATATCTAAGCACTTCTATTAGAAATTTCTCCAAAAGAGTCACAAAATCTACTTTATGCTGTTACTATGAAGGCCATGCTAAACATTTAAACTTCAAGACCTTGTACATAGGTAGTCAGATAACTGGAATTAATTAAATTGAACACCTTGAGAGCCTTACTCAGACTTTTTATAGTTTTGACTGGTTTCTCACTAGCATTTAGAACAGTTCAGTTCATCAGCCAGAGAGGGGAAATTTTAATTAAAATAAGCTCAGCACAGTGTTATTTTGTCATTGTTCCACATGCCAAGAATGTTTTATTTTATGATCAACCATTTAATGCACACTTTCATGGTCAATTTCACTGACAGTGATACAATATGATAATAAATAACCAAGCAAACCAATCAACACTCCTCCTTTTTTTAAAGTTGGATGAGGGAGGAGTGTAAAATACAAAATTTTATGATAACCACACATAAAATGCAGCATAAAAAAGAAAACCTAATTGTTGATTAAAGATCTTGGCCTTCAAAGAATTGTCTCACTTCATAATAGTTGTAGCACTGGAGGCAACTGGGGAAGGTGGGGTTACTCACGTGTCTGAAATTCACATACAGCAAACATTGACCTAGTTCACATATCCTTCAGATTAAAAATATCTCTCTACTCTTAGAATCTAGAGAAATGCGCAATGTATGGGGAAGATGTACTTCAGCCAGTTTATTCTAAGAATTAAGCCCAAGGATTGTGCATATGAACCTTCTTTCACTTTCTTCAGTAAAATAGCTCACAAATCTAAGGTTCATGCACAAGCTGCATTAGGCATATCTTTTATTTATATTCCTCGGAGATGGGCAGGAACTTGGTGCCTTGTAACTAAAAGCTTCTTCCCAATAATTGCTGCAAATTGCCCCATTAGATAAATATTTTAAATGGGGAGTGGCAAAAATAGTTCAGGGATGGTACTTTGATTTCTGGACCCGATCCTGAGTACGGTCTATTCCCAAGTGGTTTGACACTTAGAAATCATTTTAGAATAATTGTAGTAGGTGCAGTGCAAAGCAAGTGGCAGGGCAATATAGTATTCCCACGTAATGTGGAACCCTGTCCTTCTCTCATCCAAAACTGGCACTACCCTGAGATAGACAAAATGAATAATTACACACAGTGATCTATCTACAGGTGTATGCCAGTCTTCATCTGAGTATCACATCTCTCTCTCTTCATTTTTACCTAATAATAATAATAATAGCTAATATTTATTGGAATATATTCAATGTGCTAGACTAAGCCCTTTATTGACAGTATCACATTTAATCAAGAACTTCACTGAGATAATTTTTGCCTCCTTTTACAGATGAGAGAATACACATTCAAAGGGATTAAATGGCCTGAACATAGTCATACAGGAAATGAACACCAAGTCATAATTCTGAGCTGACTCACAAACCCAAACCTCTGTACCATATACATTTCTGTATTACTGTTTGCTGCCTTAGTTTTTTATCTTGTTTAAAATTCCCTCTGTTAGAGACATTAATTGGATTATTTGTGGCAGTGTAGCTGGCAGTGAGCAATATTCATTAGGTAAAATAGATGTCTCAGTTGCCTGTCAAATACAGTATACCTCAGATCCCTTATGAATCATATACAAAAGAGAAGCACATTCCTGTGTACAATCTCCAGTTATTGTCTTCAAAAACAGTAGCATTTTAGTGCATGCCTTAGCTTCTCCTCATTGTCCCCAGATAGTTGTAATGGCAATATACATGTGAACTTATATAATATAGTCCTACTCTCTATTTCCTGTTCACACAGTCACACCTGTTATTTTGCCAAGTGATCTAGATGCTTCCCCTTAGGCAATGAGATAAGAAAAGGCAGAGCTGATAGGACCCTTTTGAGGGTCCACAAAGCCAGAAATGGACATGGAGTCAGTGCATAGGGCCTAACATGTCATGGAGATCAACCCACACTGACCCCCACTCTGCTGCCAGGCACCAACTGTAGGGCTTGTACTTGGCATTTGTTTCTTCCTTTTTAAAAAAATTATTTCAATTCAATTGATTTACATATATACTGTATTATTTGTTTCAGGGGTACAGGTCTGTGATTCATCAGTCTTATATAATACTCAGTGCTCATTACAACACATACCCTCCCCAATGTCCATCACCCAGTTACCTCATCCCTCTACCCTCTTCCCGTCCAGCAACCCTCAGTTTGTTTCCTATGATTAAGAGTCTCTTATGGTATGTCTCCCTCTCTGGTTTCTTGTAATCTGAGAACTACTAGTATTGGCTGCTTGTACCAATTAATAATGGCGCTGTCCAGAGGACCACACCCAGGGGATTGATATAACCACTAATCAAGGCTCTATGATTTATGGAAGAAGGCAAGGGCCCATAGAGCTGTGGAAGATCAGTGTGTGCAGCCATTCTTCACCTTAATCTCAGAAGTTTAAGGTTACCAGAGCAAACTCCTCTTTCCATGTGTCTGAAGAATTGATCCATGCACAGGAAATCCCAGAAGTAAATATTTTTACTCCCATTGACAATAACATTTATTGATTTAATTGCTTATGCATAAATCAATTAAAGTCTTTCCCAAAAGAAGATCCTGTGACCAAATAGGTGAGCCAGAGGTCAAAGGTAAAAACTGCCTTATAATCTGGCATACTCTTTGTTAAAGTATTAACATGAATATGTCCTTTTTAAGTTTTTTACCAGGTATATGTTAAAACATAGGCCAAATATAAGTACATTTCTTAAATGATTATTGTCTTCTGGACATGTATATTTGCCCTACATAACCCCATGCATAAGTGGATACCTGTGCAACAAAGTTTTTTGTTTGTTTGTTTGTTTTCTTTTTTTTTTTTAGAGAGAGTGTACACAGGCATGCATGATTGGGGAGGGGGAGAGGGGTACAGGGAGAGAGGAAAAGAGAACTGCATGCAGACTCCCAGCTAAGCACAGAGCCTGCTGCAGAGCTCTGTATCAGGACCCCTGACAGCATGACCTAAGGCGAAATCAAGAGCTGGATGCTTAACCAACTGAACTACCCAGGCGCTGTTTATTTATCAATTATTTTTCCAACCTGAAATTTCATACACTTTATTTTTTATCATATAAATTTTATATCTTATGTCATTTTAGGGCTTATATTTTCTGTAAAGGTTTTCAGGTCTATATTAGCCCAGAGTGAGGCTTTCACTTCTGTTACATGTTTAGAGCAGTTTTCAGTTATGATGTTTCAAAGCATGGATGTGTTTCAATCAGTTCTGAATTTGTACAGAAGAAACTTATAAAAGGAAAATATATGATTTAATGTTTTCCAGTTATTTTCCTTAATCTGGATATAAGGTATCCTTATAACTGTGATGAACATACAATTTATCAGTCCAAATCTGTAAAACCTCCTAAGTGAAAAGAAGCACTAACATTAATTAAGCCAGAAAAATAGGTTGCAAACCCAGACTGTCCTGGGCAAACCAGAACACATGGTCCTGGACAATGTGAGGCCAGCCAGGCTTCTAGGGTGCAAAATTTCAGGAAGTTCTCATTCTCAGGGTTATGCAGGGACCTGCATGTGAAAGTGAGTGCTTCCCTCAATTCTGACTCTGGGTAATTCTTTCTTACCTTAGTCCATAGTCATGCTACCTGTAATCATATCACTCCCACTTTGATTCCAAAACTCTTTAATAGCACAAGACAGGGAATAATTGAGGGTACAGCAGAGGCATCGAGAATACTGCCTTCATTCTAGGCTGTTGTAGACTGTTGGGTGTACTTTGCTGTATCATATGTGTGAATGTCACAGTGATGAGATGAGAGAGTCACTCACTGTCCTAGAGCACCTATTGTTAGTTCTCTCAGCTTCCATTTGACATATCCCACTTTATTTTGTTGTATTTGTTTCATTCACTTCTTCTGTCACTGTGATTTTATCTACACCTCTGTAAAAGAAATGGAACAAGTCTTATTTGACACATCAAGATGTCTTATTCTGGTACATGTGTTTCTCTATTGTTCCATATGGTACAGGCAGCCAATGAATTGAATTCACAGAAGAAAGTGACTATTAATCACTTCTTATGTCTCACCCCTTATGCTAGGTATGGGGCTACAAAAAATAAGATAATTTTTTTTACACTAATAGAAATTATAGCTGGTGCTATATCATGGTCCCCTATGACAAAGGTTCCTCTCATTAGTGTTTAAGGTGGGCAATTCATTTTTTCCCCCAAAATTCAAACAAAGTCAAATGCTTGTGACATTAAGTGTAGGTAAGAAGGTATAGATATCATTTTATTTTCTCATTGGTTTTACACCTCCTGAGTCTGGGGGAGATGGTTAATGTAATTCTTGAGTTGATACTTGATTGGTATTTCTATAGTAATGAGAATATAGAGTGTTGTATTAGTTAATGAAAAACCTAGCAAAACATCTTTCTGTGAAATGACTGTTCAAACAGTGCTTTTATTTGTCCATTTTTTAAAAATCTCACCTGAAGTAAATGTTGGGCTTCCAACTGCAATGATTTTTCTTGAGAGTATTTATATTTCGGTGTCTGCTCCAGAGACAGGCCTGCTGCATAAACAATTATAATGGAATAACAGTAGTAATAATAATCATTAAGCAATGCTGTAATTGCTATAATTGCTAGTGCGTTACATGAATTACTCTAAATCTCACATCAAATATTTGAAGTTAGCAATATTAACTATTATGGACTGGTAAATCACTTACCACACTGATTTCTTTTCTCTATCTGTGAGATTAGAATAAGCAAAGTAGTACCTCCTGGGATTATTGTCATGATTAAATGACAAGATTAAATGACATGATTCAAGTGCTAAGTGCCAAATCCAGTATATTGACTGAATTCCATACATGTCAGCTGCTTCCTGCCTTAAAGAGGGGAAATCGCCTGACAAATTCTATATGGTCTTTGACAAAGATTTTTTTTTTTTTTTTGGCAAAGATTTTAAGCTACAGTTCAAAGCTAGGTATTAATTTCAGAAGCTTATCTTTTACCGTTATTGCTATTGTGAAAAGAGCATTTCAAACATTTTTTTTTTATAATGCATCTGTAATAATAGTTTGTTCCTCCTTTTGGGGATCTTGTAGAAGAAAAATGTCAAACTTCTTTTATACATGTACTTAGAATACAAATTCCTTACCCTGATAAACAGATTCTTAAAGAGTCTGGCCCCCAAAACTGCTCTTCAGCTCCTCCTCATCCTCTACTTTGGTTGCTCCCATCTCCTGTTTCTCAGACACGCTTGGCCAGCTCTTATGTCAGGGCTTCTGTGCCTGCTCTTTTTCCTGATGCAGTATCCCCTTCCTTTTACTCCCTTCACATCTTTCCATCAATGCCATGTTCTCAGCGAGGCTTTCTTTATTATTTCAGCTCCTCACAACATCCCGCAGTATGTCAATTCTCCTTTCCTACTTTATTTTTTTCTGCCTAGCATTTATCAATAATGGACTCAATATTTATCCATCACTAAAATATAAGCTCTGTGAGTTTTGGGATTTTTGCCTCTGGGGTTCATTACAGAAGTCCATTGTTTGTAATAGTTCCTGTCATTTGTCATGTAGTAGACAGTCAATATTATGAATACATGATGAAGTGTTGGATTCCTTCTAAAAACTATACACACACACACACACACACACACATACATATAATTAAACGACATGATTCTAATTATTCCAAATCCTAAGTACCATACCCAGTTTACTGACTGCTACATGTTAGCTGCTTCCTATCTTTCCTATCTTAAAGAGGGAAAGTCAACTGACCAATTCTATATGGTTACTAACAAAGATTTTAAGCTACAACTCAAAACTAGGTATTAATTCTAGAAACTCAGATTTTACTATTATCCTATAGTAAATAGAGCATTTCAAACCATTTTCATAATGCATCTGTAATAATAGTTTGTTCCATATATATATTTGAATACTTGAATGTTAGTGCCAATGAGAGCCTGGATTTCTTATTTTATTTTGCTTTATTAACTTAAATTTTAATAGCCATATGTGACCAGTTACCATTTTTTTTTGTTACTTGCAATTTCCAAATTGAGGGTTAATATGTGGTTCTACAAACAGTGGCATAAGATTTAAATAATCCTGGAAAAGTGTTTGCAGCTGCTTATTACAATGTATTGTTAACTAAAGGCAGAAGGGAAAGTATACAATGCCAGAAGTTATGTACTAATGCTTCTCCTTATTGAGGCCAAGCTCCATTCTTCAGGTTTTTTCCTGTTCTTTCCTTTTCCTGGAAAGGTTTTCCTCCAGATCTTGATTGCCTGTTTCAACATTCATCTCTCTCCTCAACCATCATTTTCTCCAAGAAATCTTTTCTATCCATACTGTCTAATAAAGCCCTTCACACTGAGGAACATATTTATTATAATCTTGCTTTACTTTGTTACTAGCACTTTGTAATATCTGTATTATATTGTTTGTTTATTTGTTTTATTTGTTTATTACTAGCATTGCCCCACTGTGATGAAAAGTCGGAGAGAAAAGGGACATTGTCTTTCATATTCATTGCTATATGCTTCATGCTGAGAATAATGCCTGGTATGTGAAGGAACTCAATACATATTTAAGGGACACATAAAGTATACAATTATTTTGCTTTCTCAGTATCCATAGTTGTGATTTTAGGTGGTATTGAATAGGCTGATTGTGTGTGACCTCATTTTATAGATTAAGCTAAAATTGTGTGTGTCTGAGTGTGTGTGTGTGTGTGGATTCTTAGGAAATTTGCTATTTTTTTCTCAAGTGTATGTTTTTTTAATATCATGTGGAACAAAATTTGCTCTTTTCAAATTTGCTAATGATTTCCCTTGTGACTACAATTCAAATCAAATTGCTTCTCAGGACCTCAATTTCTTCTTCGTCAAATGTGATGATCAGATCAGCTAATATTTAGGAATCCTTTTGGTAGAAGCTTCCTGGCTATCTGATCATTACCCACATTATTCTCCCTCCAAACCAGGACCCATGATTAAAACAAATTATAAGGAGCTAAGGAAGATTCCAGGCAGTGCTCAGATTGTGAAAAGGCAAACAAAATATTTACCATTGAGGCAAAATTGAGGGGCACTCTTTTTTTTTTTTTAAAGATTTTATTTATTTATTTATTTATTTATTTGACAGAGAGAGAGAGAGAGAGATCACAAGTAGGCAGAGAAGCAGGCAGAGGGGGAGGGGGAAGCAGGCTCCCCACTGAGCAGAGAGCCCGATGCAGGGCTTGATTCCAAGACCCTGGGAACATGATCTGAGCTGAAGGCGGAGGCTTAACCCACTGAGCCACCCAGGCAACCCTGAGGGGCACTCTTTAATCGGTAATTAATAAATAATATTTTAGTGCAATTTTCCCTTTTTTTCTTAAGTTTTTGATATAATGTTCCATGATTCATTGTTTGTGTATTACACCCAGTGCTCCATGCAACCTCTGCCTCCTTAATACCCATTACTGGGCTAACCGATCCCTCCCACCCCCTCCCATCGAAACACTGTTTGTCTCCCAGAGTCCATAGTCTCTCATGGTTTGTCTCTTGCTCCGATTTCCCCTCCTTCATTTTTCCCTTCCTTCTCCTAATGTCCTCCATGCTATTCCTTATGTTCCCCAAGTAACTGAAACCTTATGAAAATTGACTTGTTCTGTTTGACTTATTTCACTCAGCATAATCTCCTCCAGTCCCATCCATGTTGATGCAAAAGTTGAATATTCATCCTTTCTGTTGGCTGAGTAATATTCCATTGTATATATGGACTACATCTTCCTATCCATTTGTCTTTTGAATGGCATCTTGGCTCTTTCCATAGTTTGGCTGTTGTGGCCATTGCTTCTATGAACATTGGGGTGCATATGATCCTTCTTTTCACTACATCTGCATCTTTGCAGTAAATACCCTGTAATTCAATTGCTGGGTCATAGGATAGCTCTATTTTTAATTTTTTTGAGGAACCTTCACACTGTTTTCTAAAGTGGCTGTACCAATGTGCATTCCCGCCAACAGTGCAGGAGGGTTCCCCTTCCTCCACAACTTCTCCAACACTGTTGTTTCTTGCCTTGTCAATTTTTGCCATTCTAACTGGTGTAAGGTGGTATCTCAATGTGGTTTTGATTTGAATTTCCCTGATGGTTAATGATGATGAACATTGTTTCATGTGTCTGTTAGCCATTTGTATGTCTTCTTTGGAGAAGTGTCTGTTCATGTCTTCTGTCCATTTTTTGACTTGGTTATTTATTTTTTGGATGTTGGGTTTAAGAAGTTCTTTTTGGCTCAGTCATTTAAGCTGCTGCCTTCAGCTCAGGTCAGGATCCCAGGGTACTGGGATTGAGTCCCAAATCGGGCTCCTGGCTGGGCAGGGAGGCTGCTTCTCTCTCTGCCTCTGCCTGCCACTCTGCCTGCTTCTCTGCTCTCTCTTCTCTCTCTCTGACAAATAAATAAATGTATTTTTTTTTAAAGAAGTTTTTTTGGATCTTGGATATCAGTCCTTTGTTTGTAGTGTCATTTGCAAATAATGCAATTTAAAAAAAAAATCAGTCACTGTATTGTTCTGAGCCATCTTAGAGCCTGAGGAAAAAAGGAAAAATCAGAAAGGCTGATTTTAGCTCTATTTAAAAATTGATATTGTTATCATCATGAATTTTTTTTGTATTGATTTTGACTTTTTAAAATTTTTAAGAAGATTTTATTTATTTATTTGGGAGAGAAAGAGAAAGTGAGTCCAAGCAGGGGTATCAGTAGAGGGAGAGGGACAAGCAGCCTCTCTGCCAAGTACAGAGCTCTGTGATGCAGTGCTTGATCTCAGGACCCTGAGATCATGACCTGAACCAAAGTCAGATGTTTAACTCACTGAGCTACCCAAGTGCCTCTAATTTTGATTCTTTAACAACAGCACATTAAAGCTAGAATTACTGATTTAGCAAACATAATATTAGACCGTTTAATATTAGAATAAGAAAAATTTATGTAAATATGTTCCATGTAGTATTTGAATTTTAGATGATCTATTATATGAAGAGTACTTAAAATTTTAAGGAGTATCTGTAACAACATTTGATTATCTAGAATTCAAATCGTATTGTTTATTTTGTGTTTTATATGGGAACTCTAATATACTATTTGTCTTGATTATGGGCTTTTGGCAGCCCTTTAATTTTGCAACCCCCTAATCTTTGTACCCACAGAGAGTACTTAGCTCCTGCCTTTTTCCAGGTATATACTGCTGTCCATAAAACAGCTACAAGTTGAATAACAAAATAAGTACTCCTTGTACTCCTCGACAGCAAGAGAACATTAAGACTACCTACCTAGTTGCTGAAGGCAAATTTTACTATTTTACAATACTGAAATGAGCAAGTCATTCCTGATTTTAACTGACTAACCAGTGGTCAAATAAACATTTTTAATTAGAAAAGATGTATTTAAAGAAATCCAAACATACAAAAATGTTTGAAAGTAATTTTTCCTGTATTCTGAGGATTAAGTAAAAATGGTTCTAACCTCTTCATCGCACCCAACATTGTGTTGAACCACTTAGATATTAAATAAATCCCTCCTAGTTTTTAATAAGCTCTCTTACTAATATATAATGCATTTTAAGCAGAGTCAGCAATATGATTTTGAGTTGCTTACAATGAGACATTTTTAGCAAATGGAGAAAGAAAATGACATTTAAAAATCCCAAGATCATCGCTTATAGAGAAGCATACTTATTTGCATATGTTTATTTTTTTTTATATATTTACTTATTTTTACAGTTGCTCCTGTTACTTAATTTAAAAGCTTCTGGGTATGAATACATTAACATATATCATGAAACAACACTCTGATAGGGAAAAAGCACGTTGTAGAGATGTTAATTGAACATTAAGGGGAAACATCTGTAAACAACTCACAGTAAATACCATTGGCTGATCATTTAACTATAAGCTGTAAGGGAAATGGACTTTAAGATAGAAAAAATCATTATAAATATTCAGTTATTCCATGATAGCCATGAAAAACTAATACAGTAAGTGCAGAGAATGCAAGCAACAGCATCACATTTTCTTAAAATGTCTGTAAGCAGATGCATATGAAAAAGATTATTGACTTCATAGTTATTTAGTGGGAAGGATAAATCTCAGAAGAGGCATATGGGGATTCCATACACCAAATTTTAGAGTTAAAAAGTCCTGTGTATGTGAGAGAGGGAGAGAGTAAGAGAGAGAATGAGCACAAGCACACTCATTTTAGGCTTTGGATTCTATAAATGGGGAGTTGTAGCCACAATGAACATTAACACTTTTACCTCCATCAGCAGTGGTCTCTTGCCATGTCTGAGTCATGGGATAAAAGAGTGGTCATCATCTCATCTTCAATGAAAAAAAAAAAAAAAGATAATAGTAATGGCAGTAATGAATTATACCTTACTTTTATGTAGCTGTAGTGAGTTGAACACTGTTCTCACCCTCCCTCCCCAAAAATCCATGTCCGCCTGCAGTCTCAGAGTGTGACCTTACTTGAAAGTAGAGTCCTTGTAGATGTAATTAGTTCAGTGTCTTGAGATGAAGTCGTCTTGGATTTAGGTCATGTCGTAAATTCAACAACTGGTGTTCTCATAAGAGGCGAGAAAATGGAGACTGAAGAAGGCAATGTGAAGGTGGAGGTTAAAATTGGAGTGATGCATCCAAATCAAAGCATGTCAAGGATTGCCAGAAAACACCAAAAGCTAGGAGAGAGGTATGGGATGGTTTCTGCTCAGAGCCTCCTGATAGAATCTACCCTTCAGACAACCCACCCTTTCAGCTTCTGGCCACTTATACTGTAAGGGAATAAATTTCTGTTGTTCTAAGATACCTAGTTTGTAGAGATTTGTTATGTTAGTCCTAGAAAGCTAATATAGCAACAAATAATCAAGCAGTCATTCAATTAATCTCTACATAGGGGTGATACATTTTAGGGCAGTGCTTCAAAATATAATGTTCGTATGAATTACTGGGAATCCCTGTTACCTGTGGATTCTGGTTCTTTGGATCTCTGGACTGATCTGAGATAGCATGGTTCTAACAAGCTATCAGGTGATGCTTATTAGTTGGCTCTAGAATGACATTTTTAGTACCAATGATATATTAGGCCACAACAAAGTTCTCTAATCCATAAGTCTCATTCTTCTTCTTTTTTTAAAATTCCAGTTAGTTAACATCAGTGTTCTATAGGTTTCAGGTATACAATATAGTGATTCAACAATCCCATACATTATCTGATGCTCATCACAGCAAGTGCCCTCCTTCATCCCCATCAGCTGTTTAACTCATCCCCCCAGGCACCTCCATTCTGGTTACCATCACTTTCTTCTCTACAGTTGAGAGTTTATGTAAACCTCATTCTTTTTTTTTTAAATTTTTAATTTTTTATTATAAACATATATTTTTATTCCCAGGGGTACAGGTCTGTGAATCGCCAGGTTTGTAAACCTCATTCTTAAGGAGAGTGGTCAATGTAGAAAGGTAAATCATATTGCCACAAAAAGATATGAAAATTGAAAAATTATGTGATAACCAATTATTAAAGATAATATATACTAAAACAACTTTAGGACAAGTTATGAGTATAAATTGAGGTAATCATGGAAAGCTTTAATAAAAAAGATGACAGGTTTGTGTAGGTATAAATCAAAATGAGGGGTGCCTGGGTAGCTCAGTCTTAAGTGTCTGCTTTTGGCTAAGGGGCTCAGGTCATGATCCCAGGGTGTTAGGATGGAGCCCTGCATCAGGCTCCCTGCTCAGCGGGAAGTCTGCTTCTCCCTCTCCCCCTGCATGTGTTCCCTCTCTCACTGTGTCTCTCTCTGTCAAATAATAAATATAATCTTTAAAATGAAATAAAATAAAATAAAATGAGCAATGGTGAGATAAGACCAGTTAGTGCAAGTCCGTAATAGCACCAGAGAAATATGAGAGAGGTACAATGCGTGTGTTACAGCAATATAATTATTATTAACTACCGTATTTGCCATGAATAGAAGTTTGTAGTAACTAATGAATAATGAAACTGTGTATATGTTTGCAAATGCATACACAATACAGTACTGTTTTCTTGTTTATACCAAAAGTAACAAAAGGCACGATATAATGTTCTATAAAAATTGTTGGAGCACTTGGGTGGCTCAGTTGTGAAGCCTCTGCCTTCCACTCTGGTCGTGATCCCAGGGTCCTGAGATCTAGCCCCACATCCGGCTCCCTACTCAGCAGAAAGCCTGCTTCTCCTGCCTCTGCCCCTGTTTGTGTTTCCTCACTCACTGCGTCTCTCTCTGTCAAATAAATAAATAAAATCTTTAAAATATAAAAATAAACAAATAAATAAAATTGTTATTGTTATATAAAAATACTCAGGCAGTGTGAGAGATATTGGATTTGTTAGGATGGGAGCAATGTATGTTGTTTTTGTTTTGCTTCTTTTTAATTTTATTTCTACTCTTATTTATATTGTTATCAATTCTGGGACTACTATTTCAATAGCCAGAGCCTTTGGGTCTTGTGCTGAAATATATAATACAGATACTAATTTAGTTCATAAGCTCATAGGGACTTCCCAAGTATTATGATATCTCCCATATAAGGTCAATGATACCTTCAACATACTCCAAGGGATGCATTTTGACCAAAGTTATATAAGCAACAAAATATATTACTCAGAGTAATAGTTCAGAATTATTTCACATTTTCAACTCTTACTAGTAATGCCAAGACAAACAGCAAGAACATTATCAAGAGGTACTGGAAAAATAAATTTACTTTAAGTTTAGTTTCGTCGTTTTTGTCTTCTGACAAATTTTCAGCAGTGTGTGATAGACTGAGATCATCAGTGAGACTTGAAAAGATTTTTTTTAAGATTTTATTTATTTATTTAACAGAGAGAGAGAAAGCACAAGTAAGCAGAGAAGCAGGCAGAGAGAGAGGGAGAAGCTGGCTTCCTGCAGATCAGGGAGCCCAACATAGGGCTGGATCCCAGGAACCTGGGATCAGGACCTGACCTGAAGGCAGACGCTTAATCAACTGAGCCACCTAGGTGCCCCATAGACATGAAAAGATTTCTAATGGGGTTGAGCATTGTATCCTCTTCTATGGTTGGTGCAAAATATACATTTAGTAGACATATGTCACATGGATGAAGAACAATGACAAGGTCTATAAACAAGTTAGATATAAGTTTTCACCAGTTAAAAAAAATAAGATGACACTCTTTAATTAAAAAAGGAATACGGGTTGATAGGGAAAGTCATAATGTCTAATGCTAGATAATGTACATATGTCATATTAGCTTTATACACTTGTTATTTTGTCTCCACAAAATTTATATGTTGAAACCTAATCTCCATTGTAATGATATTCAGAGGTGGGACCTTTGCTTTATTTAATGGCATTAGTGCCCTTATAAAAGAAGCCCTGGAGAGCTTCCTTGCCCTTTTCCTCTGTGTGAGAACACAGCAAGAAGATGGCAGTCTGTGAACCAGGAAACAGACCTTCAGCAGGTACCAAACCTGCAGGTGCATTGATCTTAGACTTCTCAGGATGCAGAACTGTTAAGTCACCCAGTCTTTGGTATTTTTGCTGTAATAGCCAAAATAGACCAAAACAGCTCTGCATCCTCTTTTGAATAGGGCTCTGCACATGTATCCTCGATTTTCAACTGAAGTTTTTCTCCTCCAACAGGTATTCTATTATTGTTTATTAAATTGTAATTCTTAAATTTATATTTTGAGATTTTTTTTTTATTTGACAGACGGAGATCACAAGCAGGCAGAGAGGCAGGCAGAGAGAGAGGAGGAAGCAGGCTCCCCGCTGAGCAGAGAGCCTGATGCGGGGCTCGATCCCAGGACTCTGAGATCATGACCGGAGCTGAAGGCAGCGGCCTAACCCACTGAGCCACCCAGGCTCCCCTTAAGTTTATATTTTGAATAGGAGAAAGTTATGCCTAACCAATGAGTTAATAAACAAAATAATAAACCACTAAATAAAAACTAGATTTTTTCCATCTAGTTATATTTGAATACACAGAATAGTCAGGCAAGTTTATTAAATATAAGGCAAAAATATATAGTCTGGTTATTGATTAGTAACACTAGCTATCCAAGAGAGTTTGGACATTTTCAGCATTTTTAAATCCTTCTAAATTCATACCAATAATTATTTTTAAAATGACTCCCTTTTTTTCTTTTCTTTTTTTTTTTTTAAGATTTTATTTATTTATTTCACAGAGAGAGAGCACAAGTAGGCAGAGCAGCTGGCAGAGGGAGAGGGAGAAGTAAGCTCCCTGCTGATGCAGGGCTGGATCCCAGGACCCTGGGATCGTGAGCTGAAGGCAGCCACTTAATCGACTGAGCCATCCAGGTGCTCCCCTCCGGTTTTCTTCTATATGTATATACTTAAACATTATTTTTTTTAAAAGATTTTATTTATTTATTACAGAGAGAGATAGTGAGAGAGGGAACACAAGCACAGGAGAACTGAAGAAGGAGAAGCAGAGGGTCCCAATATGGGGATTGATCTTAGGACGCCGGGACAATGACCCGAGCATTAAAGGCAAACCTTTAATGACTAAGCCACCCAGGCACCCCTAAAACATTTACTTTTGAAATACATGATGTCTCATATAAAGGCAAAAGATAAATGGGTGGAGGTGTGGATGGGGTGTTCTATTCTCCCTACTTTTATGGGTATGCTCAAAGTTCCTCATGATCAAAAAAAGAAAATATTTAGTTTCTCCTCCTCACACTTCATAACACTTTGTACTCCATGGAAAAAGACCTATCATATTATGTTATTGTTTTTCATTCTAGAATATAGGTTCCATAATGTGGAGAACCACATTAATTTTGCTTACTGCTGTACCCACAGAAATGAGCGCAAAAATTAGCAGAATTCTGGGGCTTCGCTTCTTCTCCCTTTTCTTTTAATTTGCTATTTTTTACTTAAATTCAATTAACAAAAGAATAGTACATCATTAGTTTTTGATGTAATATTCAGTGATTCATTAGTTGAGTATATCACCTAGTGCTCTTCCTATCATGTGCCCATCACCTGGTTACTCTATCCCCTTACCACCTCCCTTTCTGCAACTATCAGTTTGTTTCCCAAGATCAAGAGTCTCATCTGGTTTGTCTCCCTTTCTGATTTCTTCACATTCAATTCCCCTTCCCTACTGTCCTCTGCACTATTCCTTATGTTCCACATATGAGTGAAACCATATGATAATTCTGTTTCCCTGATTGACTTATTTCACTTAACATGATCCCCTCCAGTTCCATCCATGTTGATGTAAGTGGTAGATATTCATCATTTCTGATGGCTGAGTAATATTTTCTTGTATATATGAACCACATCTTCTTTATCCATTCATCTGTTAAAGGACATCTTGGCTCTTTCCATCTTGGCTATTGTGGACATTGTTGCTATGAGCATTGGCTTGCATGTGCTCCTTTTCACTACATCTATTCTCCCCCCTTTATAACATTGTATTAGAGCCACATCAAATGTAACTTGTTGAAACTGAAGTAGACTAGTAGTTGATTGTGTTTGTACTGCCTTGTAGAAGTAATTCTCAAAGGGCTCTTCCTTCTTGTCAATATATAATTACTATTCTAGCAAGTATTACATTTCCAGATCATAGGTCCTGCCTCTTGAAACATCCTTTATCTTACACAAATGATGAAATCTGATTAGTCTAAATTTTGAGCAGAGATCTGCTTTAGCAGATGACTTTTAGAAGGACCAACTCTAGGGACAGGAAAAATAAGGCAACTTTGAGGATTCCAAAATCCTGTTGGCGCCAAATAAATTAATATATATTTTTTAAAAAAAGTTTTGTATTATCTCTGTACCTTGACAGAATTACTTCTCCACTCTCCAGCTTTTTCCTTCCTTTTAGTATAGTCCCAGGGATCCTTGCCTGATGTTAAATAGAATCTGTAATAGGTTAAAACCTCAATTCTCATTCCCACCATGGTATATAATTCAAAGATGTAGGCAAAAGGCCTAGATTTAGTCTCAGCTCCACCTCTCCTAGCAGAGGGACCTTATTAAGTAAGTCACTCAGTCTTTCTGAGTACCACATTTTTCATCAGTGGGAGAGCACTTATCTCAAAATTGTCAAAATCGCAAGCAAGACAACACATAAAACATTATGTTAAATGCAATTTGCTACAAACATTATATATATGTGTGTATTTCATTATGTAAGTGTATATATCACATTCTTGTTTTGATACATATTTATTTGATTACTCCTACCACAATTTCTCCATATATTAGCTAAACTTTGTGATATCCACAGCCTCTACTGACTTGACTTTACCCACTTTCAGTTAGGGTTTTTCTAGGGGGAATTACATTTTTTGGGGTCTGTTTCTCTTTAGGTATTCATTCCATATTAGATCTTACAGATATCTTCTCCCAATGCCATCTGCATTGGGAGATGTAGACCCTGACTTTGTCCAGGGTCTCATGTGTTCAACAGAAATTTTAAATTTTTGTGTAATAAAGTTTATCTGTATTTTGCCATATAGTTCTGGATTTTTACATCTTATTTGAGAAACCCTTCCCCAATCCTGAGTCACTATAAATTTAAGTAATCTTTTTGAGATCCATTTTTATAAGTAGTTTTAGGCATATTTCCAGCTTCTTTTATTCCCATATATAAACCAGTTTTCAAATAACATTTATTAAACAATCCATCCCATCCTAGATGAGTTACAGAACTCTATTTACTGTAAATTAACTTTCCATATACATACCAAATTTTGCCAAACAAAATAGGGCAGAATTGACCTTCACATAATATTGGTAATCCATGAAAAATCATAAAGCATATTCCAATTTTTCAGATTATTTTCAACATCCTTAACTAGAATTTTGTTTTTTTTTTCCAAAGAGGTCTTATATTTTCTCAGTTAATGTACTACTCTATACTCTATGGTTCTTCTTGCTATTCTCAATGGAGTCTTATATTTAATTTTATGATATTTTGTTATTGTCAACTTCAGTAAACGCAGCTGAATTTTTAAACTTTATTTTTTATGTGACAATGTGCTGAATTCTTCTTCAGTCCTAACAATTTGTCAGTTGATTTTTTTTTTAATTTCCTAGATGGATGATTAGTTCACTTTAGATATTTTCTTCAATTTATCATATAAAAATATCCCAAGGGTGATCTTACATTGAAACAATAAAAGATAATTTGGAAATGTAAGTTACAAATTCAGACCTTTCCTGTGAGCTGCAAACTACTCTTACAGATGCGTAAACATTATGTTCAAAGTTGGTCTTTTTCTGTTGTTCCTTATCAATGACTGGTACAGTGCTCAGTCCAGTTGCACAAAACTGAAAACTAGGAGTCATTTGGAATAACCTTATATTTAACCCTCATACCACATACATTATTAAGTTCTGGAAATGTTTACCTTCTTTGCTTTTAATTTTTATTAATTTTAATGCAATTCCTCTCATCCTTTTCTTCTTTCTTCTTTCTGTTCCCACTATAGACTCCTAAGCATTCTCCCTGTATCTACCCTTGATTATCTTCATTATGGCAGATAAGTAAATTTTTTTAAAAAATTGAAGACACAGTTTATTAAATTTTTACCACTTTAGAATCTTTTTTTCCATGATTCTTGAGAGAAAGTAGAAAGTCTTTGGTTTATAAAGTCCTTCATGGACCAATGCCTTCTTCCTTCTCTATAACCTAATTAAATACAGTGAAACTCTGATTTGGTTTTCTTTACTTACTATGATTTCTGTTATCCTACAACTAATGTTGGGTTTCTAATTTTTATCTTTATTAGCTTTGTCCTAAATGCACACATGAGGTCTTTGTATAAGAGCCAGATTTTGTTTTTTACTCATAGCACTATCAGCAGCCCGGAAAACATGGTGTTGGTCCTCCCATTCCCAGGAGCCTCCCAGAATTATTCCTGTATAGCTCTGTTCCCTCCTGCACCAATCTGTGCTATCATTATAATGCATATTACATCTATACATGGTACAAACCAATGGTATGTTTTAACTATTACTTTATTTAATTTAATGTATTTTTTAAGATGAGAGGAGAAATATATTTGTATGGTTGGTTATGTTAACATTCTTATTTACTGGGCACCTGGATGACTCAGATTTTAAGTGTCTGCTTCCGGCTCAGGTTATGATCCCAGGGTCCTGGGAGGGATCTAGGTCCACGTTGGGCTCTTTGCAAGAAGCCTGCTTCTCCCTCTCACACTCCCCCTGCTGTGTTCCCTCTCTCACTGTGTCTCTTTCTGTTAAATAAATAAAATCTTTTAAAAAAATTCTTATTTATCATTTCTGGTTGTCTTCATTTGTTTCTCTGGATTTGAGTTATTAACTGGTATAAATTTCTTATTTCAGTAAACTTCTGATCCCATCTACTTCCTTTGTTTTCTGTCAAATATATTTCCATATATTATAATATCAACAATAAACACACACACACACACATACACACACACACAAACACACTGGCTTATACTCTTGCATTAAAATCAATTAAAGGAATCATGAAGAAGAAATATGCATTTTCATGTTTTTTATCATTATATAATTACATTTACCAGTGCTTTGTTTCATTTGGGGATTTGAATTCTTTAGATCACTTGCTTTCAACTTTCTTGCAAGCTGTACCTGCTCTCAATGAATTCTGTCAGTTTTTGTTCATGTGTAAAAATATTTATATTGTCTTTATTTTTGAAAAAATATTTTTGCTGGACATAATGTGATTAACAGTTTTCTTTTAAATAGTCTACTAGTACATTGACTATGCCCTTCTTGCCACCATTGTTTCTGATAAAAATATCAGATTCTCACTGTATTGGTTTTCTGTTATGTGATGTGTTTTGGCGGGGGGGTTGTATGTTTGTTTTCTACTGCTAAGAGTTTCTTTTCGTTTTTTAATAGTTTTACTACAATGTGTCTGTAGGTGGACCTCTTTGTGTTTATTAGAGTTTGTTGAGCTGCTCAAGTGTATAGGTTAATTTTAAATTTGGTAAGTTTTCAGCCATTTTTTCTTGGAATAATTCTTTTGCCTCTTTGTCTCTTTTCCTTCTACTATGCGCGTTCTGCATATGGTTAAGCACTTAGTCCTAGTCTGTATTTCCCTCAGGACCTCTTCATTATTCTTCATTTTTTTTCCCTCTTCATTGGATTGTATAACTCTATCAGTATTTATTCAAGTTTATTCAACTGATTCTTCTGTTATTCAAATCTGCTGTTGACCCTTTTAATGTTTCACTTTAGTTATACTTTTCATCTGTACAATTTCCATTGGGTCCTTTTATAAATAGTGTTGATCTTTATATTCTGTATCATCTATTCAATGAGTCATTCTCATCAGTATTTCTTTTACTTCTTTAATTATGATTTCTTTTAGTTCTTTAAGCATATTCATAATGAACTAAAGTCTGTAAGTCTAATATCTAAGTTCTCTCACAGATTGTTTTAGCTACCTATTTTTTTCCCTGTGTGTAGGTCATACTGTCCTTGTTCTTTGAATTCTCATATTTTTTGTTGTTGCTATTGAAAACTGGACATTTAAGATAATATATTATAGCCAGTCTGCTTACAGTTTTCCCTAATCTTCAAGGTACATTTTTGGTTTGTTTTTGTTTTTGTTTTTGTGTTTTAGAGAGGGAGAGGGGGAAGAGCATCCTAAGCAGTTTCCATGCCCAACAGGGAGCACAGCGTGGGGCTCAATCTCACCTCTCCAAGATCATGACCTGAGCCAAAATCAAGTGTCGGATGCTTAACTGACTGAGCCACCCATGCACTCCTATTGGTTTTTTGTTCTCTTCTTTGTTTAGTAACTTGGCTGGATGATTTTAGTGAGATCTAGTTCCTGTGTAGCATGAAGCCTTTCATGTCACTCCTCAGAGTGTAGAGTCTTGGGCACGTCCATTGTCACTATGGGACGACAGTGATTTTAGCAAGACTCTGAGTGTCCCTTTCCTGATCTCTGTGTTAAACTGTATGGCTCAGTTGGTCATCACACGGCTCCAAGTTTCTGCTAATTGCTGGATGATTGCTTACTGTTTTTGACAGTGATCTGGGGCACAGATTGCTCTGCAGTCTGATCCAATTAAAATTTAAAGAGATCATTTTTAAGGCTCATATTTGAGGTTTATTTTGACACCAGAAGTGCTCTTCATAGCTGTTCATTCTTTCTATAAACTTGCTGCTCTACTTGTCTTAACTTGTTGCTTTCATGAAGCTTCCAGCACCTTCTTAATAACTTTCCATCAAATTCTACTTTATGTGGCTGCTAACATAGATAATAATGTCTAGTGTCTATAAAGTTCTCAATAAATATCTATTGAATGAATAAATGGTGAAAATGAAGGAAACAAAACTCTGATGCAGTTGCTTAGAACTAACTGTACAGGGTAGAAGTTTCTCTTCATTTTCAAAGTCTGGTTAACCAGTCCTAAAATCCCAACAGCCAAATCCAAGTCAGGAATTATGAAGATTCTCTCTCTCTCTTTCTTTCCATTTCTCATCTCTCTCTCTCTGTGTGTGTGTGTGTGTGTGTGTGTGTAAATTGTGTAAGTGTGTTTGATGTTAAAGGAAATGGAAACTTAAGATAAACTGTGCTGCCTTTGAGACACAATACCACATAGTTAATGTCTGAGTCATACCTAATTTAGACAATTTAAAAATTATTAATATTTTCAAACAAGAGAGAGACTTGTTTTCTTTCTGCTCACATCTGTGGTATTCAGCCTGGGGTGAAATAGGAAGTGTACTGTGTGTGAGCAACTAGGATGAGAGTGGAGGAAGGAGAATGAGTGTCGTATCAAGGCTTTCTCAGACTGTCCAGTGATACAATTTCCCACTTTAGTATTCTTCATATTGTGTGTGTGTGTGTGTGTGTGTGTGTGTGTGTGTTTCAAGTGGTGCTGGAACGAAAAACAAATGAGAAGATATGGCTATGAATTGTCAATCAAGATAGTGTCAATCAGGATAGAGAAGCTAAGAAACATCTCATGTGAGGTATATGTGAGTTTGATTGGCTAAGCATATATTGTAGGGACATACTAATTTTTGAAAACTATTTGCAAGATACTCTACCTAAAGTCAAGGAAGAGATAGCTTGGCTTTTAGAATCAAAATTGGTGCACAATGTTTGAAATTTGCTTCAATATATTTTACATGATCAAGATAAGAGTTTTATTGTTTTACATTTACATATTCTATCATTAATTAAACACTATTATTGTTTGTGTTATTATACTTTGCTTTTCCTTTTCCTTTTAAATTGCTCTAAAACCATCTTTCAGAGTTAATATTTATTTTTTCTAAAAGTTTTTGCTCTAAAATCTACATTAGATGAAATATTTAGGGGACAAGAGGAGGTTCTATTATTTTATAAAAAGTAGGCTTTCTTAATGTGAAAGTCCTAGTTATTATCACTTAACTTTGAAAAGAACAGAAAATCAACAGAGATGAGAAATGGGGTGTCGGCCTTTGAATATTTATGCTGTGATTCTGTGTCTCTCCAATTAAGAAAACCACACTGAGGAATAGAATAAAAATTAACAAGCAGGTTGTTATTTCTTTTTCTGGGTTGAAGCCTTTTTTTCCCTTCTTAGAGGGCAATCATTGCTACTTCCTACAAAAAAATTCTTTTGTTAGGAAAGAAGGGAATTGATTTTCCTTTTATTCCCAATGAAATATAGAGACATGCAGAATAAAAGCACTATTATAATGAACATGATCCTGAATTCTTTCAGAGTAATTATAACAACCTTAAATTATTAATCAAGGGCAAAATGTGGTGAGGTATGTTTCCATGTTAGTTTTAGCATTATAAATTAGGTAAAAACCCACCAGATCACACCATAGAAATTCCCAGTGGAGAAAAATCACGCATTTTTTGGTTATCTCTACTAAACTCAGGACCACGAGTCTGTGAATTTATTTCTCATAATCAAGAGAAAATCTCTTCACCACATTATATAAAGAACACAGTTAAATCTCAAGTCTGTTCTTGCTAACTTTATCATTTAAACCTAAAGTTTTTTCATTCTCTTCTCTTTTCAGACATTATTTAATGAAACTAACCTCAGAGGGACACCTTATCACTAGTCCTTAATTGCTTTGAAGTTTATGGGAATGCGCTTGGAATATTTAGCTCTAAAGAATTAATAAATTCCTGGGAATAGCATAATTACTATTGGCATATTTATTTTCTTTAAAACCTGTGACATGTATTGAAAACTACACATGCAAGGCAAATATTTATTAAAATGCAAAGGATAGTTAAAACAATTTGGGTCAAATAATCATGCCATGTTTAGAAGTTATATACATCAAAATTTGCAATTTATTTGCAATTTGTTTATTTCCTATCAGAATCACCTGAGAATTTTTCTAAATATTTAGATTTGCAAGCTCCGCTTGATAGCTGAAGAAGACCCCTGAAATGTACTAAGAAGGAGAACTGGCTTGAGACCCTGGCACTGGAGGAATAGTGCAGTGCTGTGTCTTGTATCCACCACGCAAAAGAGGAGAGCTACTCAACCCTCTTATTTCTTGATTTCCAACCTAACAACAGAATACAGTCCAGGTACATTCATTCTTGTCCTAAATTGAATGGAAATCCCTCTGGAAACATTGAATGAACCTTATATCAGGTAAGGGAGATAGAGTGTGAGCCTTGCCCAAAATACACACGTTTCCATTCCTTGTCAGGCTTTGAGACACCCCTTTCCAGCAAACAAACTGAGAAGGCTAGGCTGAACCACCTGGAGAGACCCAGAGATAGCAAGTGGCCTGGTGCAGAAAGCCTCTTTATATTCATGGGTCTAAGATTCTCCTCTTGCCCTCAGAGAAATCGGGACAAGCCGGAAGGACTAGAAAAAATGACTCAGTCATAACAAACAGGGTGTAGAATCAGCAAAATGGTATAACCACCATAAATGGCCCAATCTGGGAAGCCTCATAGTCCCACTGGCTAAGACCATTCTCCTCTACTTAGAGGCACTGCGCAGCCAGGGGGCACTTGTAGGGAGATCCTGCCATACCATCCTTTACAAAAAGTCACCTGGCCTTGTTTTAGGATACGTGCCTATGTCACTTCTCATACCGTGAATCAAGAGAATCACTACTTGCATGAAATGATAATCAACCAATACGAAGGCTAAAGTGAACCTTTGGTCTTATAAGAACCTATTTGTCTTATAAGACAAGGATTGTAAAGCAACTGTTATAAAAGTTCTTCAGTGGTTAAATACAAATTTCATTTAAACAAATGAAAATCTCAGCAAAAAATCCAGAATATATAAAAAGAAACATGGAAATTATAGAACTGAAGAATACAATCATAAAAATCAGAACAAAAATCTTTGGCCAGGTTTAATAATAAAATGTAGATGACAGAGGATAGAATTAGTGAATTTAAAGACAGAATATAAAATCAAACCAATCTGGAAAATGAAGAAAATAAACTGGAAAAAAAAATGAACAGAATTCTGATTTTTGGTTCTAACTGTAAGGAACTTGGAAGTTGCTGCTTTATTTAACAACAGTAAGTAGCTGAACAGACTGAAAAATCAACAGCTCTGCTTGGATCGCTAAGAGAGGGAAGGACACAGGGCAAACCGCTACCCCTAAAATTAGAGAGACAGGTGAGCACAGAGATAAATAGCTTGCCAGAGCAGAGAATCACAATTAGAAATACCCATAGCAAACAATGCCAGGGTAGAGAAACCTGAACTATAATTAATTGATAAACTTCTAGAGACTCTTTACAAAAAACTGAGATATTAAAAATTCAGGGATGACCTATCATCAGGAAGCCCCTACAGTATTGTGAGATTTACCTTTGGGAGCCTGATAAGATTCCCATAGTTAATGTCAAGAAAAAAATCCCCCAATGCTTGTTGGAAATGGGAGAAGGAAAATAAAAATCTTAATACCAGAGCATACTTTACAAATAGCACTTTACAACACTACTAACCCTGAAGATATGTATTTTTGCCAGAATATAATGTAACAATAAAAGCACAGAATCTTTTTTTTTTTAATTTTATTTATTTATTTACTTACTTACTTATTTATTTTTCGAGAGAGACCATGAGAGGGGAGGAGCAGCATAGAGAGAAGTAGACTCCCCGCTGAGCAGAGAGCCTGAGGTGAAGCTCTATTCCAGGAGCCTGGGATCATGACCTGAGTCAAAGGCAGAGCTTAAGGAGCTGAGCCACCAGGTTCCCAAGAGCACAGAATCCTAATTTTAATTTTGGTTTCATTCTTGGTTCTACCCCTTACAAGATAAACTTGATAAAAGTTCAAGCTGTTTTAAATTCTGTGTTGTCATCTATACAAGGATTATTAACTTCTAGGGATGCAGAAGAGTCAAAGAAGTTTATTCATCTAAGTGCACACAGATATGAGGACTGAGTTTATTTTAGAATTGGCATTGTAAAACAGAAAAAGATGCACATTTTAATACATTATACTGTGACCGTTACTGTGATCCATATGAAATAAAGTGGAATTAAACCTGACCAATTTAAGGGGCGCCTGGGTGGCTCAGTGGGTAAAGCCACTGCCTTCGGCTCAGGTCATGATCTCAGGGTCCTGGGATCGAGTACCGCATCGGGCTCTCTGCTCAGCAGGGAGCCTGCTTCCTCCTCTCTCTCTCTCTCTGCCTGCCTCTCTGCCTACTTGTGATCTCTCTCTGTCAAATAAATAAATAAATAATCTTAAAAAAAAAAAAAAAAAAAACCTGACCAATTTAAGGCGGCCTTGGAATGTGCTTCTAGCAAACAGGATCAAAACTTTAATGCCTAGGGTTGCTAAGTAAGGTAAGCATCAGACCCTTGATTTCTGCTCAAGTCAGGATCTCAGGGTTATGAGATCTGCATTGGGCTCTGCGCTGGGTTTAGAGCCTGTTTAGGATTCTCTCTCTCCCTCTGCTCCCCACCCCTCTCTAAAACAAAACAAAACAAAAAGAAAACCTCAATGCCTTAAAATGACAAAGACTAATTGCTTTTTTTTTTTTAAGTTTATTTATTTATAACCTCTATACGCAACATGGGGATCAAACTCACAACTCCAAGATCAAGAGTTGCATGGTCTAACAACTGAGCCATTCAGGTGACCCTACGAAGACTGATTTCTTAATTATGTTACATATCCACTGGGAAGTTTTTATACTCAAGTGCCATTCTAGGAAATGTACTGTAAACTAAGCATCTGCATCTGTTTGTGTGTGTGTGTGTGTGTGTTGTAGTTATTTGCAGTCAGTAAGGATAACTGTTAAAAAGAAAAAGCACAGTAAGAAGATAAAAGGTAGGGTAATAAAAGATGGTATGGTAGGCACAGCATAGAGGAGTCCATTAGAAGATGTACAGGTCCAAGCCAGGGATTACTTCCAGTAGAGCTTTGCTGATGGGAAATATTTCTCTATTTGTTATTGTGGTTGATGGTGAAACCTTCCATAGAGCAAGACATGCAGAAGCCAGCCATGAGAATACCCAGACTATGTGCTAGCAAAGTATATATGACATCAGCAAGAGGAATCAAAACCTGCAAAGACTAGAATGTGCTTGTTTTTGTTCAAGATTATCAAGAAAGCCAGTGTGGCTAAGCTAAAACTGAGTTAGAAAGGTGAAGAATGGGTAGGAAATCAGGTCAGAAAAAGAGTCAAGGACCAGATAATGTAGGGTCTTATCAATTGGCCGGGAGAGGACATATTGTATAATTAGGATTTTGGAAAATCTCTCTGATTCTTACATGGAGAATAATCTCTATTTTCTCCTTACATGGAGAATAATCTCTATTTTCTCCCTGGGGAAATGTTCATGCTGAATGTAACACTGGACTCTCTGAGTCTTTCAGTCAAACATTAATATTCATTTTAATGCCCCCCAACACACACACCACTACCACCAACAACCACCAGAGAAAAGTGTACAGAAAACAATATTGATCTTGTGAGGAAAATGGCAATATTTACAATTGCTTGGATTATATGTGTCAAAGTCATTTTACACAGTAACATGTTTTCTAATTAGATAGATTCACACATTCCTAAGACCAAGAGAGAAGTGGTCATCTTCTGAATAGCACATGTCAGTTTATTTTCAAAGAGAATACAGAGAGAATAATAACCAGTTAAATATGCCTCATCACTAATGGCTGATGAGGCAAAAGCCTAGTAATCTTGAAACAACCCCCATCTTTGGTGATTTAAATTGAAGATGACATATCTAAATTTTAATTACAATCAAAGTTAAAGCTAAAGGACAGTGAGTAAAGCTGGAGCATCCCTTAGGCGATTAAAGACTGCCTTTCAATTTATTAAATTTAGCTAGGAAATTAGACAAAGCATTTTGTTGTCTTGTCTTTTCTATTACTCACAGCTCATGTTACAAGGAGGATTAAGTTTCCATTAACTCCTGTAACACTCTGGCAATATCCAAAAAAGAGGTTTGAGAACTAGGTTCTGGATTTTCTAAAAGATAACTGGGAGTTTATGCCCATTCGTCTGACATTATTATCACCAGTACCATGAAAATACAGAAACCACTTTGATCCAGTACTATGTTCAATGAATGTCTTGAAATTCATATTTGTGTTGAATCTTTGTGAACATTTTAGGAGACTTTTTATTCTTTTTATTACTGTCACTAATATTTTTGATGATTTTAAGTGTTCTTAATACCAAAAGTATGATTAAGTATAACTTTTTGTCCTATGTCACACCTACTGTGTATTTTCATCTATTGTTATGGACATAGTAAAATTAAAAAAAAATAACCTGGAGGCTAAATTTTTTGAAGAGTTAAGTGACCATTATGAAAATATTCATCTATCAAGTTTTAAATAATTTGAAGTATATTGACTCCCATTTGTGAATTTTCCTAAATAATATGTTATTTAAGCTGTGAGGAAAGTATCCTAGTTGAAGCAAGAGATACAGTTTTGATTGTAGAAAAAAAAACTGTTAAGAATTCAACTCCATCATGTTTTATCAAGGCTACTGTGTTTAAAACAGTTGCTTCCTATATTATACCTATATATTTTGAATTAATGGATATGGGTACAAGAGTTTGAAAATAAATCAAGTCATCTCCATAAATTGAATTTGGTGTTTAATCTCTGTAATAGAAAGAGAGAGGGGGGGAGGGGAGAAAGAGAGAGAGAGATTATGTTGTCTGCCTTTGTACTGCAATTATCAAGAAATACAAGACACACCTGATATTGAAAATAGGTGTTAAATATTTATAAAAGTATTTTGATTTGGAAAAAGATTTCCCTGCAAGGAACTCACACAAATTCATTTTTAAAAATTTAGTTCAGCAAGAATTTGCTGGATGTGTTGGCATTGCGCTAGTTGCTACATAAAGTAAAAAATTAGTGAAATAGTATTTTTGCCCTCACAGAGCTTATGGTAATATTATGGAGAAATTTATGTACATGTGAGATAGTTACCAACCCAAAGTTTACGTTAGTACAGCATGTGGGGTTGATAGAGAAATGATGGGGAAGTGAGACCATATATGTTGGAGAAGTCAGGGGTGATTATTTGGAGGTGGTGAGGGGATAGAAAGGCCTTTTATTCTCTCTGCTTAGAGGCAACATCATAAGTAAAAAGATGACTGGCTTTCAAATCAAAGTGGTTTCCCCACTTACAAGGTAGGTGACCTTAATCTTTCTGCAACTCAATTTCATCATATGAAAATTGAGAATAGTGTATCTATATAGCAGAGTTATGAAAATAAAAGAGAGGAAGAAAAAGAAATATAATGTTGGTAAAAGACCAAGCGATGTCATAGCAAATAATAGATGATACTCCAATAGCAATTATTCTCCTGGAGGAAGTTCAAAATACATATTCAGTTCATGTGACTGTCTATTTTTTATAGACACTCCAACTAAAGTGAAATTTTCTTAATCATCTGTTTTCTTAATTTAGGAAACAAACATTTTAGTAGTTGAAGGTTAATCATTGTGGGACAGGCAGATTCAAAGTCCTGGGACTTAAAAGGATGCACATGAATGGAGGGGAGGTAAATACTGGAAATTTAGACTAAACGATAATTTTCTCAAAGATTCCAGAGCATCAGTTAACGTATTGTAACAACTTTGCTGTTCCATGCACATCATGGGCATCCCAGGAAAGTGTTGACCTGTGATATTTGCAACTTCCTTAATGCAAAAGTGAGCCTAGCCACTCAACCGCAGAATATAAAAAATAGCTAAGCAAGTGTGTATCAGGAAATACGATCACCACACTGTGAGTTTCAAGTCCTTGGGTTGAGTTTCAGGGGTCACAACTCGGTTGCTGGGAAGGAATAGCTAATGAAGGCAGATCCTCAATTTTACTGAAACCATTATATTGGGCACAATATATAAGCAAAGGCTTAGTAGTGAGAATAGGCTCTCTCTCTATATATCAGTTTTCTAAGCAGACTTCAGGGATAATTCTGGATCTTTATGGAAAGTTATAAAGCTCAGATGAAGAAAAGAGAGCCAAATTCAGACTTGCAGCAAGCATTATTTAATGTTTGTATATGGCTATTAATAAAGTGGTCTTCAAGATTCAAAGGGGGCATTATTAGTAATTGTACCAGGACCATAGACATACAGTGGGACTGTTTCCTTAAGCTGGTACATATGGTACTTCTACCTAAGTCTTGCTTGATTAGATCCTGGCCTGGGGGGTGGAGTTGAGTTTCCCTCATGTGAAATAAGGGGTCAAAGACAGTCCTAATACTCAGGGACTGATTACTGGAAGCGTACATATTAACACAAATGATTATGGCAGGTTGATGGAATTATGAGACTTCATTGAACAATAAATAAACATTGCTTTAAAAAAATGATTCTATTTTAATGAAATAAAATTCTAGCTTGATAATAAGACTAGGGTCACACAGCTAGTCTGTTACAGAACTTGGATAAGAATGTATTTCTGTGTTTTTCCTGGTGTAAAAATATGCTTGTCTATATCGAAGCAAACATAAAAGGCATGCTGAAAAACCTGGTTTTTGTATGGCATTGGCAGCAGAGATGGATCAGTTTAGTAACTAATAAATCCTTTTTTTTTCCCATTCTAATATCTGAAAGTCAAATGTCACCATACTGTGAGAAATGGTCTTTATGAAGTTGTTGATTTTAAAATCCTGTGGTACTCCCATTGTTAGCATGTCAAACCCATTCGGGAATCAGATTATAGGTTTTAACCAGAGAGGGCCACAAAGCATAAGAAAACCATTTTAAATGCAGAAATGTGAACTGTGCAGGGAGCATGTTGAGAGTAAGAATGATTTTGGGCCGGTGTGTGTGTGTGTGTGGTAATTTTCTATCAATTTCATAGTATTTTGAAGTCATATTTATGTTCTAAGAGCTGATCTAAGCATAGATTTAAATTGACAACAGTTACCTGAAATGTGTTTGTTCCCAAACTGCAAAGACTTATTCAGGTATAATAGGAAAGGAGAAATAGGCACATTAGTATATTCTTAAATATTTCATGTTTAGTTTAATATCTTTAATCTTTGTTCAAACAGTACAAAATATACCAAGTAGCTAATAAGTTTAATTTATTTTACCAGATAACACACTTAAAGACTGGGGAAAAATTAAAGCCAGAGAATACGCATTATTCAATATCACAGCAGTAAAGCAATATTACTTGTTAAGCTATGTCTCTTAACTTTAAGAAACAATACTGATCTCATCAGTATTGTATTAGTAGAGTAGAGTATTAATACTCTAAGGCTTTGCAGAGGCACAGTTATTAATCAAACTCTCTAATTGGAATTATAGAAACAAATATCAAATTGACTAAATATTAGCTACTTTGTTTGATCATCTTTAAATGTTGCCCTAGCTTGAAAATTTGGTTAAAAACAAAAAATCAAAAGTGTAATATTTTAATAGCACATCTCATATATGGCTGTGTGCTTCAATTCTATAATAATTTTAAAGAATGATTATTGTAAAACACAGGAAGCAAAATACATCTATTTTTATTATATAAGGTAGATTTAACTTGATGATAATGGTCAATGCAAATGGTTAAAAAGTCAGAAATGCAGAATGTAAAAAAAGGAAGTCAAGAAGGAGGAAGGAATAGGAAAGATGGGAGGGAAGAAAGGAAGAAAGAAGGGAGAAAAAGAGGAGAAGAAAGAAGAAAACAAAAGGAGGTAGGGAAAACAGAAAGAAAAGAGGGAAGAGAAGGAAAGAGATGGAGAGAAAAATGCCTTCACAGCTTGAGCATGATTAAAACTTTTAAGAGCCGGGTGTGTTTCATGTACACAGTGTGAGGTGGGAGCTTAACTTTATCCAAATGGTTATCTCTTTAACCCAGCAGTATTTATAAAAGAGCTTTTTGTTTCCACATTGAATTGTTTTGGGGTCTTTGTCAAAAGTCAATTAACTTGTTAAGTGTCATCCTATTTGTGAGCCCTCTATTGTATTCTGTTGATTATATTTTTCAACCAAAAGCAAGAACACATTATCTTGATTAATCTAACATTAGAATAAAGGATAAAATGAGGCAGTGTGATTTTTTTAAAATTTTTAAAAATTTTTTATAAACATGTAATGTATTTTTATCCCCAGGGGTACAGGTCTGTGAATTGCCAGGTTTACACACTTCACAGCACTCACCATTGCATATATCCTCCCCAATATACATAACCCGATGCCCCCTCTCCCGACCCTCCTCCCCCCAGCAACCCTTAGTTTGTTTTGTGAGATTAAGAGTCACTCATGGTTTGTCTCTCTCCTGATCTCATCTTGTTTCATTTATTCTTTTCCTACCCCCCCAACCCCCCCATGTTGCATCTCCACTTCCTAATATCAGGGAGATCATATGATAGTTGTCTTCTCCGCTTGACTTATTTCGCTAAGCATAATACCCTCTAGTTCCATCCATGTCGTTGCAAATGGCAAGATTTCATTTCTTTTGATGGCTGCATAGTATTCCATTGTGTATATATACCACCTCTTCTTTATCTATTCATCTGTTTTAGTATATGTGCTGCCGAAGCGAGCACAATCCATTCATCTGTTGATGGACATCTAGGTTCTTTCCATAGTTTGGCTACTGTAGACATTGCTGCTGTAAACATTCGGGGGGCACGTGCCCCTTCGGATCACTATGTATCTTTAGGGCAAATACCCAGTAGTGCAATTGCTGGGTCATAGGGCAGTTCTATTTTCAACATTTGAGGTACCTCCATGCTGTTTTTCAGAGTGGCTGCACCAACTTGTATTCCTACCAACAGTGTAGGAGGGTTCCACTTTCTCCGCATCCTCACCAGCATCTGTCATTTCCTGACTTGTTAATTTTAGCCATTCTGACTGGTGTGAGGTGGTATCTCATTGTGGTTTTGATTTGTATTTCCCTGATGCCAAGAGATGTGGAGCATTTTTCATGTGTCTGTTGGCCATCTGGATGTCTTCTTTGCAGAAATGTCTATTCATGTCCTCTTCCCATTTCTTGATTGCATTATTTGTTCTTTGGGTGTTGAGTTTGCTAAGTTCTTTATAGATTTTAGACACTAGCCCTTTATCTGATATGTTGTTTGCAAATATCTTCTCCCATTCTGTCAGTTGTCTTTTGGTTTTGTTAACTGTTTCCTTTGCTGTGCAGAAGCTTTTGATCTTGATAAAATCCCAATAGTTCATTTTTGCCCTTGCTTCCCTTGCCTTTGGCGATGTTCCTAGGAAGAAGTTGCTGCAGCTGATGTCAAAGAGGTTGCTGCCTGTGTTCTCCTCAAGGATTTTGATGGATTCCTTTCTCACATTGAGGTCCTTCATCCATTTTGAGTCTATTTTCATGTGTGGTTTACACCACACATGGTCCAATTTTATTTTTCTGCATGTGGCTGTCCAATTTTCCCACCACCATTTATTGAAGAGGCTGCCTTTTTTCCATTGGACTTTCTTTCTTGCTTTGTCGAAGATTAGTTGACCATAGAGTTGAGGAACTATTTCTGGGCTCTCTATTCTGTTCCATTGATAAATGTGTCTGTTTTTGTGCCAGTACCATGCTGTCTTGATGATGACAGCTTTGTAATAGAGCTTGAAGTCTGGAATTGTGATGCCACCAATGTTGGCTTTCTTTTTCAATATTCCTTTTGCTATTCAAGGTTTTTTCTGGTTCCATATAAATTTTAGGATTATTTGTTCCATTTCTTTGAAAAAGATGGGTTGGATTTTGATAGGGATTGCATTAAATGTGTAGATTGCTTTAGGCAGCATAGACATTTTCACAATATTTATTCCTCCAATTCATGGCATTGGACATTTTTTCATTTCTTCATGTCTTCCTCAGTTTCTTTCATGAGTACTTTATAGTTTTCTGAGTATAGATTATTAGCCTCTTTGGTTGAGTTTATTCCTAGTTATCTTATAGTTTTGGGTGTAATTGTAAATGGGATTGACTCCTTAATTTCTCTTTCTTCTGTCTTGTTGTTGGTGTAGAGGAATGCAACTGATTTCTGTGCATTGATTTTATATCCTGACACTTTACTGAAATGCTGTACAAGTTCTAGCAGTTTTGGAATGGAGTCTTTTGGGTTTTCCACATATAGTATAATATAATTTGCAAAGAGTGGTGATAGTTTGACTTCTTCTTTGCCGATTTGGATGCCTTTAATTTCTTTTTGTTGTCTGATTTCGGAGGCTAGGACTTCTAGTACTATGTTGAATAGCAGTGGTGATAATGGACATCCTTGTCATGTTCCTGACCTTAGTGGAAAAGTTTTCAGTTTTTCTCCATTGAGAATGATATTTGCGGTGGGTTTTTCATAAATGGCTTTGATAATATTGAAGTATGTGCCCTCGATCCCTACACTTTGAAGAGTTTTGATCAGGAAGGGATGCTGTACTTTGTCGAATTCTTTTTCAGCATCTATTGAGAGTATCATATGGTTCTTGTTCTTTCTTTTATTAATGTATTGTATCTCATTGATTGGTTTGTGAATGTTAAGCCAACCTTGAAGCCCTGGAATAAATCCCACTTGGTCGTGGTGAATAATCCTTTTAATGTACTGTTGGATCCTATTGGCTAGTATTTTGGTGAGAATTTTCATGTCTGTGTTCATCAAGGATATTGGTGTGTAATTCTCTTTTTTGATGGGATCCTTGTCTGGTTTTGGGATCGAGGTGATGCTGGCCTCAAAATGAGTTTGGAAATTTTCCTTCCATTTCTATTTTTTGGAACAGTTTCAGGAGAAGAGGAATTAATTCTTTTTTTAAATATTTGGTAGAATTCTCCTGGGAAGCCATCTGACCCTGGGCTTTCATTTGTTTGGAGATATTTGATGACTGTTTCAATCTCCTTATTGGTTATGGGTCTTTTCAGGTTTTCTATTTCTTCCTGGTTCAGTTGTGGTAGTTTATATGTCTCTAGAAATGAATCCATTTCTTCCAGATTGTCAAATTTGTTGGCATAAAGTTGCTCATAGTATGTTCTTATAATTGTCTGTATTTCTTTGGTGTTGGTTGTATTCTCTCCTCTTTCATTCATGATTTTATTGATTCCAGTCCTTTCTCTTTTCTTTTTGATAAGTCTGGCCAAGGCTTTATCAATCTTATTATTTCTTTCAAAGAACCAGCTACTAGTTTTGTTGATTTGTTCTATTGTTTTTTTTTTTTAAGATTTTATTGATTTATTTGACAGAGCGAGATCACAAGTAGGCAGAGAGGCAAACAAAGAGAGAGGAGGAAGCAGGCTCCCGGCTGAGAAGAGAGCCCGATGCGGGGCTCGATCCCAGGACTCTGGGATCATGACCTGAGCCGAAGGCAGAGGCTTTAGCCAACTGAGCCACCCAGGCGCCCCTATGCTCCGATCTTTATTATTTCACTTCTCCTGATGGGCTTAGGATTTTTTTGTTGGTCTTTCTCCTTCTCCTTTAGGTGTAGGGTTAGGTTGTGTATTTGAGACCTTTCTTGTTTCTTGAGAAAGGCTTGTACCACTATATATTTTTCTCTGAGGTCTGCCTTTGTTGTGTCCCACAGATTTTGAATCATTGTGTTTTCATTATCATTTGTTTCCATGAATTTTTTCAATTCTTCTTTAATTTCCTGGTTGACACATTCATTCTTTAGAAGAATGCTGTTTGGTCTCCATGTATTTGGGTTCCTTCCAAATTTCCTCCTGGGATTAAGTTCTAGCTTCGGAGCATTGTGGTCTGAAAATATGCAGGGAATGATCACAATTTTTTTTTTTAATGGTTATTTCTTTTTTTATTATTTATTTGATAGGCAGAGATTACAAGTAGTCAGAGAGGCAGGCAGGGAGAGAGAGGAGGTAGCAGGCTCCCTGCTGAGCAAAGAACCCAACATGGGGCTTGATCTCAGGACCCCAGGATCATGACCTGAGCTAAAGGCAGAGGCTTTAACCCACTGAGCCACCCAGGTGCCCCGATCCCAATCTTTTGATACCCGTTGAGACCTGATTTATGACCCAGCATGTGATCTATTCTGGAGAATGTTCCATGTGCTCTAGAGAAGAATGTGTATTCTGTTGCTTTGGGATGAAATGTTCTAAATATATCTGTGATGTCCATCTGGTCCAGTGTGTCATTTAAGATCTTTATTTCCTTGTTAATCTTTTGCTTGGATGACCTGTCCATTTCAGTGAGGGGAGTGTTAACGTCCCCTACTATTATTGTAGTATTGTCGATGTGTTTCTTTGATTTTGTTATTAATTGGTTTATATAGTTTGCTGCTCCCATGTTAGGGGCATAGATATTTAAGATTGTTACATCTTCTTGTTGGACAGACTCTTTGAGTATGATACAGTGTCCTTCTTCATCTCTTAGTATAGTCTTTGGCTTAAAATCTAATTGATCTGATATAAGGATTGCCACCCCAGCTTTCTTCTGATGTCCATTAGCATGGTAAATTGTTTTCCACCTTCTCACTTTAAATCTAGATGTGTCTTCAGGTCCAAAATGATTTTCTTGTAGGCAGCATATTGATGGTTTATTTTTTTTTTAATCCATTCTGATACCCTGTGTCTTTTGATTGGGGCATTTAACCCATTAACATTCAGAGTAACTATTGAGAGATATGAATATAGTGCCATTGTATTGCCTGTAAGGTGGCTGTTACTGTATATTGTCTCTGTTCCTTTCTGATCTACTACTTTTAGGCTCTCTTTTTGCTTAGAGGACCTCTTTCAATATTTCCTGTAGAACTGGTTTGGTGTTCGCAAATTCTTTCAGTTTTTGTTTGTCCTGGAAGCTTTTTATCTCTCCTTCTATTTTCAATGATAGCCTAGCTGGATATAGTATTCTTGGCTGTATGTTTTTCTCATTTAGTGCTCTGAATATATCATGCCAGTTCTTTCTGGCCTGCCAGGTCTCTGTGGATAAGTCTGCAGCCTATCTAATATTTTTAACATTGTATATTACAGACTTCTTTTCCCAGGATGCTCTCAGGATTTTTTCTTTGTCGCTAAGACTTATAAATTTTATTATTAGGTGATGGGGTGTCGATCTATTCATTTTGATTTTGAGTGGGGTTCTCTGCCCCTCCTGGATTTTGATGCTTGTTCCCATTGCCATATTAGGGAAATTCTCTATAATATTTCTCTCCAGTATATCTTCTGCTTCCCTCTCTCCTTCTTCTTCTTCTGGAATCCCAATTATTCTAATGTTGTTTCATCTTATGGTGTCACTTATCTTTCAAATTCTCCCCTCGTGGTCCAGTAGCTGTTTGTCTCTCTTGTACTCAGCTTTTTATTTTCTGTCATTTGATCTTCTTTATCACTAATTCTTTCTTCTGCTTCATTTATCCTAGTAGTAAAAGCCTCCATTTTCTATTGCACCTTTTTAATAGCTTTTTTTATTTCAACTTGGGTAGATTTTAGTTCTTTTATTTCTCCAGAAAGGGCTTTTATCTCTCCAGAGAGGGTTTCCTCTAATATCTTCCATGCCTTTTTCGAGCCCGACTAGAACCTTGAGAATCGTCATTCTGAACTCTAGATCTGACATATTACCAATATTTGTATTGATTAGGTTCGTAGCCTTCAATACTGCCTCTTGTTCTTTTTTTTGTGGTGAGTTTTTCTGCCTTTTCATTTTGTCCAAATAAGAATATATGATGTAGCAAATAAAATACTAAAGGGGTGGCAAAGACCCCAGGAAAATGCACTTTAACCAAATCAGAAGAGACCCCAAATCGTGAGAAAGGGGATAAAAAGAAGTTCAGAAAAAGAAAAGAAAAAAGAAAACAAATAAAGAAAAAGTAGAAAAAGAAAAAATATCTATATATTAGACTGGTGACTAGAATAGGGTCACCCACTTAATTTTGGGGGTATTTTGGTCTCTTAGAAGAAACTACCTCCCAAAATTTAAAGAATGAAAAACATATATAAGGGTAAACACAATGAAGGGATGGAATATGCCTATAAAGATGAAAAAACTTTTTTTAAATTTCTATAAAAGGATTTGATAAAGTAAGTTCTTTGGGAGAATAAAGAAAAAGGAAGTGGAGAGAAATTTGCTCAGCCTGGAGACTAGAACAAGCTGTAGCTAGATTTAAGGTATATTTTGTTCTATTAGAAGAAGTTGTACCCCAAATTTTTAGAAGAAAAAACCCTATGTTTATACAAAAAATAAAGTTAGATATAATGAAGGATAAAATATGACTATAATAATGAAGGTTGCAAAAAAGATTTTTTTTTATGAAAGGTATTGTTAACATAAACTAGTTAAAAAATGTTAAAAAGGGAAAGGGTAAAAGTTCAAAAAAAATTAGCAGAAGAAAAATAAATTAAATTAAAAAAATTAAATTAACTGCAAGACTAAAAAATCATGAGAAAGCCATGAATTCCATGCTTTGCTTTCTCCTCCTCTGCAATTTTGCTGTTTTTCTTGGTAAGTTAACTTGGTCTTGGCTGGATTTCTTGTTGATCTTCTGGGGGAGGGGCCTGTTGGAGTGATTCTCAAGAGTCTTTGCCTGAGGCAGAATTGCACCGCCCTTACTGAACCCAGGCTAAGTAATCTGCTTGGGTTTGCTTTCAGGAGCTTTTGTTCCCTGAACGCTTTGTGTAGAGTTCGGGAGGATAGGAATGAAAATGGTGGCCTCCCAATCTCTGACCTGGAGAAGCTGAGAGCTCAGGTCCCCACTCCTCAGTGCGCCCTCAGAGAAAAGCGCTCAATCACTCCCTTCTCCCCGGCCTCCAGCTGCGCTCTGAGCTCACCCAGCCTGTGACTGGTTCAGGGTAACCTCAAGCTGAGAGCTCACTCCTTGGCTCTGTCTCTGTAGCCGGCTTCCCTGCTCTAACACCTGCATGCTCTAGGAAACTCAGACACACCCAATTTTTTTGTGACCCTGCAGGACCTGGGGCCATACTGCCCCCACATGGACTTTACCCCGGTTTAGCCTGGAGCGATGTCCCTCAGTGGAGCAGACTTTTAAAAGTCCTGATTTAGTGCTCAGTTGTTCTGCCACTTGCCAGGAGCCAGCCCCTCCCCCTGCAGTCTATCTTCCAGTTGCTTTGGATTCACTTCTCAGCCAGTCCAACCTTTAGAAAATGGTCAGTTTTCTGTTTCTAGAATTGCTGTTCTTCTTTTCTTCGATCTCCTTTTGGATTTGTAGGTGTTTGTATGGTTTGATAAGCTATCTAGCTGATCTCCTGCCACCTGATGTAGTCTCAGCCTGCTACTTCTCCGCCATCTTGACTCCCTCCTCGGCAGTGTGATATTTTACTCCTGATAATGTTGATGTGTATAAGCTTAAATATTATTTTTACTTTATGTAGTTGTACTATCATAATTGATTGGATTTTCAAATCACACTCAGTCTAATTAAAGAACTTTACCAGTGTCCAGTTTTACTAGTAATTTCAAGGATAGTCAATCATTGACTCACAACACAGTTCAGGGAAGATCTCACATGGCCCAGTGCATCCTTCTTCCCCAAGCTGGACATGTGTTCAAATCTTATGTAAGGTTCCAAAGTGCAGTTTCAGCAAAGAAACTCAGTTTATGAAATTTTCAGTCATAACTCAGTAATAATTCTGAAACTTGTATATTTATGCAACATTTTCTAGAAATACATTTCTCTTTCTCTCTTACTTTTCTCTTCTTTCTTTATTCCTTCCTTCCGGCTCCCATCCTTTCTTTTTTAACAAAAGTAATCCTTACGTAGGGAATGCCTTCCTAAGGTCATCTGATAAGTAAGGAGTCTTCTAACAAATATCCTTAGTCTATTTAACATGCCAGATAACAGGGAAAATAATCTCCATGTTAAATCACCTGATTTCTACTATTTGCCCCTGGCTGCCTAAATAAAGTGAATAAGTGAAAAAGAAAGTGAATAAATGGATTGCAGCCCAGCTTCCCCAAGAGTCATTTGTCTTCTACAAAAATTAAGAGGAAAAAAATACCTTGTACTTACATATTTACCAATAATTTTATTCTCTATTGTTTTGAGTTTTTAATGTGTATCATTTACCTTTTACCTGCAGAATATCCTTATCCTTTTTTCCCAGAAAGTATTTGTAATTCACAGAACCACACATCTTTTATTTTTTTGAAAATTCTTTGACTGTCCTTCATTTTTGAAGAATGATTTTGCCGGACATAGATTTCTAGATTGACATGTTTATTTTTTTCTATCAGTACATTACAGCTGTATGTCTATCATTTTCTGCATCTTATCTGTTTCATTAAGAAGACAGCTGTCATTAATATTGTTTCCCTGTAGGTAATATCTTATGTGCTTCCTCCTTATGATCACCTTAAAGATTTATCTTTGTTATTGTTTATCAGAAATTTCTCTTGATGTACTGAAGCATGGGTTCTCTCTCAGTCTCTACCTTTTTCTTGCTCTTGCTCTCACTCACAAAAGCCTTATTTTTCTTTTTTCCAGCAGGAGACTGTTGATATTTTTCAGTCTGTAAGTTAAGAGTTTTTCATCATATTTGAAAAATATTGACCATATCCTCTATGTATTTTTCTTCATTCTCACTCTCTTTCCCATCTGTTTCCATAATAGCATGCATTTTAGAACATATGGTATTGATCCCAGAGTCACTTAAGCTGTATTTCTTTTTTTTTCTTCAAAATATTTATGTCTCTGCTCCACTTTAAATAATTCTACTGACCTGTTTTCAGTTCGCTTTAAAAAAAAAATCTGTAATATTCAATCTGCTTTTAAGCCCATTTAATGCTTGTTTTAAATTTAAGAAATTTTATTAAAAATATTACTGAATCTTACTAATTTACTTAAATTCTCCTCTTTTGAATGGAACAAAGTAAATTTTGAGTTAACTTGGAGAGTGTTAGCAGCTTTAAAATAACAAATATTTCTGTTATGAAAATGGACTATACCAACTTTAATGCCAGATATTCTTTTCAAGTATACCTGTAAAATGTACAGATTTATTCAGAGGTTTTTCACATCTGTAATTAACATTATATCAGATGTTAATATGTCACTTGATTTTGCTTCTATATATACTTGCATATGCACATATATACTTTTTACTGATTAAAATACTTTAGACCTTTATATTTTCTTTATAGAAACTTTTTTTTGGGGGGGTGCCTGGTGGCTTAGTTGGCTTGGTGTCTTCCTTGGGCTCAGGTCATGATCCCAGGGTCCTGGGATTTCTCCCTGCATCAAGCTCCACACTTGGTGGGAAGTCTAGCTCTCCCTCTCTCTCTGCTGCTACCCCTGCTTATGCTCTTTCCCACTCTGTCAAATAAATAAAATCTTTAAAAACGAAAGAAAGAAAGAAAGAAAGAAAGAAAGAAAGAAAGAAACTTTTTCATTGTTTCAATAGTAAAATAATGAATATTGATGGAAAAACCTTTCTTGTTCAAATGTGTATAGGAAATTTTTTTAATTTTTAATTTTTTAAAGATTTATTTATTTATTGAGAGAGAGAGAGAGCGCTCTTGAGTGGGAGGGGCAGATGGATAAGGAATCCCAAGCTGACTTCCTGCTGAGTGCTGACTGCAGAGCCAAGTGTGGAGCTTGATGGGAGGCTCAGTCTCACAACTCTGACATCACAACCTGATCCAAAACCAAGAGTCAGAAGCTTAACTGACTGTACCACCCAGGTGCCCCTATGTTTGGGAATTTCTAAATAAAGCATAGTCACATATTTAATAAATATATAGTTAAGATATAGCAAAACCTTTAATATACTAAACTGCATTGGAAATCCCTATATTGAATACAGTTAAGTGTTTTTAAAACTTATCTGAGGAAAAAAAAAATCAATTTTATCTTCAGGTTTTTTTTTTTTTTTTTTGGTCCATGAAACATACTTTGACAAATGCTGCTCAAGACTGTCATTAACTATAATGTTTGCAAATTTTATTTCTCCTTTTTTCCCTGAGTTATAAGAGTTTTGTAATTCAAGAGTGCGTGTTGAATTTTTACCAAATTTATGTGTCATTGACGGAGGTAGGCTGAATACTTTTAAAAAAATATAGCAGTGATTACATTGTGTGTGTATATATATAGATAGATAGATAGATAGATATCTTATTTTTAAATAAAGAGGAACCATTGTCTCTTACGTCTACCCATTTATGCTGTTGCATAAAGTAGAGACTTCCTCATCATCAAATTATATAGGTCCATGCAACTGAAAAGTAGTGAATTATAAGATTTCTAAAATTGGGAGAAAGTACAGGGCATGAATGAGTGAGCTCCTTCCTTGTATGTCAATAGAGAAATTCATTCTCAAGTACATATATCATTTGCTTCTATATGACTTAAATTTACCTGGCCAAACTTGTTCCTTGCAAACTTGAGATCTGATGTTAGGAAGGATAATTTAATTCAACCTTTCTTCCTTCCTTCTTTTCTTTTCTCTTCCCTTCTCTCCTTCCTTCCTTTCATTCTTTCAATTTTTTTTTTTTTTAAATGAGGAAGAATGGGGAGAGGGGCAGCAGGAGAGGGAGAGAGAGAATCTTAAGCAGGCTGCACCCCTGTACGGAGCCCAGTGTGGGGCTGGATCTCACAATCCTGAGATCATGACCTGAGCCAAAATCAAGAGTCAAACACTTAGCTGACTGAGACACCCAGGTGTCCCTGGATAATTTAATTCTGAATCTAATCATATCACCTACTTCAATCCACAATACTAATATTAAAACTAATATTTTGATAGCAAGAAGAGAAGTTTGTGATAATTTTGTATCTCTAAATAGCCAAACATTTAAATATATTTGCATTTATGTAATTTTAAAATAATTTTGTCAGAGTCAATTTTGGTAATGCAATACTGTGGGTTTTGATGTGTTGATATAGTGCTCGCTTCAGCAGCACATAAAATTGATGTGTTGATATATTTGGTAATTCTATATATCTAGTTCCAAGTAAAATTAGTTTATAGCAAAGATCAGCAAACTTTCTTTTAAAAGGGCCAAATAATAAATAATTTGGACTTTGTGAGTCAAAAGTGTAACCGTTGCAGATGAAATGACATGGCCACTTTTCAATAAAACTTTCCCTATGACCCTGCAATTGCACTCCTGGGTATTTACCCCAAAGATACAGATGTCGTGAAAAGAAGGGCCATCTGTACTCCAATGTTTATAGCAGCAATGGCCACAGTCGCCAAACTATGGAAAGAACCAAGATGCCCTTCAAAGGACAAATGGATAAGGAAAATGTGGTCCATATACATTATGGAGTATTATGCCTCCATCAGAAAGGATGAATACCCAACTTTTGTAGCAACATGGATGGGACTGGAAGAGATTATGCTGAGTGAAATAAGTCAAGCAGAGAGTCAATTATCATATGGTTTCACTTACTTGTGGAGCATAACAAATAGCATGGAGGACATGGGGAGTTAGAGAGGAGAAGGGAGTTGGGGGAAATTGGAAGGGGAGGTGAATCATGAGAGACTATGGACTCTGAAAAACAATCTGAGGGGTTTGAAGTGGCAGGGGGGTGGGAGGTTGGGGTACCAGGTGGTGGGTATTATTGAGGGCACGGATTGCATGGAGCACTGGGTGGGGTAAAAAAATAATGAATACTGTTATGTTGAAAATAAATAAATTTAATTAAAAAAAAAACTTGGTATAATAAAATGGGCAGTAAACTGGATTGGGCTTGATGGTTATGGTTTGCCAATACTGGTCTGTAGATTTCTCGTGCATTTACATATGTGTGTGTATATCCGTACTTTTTAAAAAAATTATTTTTTACTGTTAGGTTATGTCACAGTCATAATTTTTTGAAAAGTTTTAAAACAATGTTTCTATTATAAAATACATACCAAATAATATAGTTATTTATTAACTGAATTCTTCACAGTCCTTACCAATAAATCCATCTAGCCTAGAGCACTTTGAAAGGTTAAATTTCAATACCTGGCTTCCTCATTTTATTAATCAGTAAATTATTTGTACTATTGAGTCAATTTGCTTATTTATATTTTCCTTTAAAAGTGATTTGCATGGGGCACCTGTGTGGCTCAGTGGTTTAAACCCTCTGCCTTTGGCTCAGGTCATGAACCCAGGGTCCTGGAATCGAGCCCCACATTGGGCTCTCTGCTCAGCAGGGGGCCTGCTTCCCACCTCCCCCTGCTTCTCTGCCTACTTGTGATCTCTCTCTGTGTCAAATAAATAAATAAAATCTTAAAAAAAAAGTGATTTGCATGTGGAATTTTTGGAATGCCATTTAATTAATATTTACCTATTAACCAATTTCCATCATAATATAATAATAGTTATATGTTCATTCTCCTAAGTATGTTTTAATATTAATAAGTTAATAATTTAATATTATTTAATATTTACCTTAGGTTCTTGGTTCTGTAGTATAGTGCATATATATTTTAATGATTTATTATAAGTAAAATTAGCTTTATTTTATCCAAGCAGTTATTTTGCTATTTTTTATTTACTTCTGCTTTCCCTTACATTAATTTCTTCTTTGTTTGATTTATTTATTGTACATCACCTTTTTATAATTGAGTACTAAATTCATTTTTAAGATATGTGTGACGCTTTTGCTTTTTTAATTTAATTTTAAGAGTTAAAGTTTTTGTTTTGCTTCCTTTTTTGTGTGATTTATAACAAAGCTCTTATTTTCTTTATGTTTTTTCATTCTTTGTCTTATTTCTTTATGTTTTTCCTTTCTCTGTACAAAGATGAATCTCAGAGCCCTTGTGTTTGGGGGGGGCTAGGTTTCTATTGCTTTTTTTGTTGTATCGAAGATTAATTAGTAGGAAGAATTCATGGTCAGAGATGAAGTAAGATTTAAATTCCATCTGTTCAATGTATATAGAGATTTTCTTATGCCTAATACATATATGTACATATATGTATGTGCCTAATACACTAATACACTCTCAAATTTTTAACAGTTTGAGAGACTGACTAAACAGATGGACATGGTCTTAAATAAAAAAGCAGAACTCTGACCAACAATCCTTGTAGCAACCAGTCCTAGAAGTCAAATCACAACCTCTAGCAATCACCTAAAATAGCCAAAACTTTATCCAAACTGACAGCTTCCATAATTCTGTACCTCTCCCTTACTTATGACTAAGGCCATCCAAAGCCAAAAGTGCTTCCTTAAACAATTTCATGGGACACCCAACCTTTATTCAGCTCACTTCTAGCTTCCCCATGCCATTAGCTGTCAATAAAAACATAATTAACCCAAATCTTTCTCTCTTCTCCACTCTAAAGCTTCCCCACCTCTCCATTTTTAGGTTTCTGCCATTCACAGATTGTGACTGATTTTCTTGCCATGTCATGCTCTGAAAAAATACACTTTGCTTGTTCTCATTTGGGTGGTCTTCATTTTTTTCAAGGTTAGTACAATTTGACAGGGGCAAGGAGTTCTCTTCATTGCAGTGTTAATACTCCACAACCATACATTCATTATACATGTAATCACACACACTCATACACACACACACACACACACACACACACACCACTCACACACACTCACAGGCAGCAATCATATATACACATAAATGAAACTACATATTTACATATGTACACTTATCTATGGAGAAGGGAGGGCATCTGGTATCTTTCTCTCCCATGGGATATAGGTAAGGTTGTTATAAATCTAAATTCTATGGCCTATAAAACCATTGTTCCTCCTCTAGACTTCTGGAATTTGCAGTGAATTTAATCTCCTATGAGATAGTTAGCCAAGTCTTCCATATTATTTTAAACTACTTATTTAGAAGTACTAGTGAGACATGGAAGCTTACTAAGTATTTTGTGGATTATTTTGTAGGAGAATGAGGGAGGAATTTGCATGACATACTGCAGAGTAAGACAATTTCTAATTTCATAGTTGACATTTCCTTTCTTAAATTCCTTATTCAGGTATCCTTTCACTAAATATTTTTCTCCTTTCCCTCTGTGTCACTACTTCTCTCCTGGGCACTCCATTCCCTTCAAATTTCCCTTCAGAACTGCTAATTCCAATGTATCTGATCCCCTCCCCTATTTTAAAATTTAATTTAATAATTTATACAATTTATTTTTATTATTTTATTTATGCTGATAAACATGTTTAGTGCTAAATGCTGCTCTTAATATATCCTACAGAGCTTAATATGTAATATTTTTTGGTCATTATGTTTTAGAAAATTCTTAAATTTTGAGTTTGTATTTTTTAACTCAAGAAATGTTTAATAGACGAGTTTAACTCTTTAACTCTAGAAATGTTTAATAGAAAAGTTTAACTCTTTAACTCAAGAAATGTTTAATAGAAGAGTTATAGATTTCTGGGTGGAAGGGTTTTTCTGCAATTTCTTTTTGTTAGTTATTTCCAGTTTTATTGTATTATGACCAGTAGTGTCCTTTGTAATATTTTTGTCATAGACATCTTTTTCTTTCCAAGTTTTTATTTTAATTCCAGTTAGTTATAGTTAGTTAAATATAGTTTATATTCTATCTAAAGTATAATTTTAGTTTCAAATATAGAATTTAGTGTTTCATCACTTGCATGCAACATCCTGTGCTTGTCACAGCAAGGGCCCTCCTTAATCCCCATGACCTATTTCACCCATCCCTACCCACCCACCCACCTCCCCTCTGGTAACAATCTGCTTATGCTTCATAGTTAAGAATCTGTTGCATGGTTTTCCTCTTCCCTCCCACCATGTCTGTTTATTTTGTCCTTAAATCTCACATTTGAGTGGAATCATGTGATATTTGTCTTTCTCTGTTACAGAAGTTCCCGAGTTTTGTTACCTAAATATAATCAACTTTTGCAGATGTATCCTGGACAGTTGAGAAAAATGAGTAGTCTCTATTATCAACATATAGAGTTTTGATTTATATCCCATAAGATTTATCATATCTATTTTCTATTGCCTTTTTGTGTACATCTGATCTGCCTTGGAGTGAGAGAATTGTATTATTGTGATTCTGTGTCTACTACACATCCTGTAGTTTTTTTGTCTTAGAAGTAGTAGGTTATTGGGAGCATGAATATTCATAAATATTATAGTCTCAACTTGTTGAATTGAAAAGTGTTTTAGTATTGAAAAGTGTTCTTTGTCACATTTCATGTTTTTGGACTGGTCTTCTGTTTTGTCTGAAATGGCATTATTTGTTGCTCTGTTTCTGTTTTCCCGTAATATTTTTGTTCTTCCTTTTATTTTTTAGTCATTCCTAAATGTGTCTTAAATATGTCTCTTATGTACATTGTATAGTGGAGACTTGTTTTCTAAGACAAACTGAAAACAATTTAATGGGTGAATGAAGTGAATTTAATATGTTGATACGATATTTTACAGTTATATATGTTTTTTGCTGTTTTATTTTCTGTGAGATGTTTATTATTTTACATAATTACATTAAATGTGAGCATATATATAAATATACATATATATTTATTTATATTTAAAATTTTAGATTACTTCAAACCCCTGTTTACTTATTTAATCTCTTAATATCTGGCCTATTAATTTCTATCTGTGTCCCTTGGGACCCCTTTTTTCCAATATAATGAACTTTATTTTTCTTTGCTCTACTTCCGAATCCTAATTTTTTTGGTTATATTATTTCTTTGTTACAATGCATAACAATTGTTTATTAGTCTTCCTGTTTTTCATCTTTTCATATTACATGTACATTTTATAGTATTTTAAAAAGTTCACCCTCGGTTCATTAGCTAAAATTTTCTTGGTTGTTACTTTGGTAGATAAAGCTCTTCCTCTAGTAGATTACTCAAGAAATGTTTATGGGTATAGAATTCACCTATCCCTGTCTCTTTCCCTTTTGATTTGTAATTTACTTTTTAGAAGAAAATGGACAGTTTTATAAACATGTTCATAGTTGGATTTCAACGATTTTACCCTCAGAGAGGAGTTCAAGAAGTCCTCTGTTCTTTGTACTTCCTGTATTCCTGAGAGTTAATAGAGAATCTTGATCAGATTCGGATTCATTTTGAAAAATTGGCCTCTGCTTTGTATTCCCTGGCCAACCACTGGTGACGCTATACATAGACCCTCTAGAGTAGTTTTATGGTAATCTTTATAAAAATATTTAACTGTTCATTGAGTAATGCATGAATAAATAAATATGATAGGTCTGTGATGCTATGACTATTATTGAGTATTTATTGTGCTGTAGGCACTATTCTCTTTCATTTAATTTAGTGTGAACTCATACTTAACAGACATTAAATAAATGACTTCAGTGATGAGACTGACGGGAGAGAGCTCAGAATTTAGCTTTGTGCTAAAGACCACATATTTAATCACTAGGCTGTACTATCTTCACATTTCCCAGGCATTGATATAAAATTCATAAAACACATAGTAGGTTTTATATTCTATCTACTATTTATCCAATTCACAGTACATAAGATGTAGAAAAACAGAAAAAAAGATTTGTATCAGATGAGAAGGATTTTTTGATTTCTTAAATCTAAGTTACTAGCAGTTGTCTCCCTCCCAAATGAGAGCAGTGTCCTCCAACTTTATGCCATGTGCACAAGAAAAACACAGTGGGGTATAACCCCTAAAGATACTGGTAGAGTGAGAGTTAAGAGTTGGACTCTAGGGCTGCATGGATGGCTCAGTTGGTTAAGCAACTGCCTTTGGCTCAGGTTATGATCCTGGAGTTCCAGGATCGAGTCCCACATCAGGTTCCCAGCTGATGGGGAGTCTGCTTCTCCCTCTGACCTTCTCCTCTCTCATACTCTCTCTCAAATAAATAAATAAAGTCTTAAAAAAAAAAAAAGAGTTGGACTCTAGTTAAGAGATCAAAGATTTGAAACCAAGTCTTAAGAGAAAAATAACATGTTTAATTTATGACTTTGTAGTTCAAGAAATTGTCTGTCTTTGACTTAGGGTAGAAATACTGTGACCTTATGCAAGAATAAATAAGGAAAGATTTCTTTGAGATCTAGACATGGGTAGTATATTAATGAGAGTGTAGGTTTCAATCTAAAGACTGGAGAATGAGGTAGGACCCATCTTCTGATGTCTGAAAGACCTGGGTATGCATAGAGCCAAAGGATAAAGTTACCCAGGGAGTCTTACAGGGATATTTGTTGGAGATGACAGAACGTAAAAAATTATGTGCATGCAACAGATATTTCTTTGTTTATATATGATCAGTTCAGATCAGTGCTCATCTCCTGCCCATTCAGTACCTGAAGAGGAGGTAAAGAGATTTCTTTTGACACCTAGAAAATTGGTCTGTTATGAAAATTGGCTCAAACAGGTCTGATATTGGCTTCACAGGAGCAAACAAATGTTTTTAGAAATATATGATAAATGTCATTAATTCATAAGAGCACTCCACCCACTGATTAAAACTCTTCTTTGGTCTACTTAAAATGAAGTGATTCAGTCTTCTAGGATACAGAAGAACTGAGAGGTTCTGTTTACTAGTTCACGTGAGTTCAATATTGGACCTTGAATTATATATTTCACACAACAAAGGGATATATGGAAATTATTATTTTTTAATTACAACCCTAAAATGAAGACCCAAAACAAAAATTCTTCCTGAATTCAACCATTGTTTAAAAATTTCATGAAAGTTATTTGGGTTCTTGCTTTGGAGAAGTCATTAAAAAATAAAAAGAAAAACGTTGGCCAACTATGGGCATATCTGAGTTCCAGAAAAGTTGAGTTTTCTTCTTGGAAGGGAGACTATTTTCTTTGATGCTTTTAAGTATTTCTTTTCTACAACTAAGATGTGTATTAAAGTGAGAACAGGAAAGGGAAATGTACTCTTGTTCCTGATAAAATTTAAAGTAAATTGGTGGGCCTTCTGAAAACTTATTGTCCGTATCTACCAAGAGTTCTGTGAGTCATACTTAAAAAAGTAAACAACCATGGAATAAAAGAACTATATTCTGGGATATAACTTGCTGCTTATTTTTTCTATATCCCCTGAAGGAGCTGGGATAAGAAATTCTTTCTAATCTTTCCTTGTGGAACAAATTATTATACTTTCATGACAAATAAGTAGAAATTGAATTGAGGGTCCTGGGGATCTCACAAAATTCTTTGTCTTGTGGCGTAGCAGAAATGGTTTCAAACTTAAGCTAAATGACTCTAAAAATATAATGAGATTGAGATTTTATGATATTGTGTATCCCTTTTAGATCACATGACAAAGTGATAATAAATAATGAAAATAATGACCTACTAAAATAGGGAAAGAAAACTGATAAAACATGGAAACACAAAACAAATATTAGTTAAGCTATGTTTCTGCTGTCTCTGGCACGGTCAAAAACGTAACAAAAAAAATTAAAAATAATAAAAACTGAAAACAAACATATCAAAAAATACTTTTAGCAAGAAATTGAGTTTTTTTATCACGAAAGAAGTAAGGGTAAAAAGGTTTTCTCCATATAAAATATATTGACCTTCTTTTATTTTGTTCTCATTTTTTTCTGTTCCCATTACTAGTCAATCATTCAACTTTGTGATTTGAATCTTATATACTGCTTATTCAAGCAAGGTCTTGAAGTTCCTCAACTTTGAAGTTCAGTTAAATTACACTTAATTATGATTGCATATTGACTGCCAAGAAGATAGCAGATACACACATGACACACAAATGGATTCCAATTATGAAATTCATACATTTCTTGGCTGTTGAGAGTCTTTATCTCTAGATGGTGTTCCTGAAATTAAATTCATTCTTAGGCCTTCCTAAGTGCTTCTATTATATGTGTTCATATGAAAAGTCTGAAGTGACTCTATTATTGACATAGAAATTCTGCAACCCATGGATACTGATCTTTTTTTTTTTTTTTTTGAGCTATTTTTAAATCTCACTCACCTTTTCTTGGTTAAATATCCCTAAGGCTTAATGAGCTTTTCTTCTTCCTAGTTTATGCATGTGAAATCATGATGTGCTTCATTCCTAGAACATAGTAGGCTTCCAGGAAATACAGGCTTGCATTTCATCAGAAGTCTGTGATGAATGAAAACTCTTGCAACCAATTTAGTGTTGGATTTCATTCTGTATCTTTGTTTTTGTTAGATCAGGCCTTCTGGCTCTCTGAAGTGTCTAATGTGGCGTTTTTGTATCATTAAAGGAGTTGTCTCATATAGTAATGTGACTCTACCATTAGCATGATGGAAATAATCTAATTTACTCTTTTCATATTAAAATAATAATGTAACTGCCATTTAACATGCACATCACATACTGCAAATTGCATTATCTATATACCATATTATCTTATTTCAGCTTCAAGGAATGCTGTGAAACAAGAACAGTAGCTGTTGTTAGCCATTTCTTACCTCATTTTATTGGTAAGAACACTGAAACTCAAAGATGTAAATTGATTTGTTCAAGGTCAGCCAGCCAAGAAGTAGCAGAAACAAAACCCCAGCTGCGGAGTTTTAGCCTCTGACCTGGTACTCTTTTTACTATAACATGCATCCTCCTGCATCATCTGCCTTATATTTCAACAACTGATAAATATGAGGAATTAAAATGTATGATGATTGATAATAGCCTACGTTCATAGGCTGGGATTTTGGCATTTCTGAATAAATCAAAGCTCTTTGTCAGGAGATTAAGGAATCATTGGGGGCAAAAAAGAAACTGTTTGCTTCAAATTTCTTAGAGAAAAGAGAACAAACAAATTAAACACACTGTCATAATGCAAATTACTTTTTGATAATAATCCACAGGCTATTTATGAACACTTATTCTTTGCCATGTAATTTTGGAGGTAGGGCTGGAAGGAACATTAAGGTCAAATAAATTAATTAAAACTATTCGTGGCAAGGCAGTTTCTAAATTCTAATTGTTATTAACTGAGTTTTTAAATTTATTAATTGCAGACTTATCTGGAAATAACTGCAGATAAATTAGAAAACTGTATGAGAGAGACAAAGAAAGAAAGAGAAAAGGGAGAGTCTTAAATTAAGAAATCAAGGGTGAGTTACAATTGTAGCTGGCAACACTCCAGAGGTGGAATGATCCTTAAAGATTACTTATTCTGATGTTCTCAGTGCACTTATAATGAAGCCAAAGACCACAGAGGGGAAAGGTCCACAGAGAGAAATTGAAGACATGCCATGGGCAGAAATAGGACTGGAATTCAAATCTCCTGACTTCTGTTCCTTTTCTTTTTCTATGCTGCCTCTAGATGCCACCTCTTTATTTATACAGAGCTTGGTACAGCAAAGAATTCAGTCACCATTTCTAGCATTTTAGCCAAGACTCAAAAACAGAAGAGGGAGAAAGCTTTGTAGTAGAAGAAAGGGAAAGATTTAGGTATGATTAACTTGGGAAAGCCTAAGATAGGCCATTTAAAAGTAGGGCATCCTATTGTGGTTTGTTAGGGGTGCACATTTGCCTTTCTTCAGTTGGTTCTAAATCAAAAGTGGGACAAATATTAGGAAAGCTATTAATTTTTAATCAAGTCTTGACCATTTGGGGATTGCTGTATTTATGGGTTATTGTTTGGCTTCATGGACTGGTTGCTGCAGATAGTAGTCTAATTTCCTTTTATTGTTACTGTAGACAGTAGGTTGGCTTCCTGGGCTGATTCCTGCAGTTTGTGGCACAAAGTTCTCATTTTTATACAGTGTGGCCATTGCTTGTTTTCATTCTCAGTCTTTCAGTCTCCCCTTTAGATCTCTTACTTGCAGAGGTTGACCTATTCAGAGGTTGTTGGGTTGGAGACCCAATCTTCACCTTTTAAACCTTGCTCAGTTTATCTTTATAGTCAACTGTATTACAAGATCTTCTTGAACTTTTAGCTATCCAGTCATCATGGTGATCATCTGATAAGAGAAGAAACATTTAAAACACTGGATAGAATGCAGAAGACCAGTATTATGAACTTGTGACAGAAATAAGGACAATTAATAGTCTCTGTAAGGTGCTTCAGATGCCATTTGCCCAACCCAGATCAAAAGAACAAATCTCATAGGCTGTAAGGATCAGCTTTATAAAGCCAAGTAGCTTTTTCCTTGAGACTGTCTCATCTTGCCTATCTCATTGGTCCAAGTACAACAGAAGTATTAACAAAGGTATAGAAACCACTTTGACTAGTCAGCAAGAAACCTAGAGGAATATGATTGTCTATTACTACTTGTGCCAATGAGTTGAGATTGATCTAGATTCCATTTAGGTCAGAAGTGTGTCATTAGGGGCGCCTGGGTGGCTCAGTCAGTTAAGCGTCTGCCTTCAGCTCAGGTCATGGTCCCAGGGTCCTGGGATGGAGCGCCACATTGGGCTACCTGCTCATTGATAAGCCTGCTTCTCCTTCTCCCTCTCCCACAGCTTGTGTTCCCTCTCTCGCTGAGTCTCTCTCTGTCAAATAAATAAAATCTTAAAAAAAAAAAAAAAGTGTGTCATTGATAACTTCTGCCAGAGTTAGTGATGGGTGTTTTTTTTTTTTTTTAAAGATTTTATTTATTTATTTATTTGTCAGAGAGAGAGTGAGCGAGAGCGAGCATAGGCAGACAGAGTGGAAGGCAGAGTCAGAGGGAGAAGCAGGCTCCCTGCGGAGGGCAAGGAGCCCAATGTGGGACTCGATCCCAGGACGCTGGGATCATGACCTGAGCCGAAGGCAGCTGCTTAACCAACTGAGCCACCCAGGCGCCCCAGTGATGGGTGTTTTAAGGTTTTTCTGTTTGTATGATTCTCCCCAGTAGAAACACTGCTCTCATTGTTTGCATAAACTGTGTCAGTAATTCCCCCAGGTAGTGTCTCTGAGTAACCAAGAGTAGCCTCATTCTGGAGCTTATGTCTGAATTGGACTTTCCAATGTTTGTGATTTATATAGTTAGAATTAGGGTCATTGTGTATAAACAGATCACCCAATATTGTTATTACAATATATGACATATATTTGATGTTATATGTCATATATATATGACATATATATATATATACATATATATGTATATATAATATACATACATATATATTACATATATGACATTATTTGACATGTTATTCTGAGGCAAACATGATTAGACATCTGGCCACAAAAGAAGTTATATCCAGTAGGGGCTTACGGAGATCCAGAAATAAAGTACTGGACCCTTGGTTGTGAATAGTTGGATCCCTGTTAGTCTCTTCCAGGCAATATTTGGTCCATCACACTATAAAGGTTATTGTATTCATATTTAGAATTATCTAAAGTCTAATCAGTAGATTATAAAAATTGGTTCTTTTTCTAGGAAAGAGAGATAATTTTGTGTAACAGGTTGATTAGTTTAATATCAGTCACCCATGTAGGTTAAAATGGAAATATCATCAATTATGATTCACTGTGATATCATTTTGATAAAAACTGAAATTGTCCAATTTTCCATCATAGGGATATAGTGAATGTGACATATACAAAAATTGGTAAGATTGAGAGATGTGACTACTGTTTGAAATAATATGAGGATGGCATTAGTATGAGTATGTCCTGAACTAATAGTTACAATAAGAAGGGAATAAAAGAGAGCAACAAGGTATCTATAGAGAATAAGAAGAATGATTTTAACAAGATGTATTTTAATTTTTTACAAAAAGAAAATAGAGATCTTGGTCTGACATAGTGGATAGAAATTGTCCATTATCATTATCATCTGCTTATTCCAAAGGTCTTGGGTCATCTATCTGCTTTTGGAGATCATACGCTTCTAGAGAATTTCTGAGATCTTCAGTTTGAGGTTCCCTGTTGATAAGACTTTTCAATTGTGTAGAATTCTGAATTTCTTCTTAGTTGTGAAACATGAATCCAAGAATAACTCCTGGTGTTTCACTGCAATATTTGTTATTAACAATACCTGATCTTTATCCCTTCCAGTGAATTCCAGATTTTTTTTTTCCTTCTCTGATGGCTCTTCCAATAGACAAAATCTTTTGATTGAAGATCATGAAAAGACTGTTAGGAGAATGTTTAAGAAGGTGGCCTTAACCTGTTGGTGATAGGAATGGATGCAAAATTTTGCCATGTCTACATGAAGTAAGATAAGACCTTCCGGTTACCATTTCATAGGGGAGGTAGAGCTTCCCATACTTACAAAAGAGTGGACTAATGGCCATAAACAAAGGAGTGGACTATATGGCCATAAGGGCAAGCCAGGAGTACCTTTGGCTAAGGGATATCAAGGATCTCTGAAAATTTTGCTAATTTTAGTTAAAATTCTCTTGGTCCTCTCATCCTTTCCAGAAGATTATAAATATAAGGTCAATGCAGTTTATGACTAAAGGGTAATGCTTTACAGAGTTCTTTTATAATGGTTCCCATAAAGTGTGTGCCTCAATTACTTGATATAAAAGTTGGGATGCCCCAGGTTGCAAAGAAAAAACTAATCAGATTTTTAGTGGTTGCAGGAGCTATAGCCTTTTGTCAAGGAAGTTGCTTCACCTCATCCTGAAAATATATTTGTTAACCAAAAACATATTCAAATCCAGTATGGGGTAGATGTTGGATAGATAAATGTTTTAGATAAGTGTTCTGAGAGAAAAGTAATCTCCAAAAAAGACCTTTTGTGTATTAAAAGAAAGATGGTGGTGATATAATGTGAATAGTAGAGAAGTGTTCCAGTGACCACTATCTGTGGCAAATTGGCATCTGCTGATAAATATGAGAGTATTTTACTGGGGTTACAGGACAAGATCTAAGTTTACAGTAAGTCATATGATAATATATATGTTACTATATTTCCAACTCTTATGCTTCCTTCCCCTCCCCCCCCACAAAAAATCCTGTTCATCTTTCTGTTCCTATGGACCAGATTCACCTTCTGCTTGAGATATAACAGAAAGACTAATATCATAACATATTTTATTTCTGCAAGAGTACCCAATTCTGCTTGTAAGAAAATTCCAAGGTCACAGAAGTATTTTCTAGCTCCATTAATAGTAGGTGAAATATAACTGACCTTGAGAGTATGTCCTTCTGGGTTCCTAGTGAAAGAATATCTTACTAACCTTTGAGAAAAGGTTGAGAAAGATGAGGTGTTAAATATACCCATTTTATCCCCAAAATGTTGTCCAGTAATTGTGTCTTTCCTAAAAAAAAAAAAAAAAAATTGATCAGATGGCCTAAAGAAAAAGTAAGATTCAAACCAAATCAAAATGAAAGAACCCAGTATAAAACTAAACTGCAATAAGAGAAATCTCTAATAGTGTTGGCATCATACACACACACACACACACACACACACATAAGTAGTCTAACATCTAGATATTTGAGAGTATGAGAATGTCTTTCTATCAAAATATTCTGTATAAAAATAAAATTTAAAATTAATATTGAAAATAAATACATGGTCTTACTAGTTAATGTTACAAATTAGAATATTCTTCAATGACTGCTTTTATGGATCCAGATGGGGCCATACATCTCCCTTGGTCTTCACCAATAATTATAAAATAGTGCCACTGCATGCAAAGGGAAGTTTACCCAGTACTGAGGTGTACACTGTAACACATTTTCATAAATAATAGCTAAAAGCCTCTCCACTATGAAGACTTGTTTAACTTCCCTCCTTTATTCTTGTCTAATGCTGACTTTGTACCACTCTTGTGAATTTTTACTTATTATGTTTGTAATTTATATATTGTGTATAAATATATGTACATTGAATATGTATAAATAATACATAATTGTATATGTATTATAATTGTATAATTATATATAATGATCTGCCAAATATTCCATTCTGTGGGTGGGAGCAGTTTTATTTGCCTTCGACCCTAATATTGGTACTACATTTGGGATATGTTAAGCAATCAGAATCTATTGATTCAATGAAGGGATTTTCATATGACAATTACAATCTTTAATTACAATTTCATATTATAATCTCATACAGTGAAACACTTCCTTTAGCTCATTTGATATTCAAAAATTTTGCATAAGGTAGGTCAAAGTTCATTGGCCCCATCTGCAATGTTAGAAGACAAACTCAAGAATTAAGGTCCCTTTTCAAGTTATCATTACAAATAAAAGGGTTTCTAAATCAAGGTAAATCTTTGATTCCTAATAGAGTGGGCACTCCCTACCACTTTACTGTGCATAAAATAGGCAGCACACCATTAAGACCATTATTTATCTTACTATCTTAGACAGTGAATAATGCTGTACTATCAGTTCAGCTTTGAGACTACTAAGAGTCAATACTAACCTAAATTCATTGTCCTTATGAGTTTATAGTGTTTCTGATATCAGCACAAATGTTTTTCCCTTGTAATTATATAATCCTTAATAATACACTTGAATGTACTAACACCATGAACCAGATGAATCTCTGAAGGAAAAGGCCATCTAATCTCCACATTATCTCAAGGAACAAGTAGAGGTAGAAAATTAAGAATATGCCTTCCTACAACAAGGCCGTCAGAGAGAAGAGTGAATTTGTCACCAAGCCACTTGAGGGCACCACAACATCTAAGGACATGGCATTTTTCCATTTCCACCATGGAATAAAAACTTTATATTCTTTTATAATTTTTATATATTTTTTAAATTTAAAAATTTTAAAAATTTTAAAATTTTAAAATTTTTATAATTTTTTAAAAATTTTATTTATTTGACAGAGAGAGAGATCACAAGTAGGCAGAGAGGCAAGCAGAGAAAAAGGAGGAAGCAGCTCCCCACTGAGCAGAGAGCCCAATGCTTTTATGGATTATATCTCAATCCCAGGATCTTGAGATCATGACCTGAACCAAAGGCAGAGAGGCTTAACCAACTAAGCCACCCAGGCACCCCTACATTCTTTTTCAATGTTCTTCCAGGATTCCAAAATATGTTTCTTCATATATCTTCGCTCTGGTCTTTCCCTCTCTTAGCCTGTAGCATCCTCTTATTATCTTGTCCTAAATTTCCCACCTGGTTTCATACCCCAAATTTCTAACACCCACAAGCTCCAGTAGTCATTGGGAATAGTCCATTTATTCTCTTTATGACTTTCCAACCCTACTCACCCTCAGTACTTTAATTCTTTTTTTCCTTTTGGTAGATGATCTATTTCCCATGGAATTTCTCCCCAGTTCTCTGAACAGGAAGCTGCTACAATTTTGCTCAATGGTCTCTCGGGTATTCCACAATCCTCCCAGACAGCTAAAATTTCCTTTTAGTATTCAGTGAGTCTTTCCTCAGTAAGACTAAAACCTTGGGAGACAAATTTGTATTTTTTTTTTTTTTTGCCTTTTTCTCTCAAGGAACTTAAGTAGGGTCTAAAATTGGAAAACATGAATATATATTTCTTCCTGAATCAGCTGAATGCCTCCATTCCCAATAGACAACAATGGAGCCACTTAAAGTGAACTGGCTGTCATGCATAGCTGACATACTGTGTAGCACAAAGAGTAGGCCATGGGCTTTAGAGCCAAACTCCCTAAGTTTAAGTTCTGGCTCTGCTGTTACCTACTGTGTTTTGAGTTAATCTCTCCCAGCCTCAATTTCCTTGCTTATAAGTTGGATAATAGCAATACCGGTTGTATATGGCAATTGCAAAAAAAAATAATAATAATAATAATGAATACATCACGAGAAGTATGGGATGCCTGAGTGGCTCAGTAGGTTAAGCACTCAACTCCTGATTTCAGCTGAGGTCATGATCTCAGGGTCACGAGATCAAGCCCCACATTGCGCTCTGTACTAGACCTGGAACCTGCTTAAGAATCTCCCTTCCTTTCCCTTTGCCCCTTCCCCACCAATACTCAGACTCATTGTACTCTTTCTCTTAAAAAAAAAAAATTAGGTGGTATGTCTAGTGACATTCTTAATGAACAAATGAATGCATAAGAAATAAAAATGAGAATACTGTTCTATTTTTCTGGACCATATCTCACCTCTGCCAAATCATTCTGCTTGGGAAATCCCTTATTCATTCACCAAGGCTCAAATCAAATACACTCTGGTATTTCAAGGCATTATATATTTTCTTTGATGTTCAGTGCTGTGGCTACTAAACATGTTTGGATTTTTAAGTGTAAACTAGCTAAAATTAAATTTAATTAAAAATTTACTTCTTCAGCCATGTTAGCCACATTTCAAGTGCCTCATAGACACATGAAGAGAGTGACTAGCATACTGTGTAAGATCAGTTATAAGACATTACCAGCATTACAGAAAGTTATGTTGGACAGTGTTTTACCTAAGACTGGAAAATTGTTTCAGTAATAACCCTCTGTAATATTGAGTATTATTTTTACTGTACTTATATACATATATAAAATATACTTACATAAATATATGCACTTAAAGGATATATACACATCCTTTACATATACATAAATATATACTTTATACATGTATATATTATATATATACATATTTACATAAGAGATATAGCTATATCTTCTTTATACTAGGCTTTATGTCCTTCATGATAAGCAAAATTATCTTATTAATTTTGTGTGAAGTATCTTATTAATTTTGTCTCAATATCCAGTAGTGTTCATGATGCATATAGAAAACACCTCAAAATAATTGTGAATTAAATGAGTTGGTCAATGAATAATTAACACTCTAAACTAAAATATACATAAGCCAATGAATTTTAAAATTTTAAAAATTTTAAAAATGCAGTGATTAAATACCATGGCATGACATTACTTTAGTGACATACTCTGGAGTATATATAAAAAGTTTTAAACTCATGACTTATCTCAGTGGCATACTAAATACTGTATTGCAACTTTCTGCTTTACAGACAGCTGAGTAGAATTCATCTCATAGAACAGTCTCTTTTTATATGGTCCATCGCTTGCCACTATAATTCCTTTTAAAGCTTGCATCTTTGTGCTCCATATTCAGACACTTTCAGAGAGTCTAAGTAGTGTTAATGTTTGGATAGTGGCATCTTGATACTTGACCTACACTGACAATAACTAATCAGTCAGTGAAATGCTGGCTCACAAGAGAGCCAGAAAGGGATTAATCTTTGCAGACAGACCTGGTATGGCAAGATACCAATTATAAGGGGAAGTGGTAACGAACATTTGGAGTCTTTATTAAGCATCGGACTTTCTTCCCTGCACAGAAATGAAGATATCCTACCCAAGCTTGCCATTTGATAGTCTCTCACAGCATAACTCCCTAAAGGCCCATGTTATTTGCACGACATTTTACCCCCTTCTAAAAATAAAAAATGGTTTGGCTTCAAAAAGATAAAAGTAGTAATTCACTTAGCAAATTATAAGTACACATCAACTACCAATCACTATTTAAGGAGGAAGTAACTTGGAAAAAATAAAGACGGTTGAAAAATATATCTTTGAACATCACTTAGAACAGAAGCAGATTGAAAAGCATGGTCTGCTAAACCCATCTTTTTAGTATATCGCCCCATATGTTCAGATGGCATGCTACACTCTAGTTTCCAAATTCTAGATATCTAAAATAGAAGACTTTTTTTTATGAGTGTTATATTTAGGCTTAAGAAATCATTTGTAGTGGTGGGTGTATAGAAATTACATCCAAGAGTAATTGGTAAACCCAAAAGTATATTTGTATTTCATGCACTGAGATGTATACAACTCATCCTGTAAATGATACTAATATTAATTAATCTTTTTCAAATTTCCTTAACCTTCCTATCTTCTCTTAGTTGAAAATAGAGCTAGCAAAATCCCTCACCAGGGGTCACCTGGGTGCCTCAGTGTGTTGAGCCATTGACTCTTGGTTTCGGCTCAGGTCATGATTTTAGAGTTGTGAGACTGAGCCCCCACGGGGGCTCTGCTCTCAGCATGGAGTCAGCTTGGGATTCTCTGCCTCTCCCTTTGCCTCTCTCCACCCCTCTCTCTCTCAAATAAATAAATAAATCTTTAAAAAAAGAAAAAATCCCTCCCCAGGAATTTCAGTAGGCAGAGGGTACTGTTAAAAATTTTATATTCCAGGACACATGTGTGGCTCAGTTGGTTAAGCATCTGACTCTTCATTCCAGCTTAGGTCATGAGACCCAGCCACAGGTTGGGCTCCAGGCTATCTGTTGAGATTCTGTCTCTCCCTCTGCCCCTCCACCCCATGTACACACTCTCTCTTTCTCTCTAAAAATGAATAAATAAAATCTTTAAAAAATATGTTCCAGTTCTTTTCCCTTCAAAGAATATTGAAGCTATGGGATTCTATCTTAGAGTAATCTAGATATTATGTAATTCATTTTATTTTAGAGGTCAAAGGAATCAATGCAGCATTTATCAGACTCAGAATAAATGGGTCAAAATAAAATGGAAATTCTGTGTTTATAAAATAAGGGCATTTGCTATTGATCAAAGCTTCCTTCTTTTTAGGGTACAGATTTTGTGTTGGTATAAACCAATTAGCAAGTCTATGGAGGAGGTGATTCATATTCAGCTCTCTCCTTTTATCATATGACAGTCTGAAATGACTATTTATTTGTTTGTTTTTAATTTTGTTTCATTTTTGAAGTGAATCTTTCCTTTAGTTCATCTATGTACAAATGCTCCTTTTCCCTAGACCAACATTATTCAAGTACCTTAAGTCGTAATAGGGACTGTCCTTGGTATTTACCAGGCAGCCTTTTTTCCTGGTAGGACCTTATTACCTAGACCTAGCCTCTGTCTTCTTATGTCATTATAGTAACATATATGTATCTGCTACACAATTATGTTGGGGCCTGCTCTTTGATTTCAATCTGTATTGACTTCATTCAGTTCATCTCAGTACATTAATTTGTTATTCATAATTCTTTGACAATATAATTAATGCTAACAAGTAAAAGTAAAGCAATGACTCATGCAGATTTTGAGAGGTTCTAAATATAAAATAAAATGAATAAATCTCTGATGATGGGAATTTCAAGTTCCTTAACAGGTTAAAGTAGTAAGATAAGCAGAAATATTTTAGGACACTAAAGAAAAAGAGCTTGTAAAAGAGTGTACTAGTTAAATGGTATAAACCTTAAATATCATAATCTATCTGCAGTTTCTAGAAGTTATTTTTATTCTGAAATCACTTCTGATTAGTGGAATGTTAACCTAAAAATCTTATTTTTGCCTGGTTACCTGAGAGATCCTTTTTCTCTCTTGCCATTACCATGGAGATTGAGGTGGTAGTAGCAGCCATTTTAACATGCTACCTGAGGTAGCATTTTATATGCTTGGATTCCAGGGAAGAGAGGGCTAGATGATGCTCTTATCTTTCATTTTTTTTTTAAGATTTTATTTATTTGACAGAGATCACAAGCAGGCAGAGAGACAGGCAGAGAGAGGAGGGAGCAGGCTCCTCACTGAGCTGAGAGTCTGATGCGGGGTTTGATCCCAGGACCCTGGGATCATGACCTGAGCCCAAGGCAGAGGCTTTAACACACTGAGCCACCCAGGTGCCCCTTCTCTTTCATTTCTTATCTCATTTTCAAACTTGGAAAACCCACACCAGACTCTCTAAACATGTAGGATGACAAATACCTTTGGGTTGTTTTCTTTGCAAATTATTTGGGAAGGTCTGTTTGGAGGTAAGCTAAACATAATTTGACTTTTGGATCTGTTAGTTCCTACTCCTTAAGCACCACAGGCTTACCAATTATGAATGGAAAAGTCCCTATGCAAAACATGTGTTTAGGCAAAAACTAAATAGATAAAGCCTTTCTTTCCTCCATATTCTTTAACTGTTCTTTATGAATTTGTATCTGTTACTGTTTTTGAGACTCTAATTGGTATATTTGCATATTGACAGTTTAACTCAGTATTACATTCTTCTTGTAAAGGAAGTACTTGTTCTATTTTCATTGATCTAATTAGAAAATTTACATATTGACAGACCTTAGAATACTCTACCTGGAACATATCCTTTCAATTTATTTGAATATTGTTCTATGTCTCCTTTTTGTGTGTGAGATAGTTTCCCAATAGCATGCCTTGGTACCCTCTGGAGGTGTTTCAAGTCCTCTCTTTCCAGGGATTCAGTACTTGATTTATCTCCCTTTGTGAGTAGTCTGTCATGTGTAATATAGTGCTGATGTTTGGTTTGTTTAATGAACTGGTGCACAATTGATGCTGCTTTCACAAGCCACTTAAACAAAGAAAATGATATCCTCTGTGTGCAGGAGGCCCATTTGAAACAGTACATTTTTAGGGTGTGATTTTATGGAAAGTTGAATGAACCATAAGAGAATGCTAAGCAGAAATGAATAAGATGTTTTCAATAAAAGTTTCACCTTCAAGTTCTATCCTTAAAATGCCATCTATACAATATCCAGAAAGTAACTTACATTTATTTTGGTATTTTTGTATAAGCCTAAGTATGGTCAGGACAGAAGTTTAAGATGTTTCCTTTCAAATAAAAAGAAAACAGATAAAATATTATTGTTTGTTAGTGCTCCTGAGCTAAAATAAGTTTGATAATCTTGTATATGAAGGATTTTATTTATGAACTATTTATTATATAACAAAGAGAATAAATTACCAAATCTATATTTGATTTTAAAAAGAGCTAGATTAATAACCAACAGAAAGTGGAAACTAGTAAGAAAAAAAATGAGGGGGGAGAGAGAAAGACAAAATAAAAAGGTAATAGTAAGATTTCATTTCTTTTGATGGCTGCATAGGATTGGGAGGGAGACAAACTATAAGTGACTCTTAATCTCACAAAACAAACTGAGGGTTGCTGGGGGGAGGGGGTTTGGGAGAAGGGGGTGGGATTATGGACATTGGGGAGGGTATGTGCTTTGTTGAGTGCTGTGAAGTGTGTAAACCTGGTGATTCACAGACCTGTACCCCTGGGGATAAAAATATATGTCTATAAAAAATAAAAAATTAAAAAAAAAAGAAAAATACTTGAAATAAACTCAAGGCCACATTAAAAAAAAAAAAGGTAATAGTAAGAAATTCCTTCTTAGATCATGACCATGATTTTACAAGTATGTAAGTTGGGTTTCTAACATGTGGTGAAACTATCAATCGCCATTGACTAGAAGGGAGTTCACCACTTCCTCCTTCTATCAAAATGATTTATCAAATTAAGGATAGTTTAATAGGCCACCATCACAGAAGCTGGGCTTTTTGCATGCACAGCAAAGCACTTAAGGGGAGCCCACATAATAACATGTTTGGACCTGTTGTCTTTCATGTGGATCACCCAGGTGCTGAGCGTGAGATTCTACCTCACCTTGTAGGAAGGACTACTTTCTGTACTTGCTCTTGTTCTCCCTCTCATTCTTGGTTCTTGAGGTTCTTGTTTTTTGTTTTTTTTTTTGTTTGTTTGTTTGGTTGGTTGGTTGGTTTTTTTGGCTCTTCTCTTTCTCCTTTACTAAAGGTATCAGGGAGGGGCTTCTTCTCACTTAAGAGGAAATGACCCCCCTTCTCTGTCAGACTAGAAGATCTAATAATAGCAAGAGTGGGACATAGAGAAAGAAGACCTAAGATATTTCTTATTTGCTATCTCCACACATTTTGGAATGCACATTTGGTCTATTCATAAGTACCAGTTGGTTTAAGATTTGAGTTCAATTTACCTAGTAAGTGAATATGTATTAAAGGCAAATATTTCATCAAGAAAATCACAGAGTTATTAGTGGAAGCTAGAAAACTAGATTGGATTGTTTCTACATCTTACTTATCCAAATCCCTTCTTTCAATATCTTTGCATCTCCATAAACCAAAATGTTCCACTGAGATTTTAGTCCCATTAAATTGAGAGAAAGAGTTTACTGAGTAATAAACAATTTCAATTTAAGGTTTTTGCTGTTCCATAATGGAGAACAGTAGAAAATCATTTTTATAATGAAGTAACTCAATTCTTTGCTAATTTTAATTATCTCAGTGTCTCCTGTCTCCTGTTTTAATGTATCATTTTGATGGTTCAGAGATCAGAGGTAGAAGAGGTTTTCCATATTTTGCCCAAAGATAAAATAATACTTTGATATGTAAATGGCATATTGGTTCAACTGCAATACATGCTTATTCAGGAAGTTACAACTAAAATGACAAAAATGAAATTTCTACTTCATTTTGACTAGAAATATATAAGCATGACCTGAAATCATGTTTGTAAAATTTCAAAATTTCAACTAGTTCATATCTTTTTGTATGCCTTTTACAATTTTATTTTGAAACTATTTTCCAAACCATGCTGTGGTTGATAACTTTCTTAGTTGAATACAGCTCATTTGGGGGTACTATTTTTTTCTCATTTCAAGCATTCTATCTTTTAGATGGAGCCATTCACAAAGGTTTAAATGTAACTGAATTATAAGGTGGGAAAGCCTACTTCCCCCACTCAACATGCAGGAGATTTTTTGTTTGTTTGTTTGTTTGTTTCAGGGGGTTGATATTTAAAAGAAGAAACTATCTGAAGAGAAATACTTCTTTTCTTTTGGCCTTACATTCAGTTCTCTGAAACTTGACATTCTGTGCACTAACCTATAATACTTCAAATATATGAACCTGAATTTGAAAAAAAAATGAGGTATTTATGCCTTTAAATGTGTACATAAGTATACAGATACATTTGAAAAATTATACTATTGTAATTATGTATATGTAAGATTGGATACATAATCTATATAATTTATAATTTATTTTATACAAAATAAGATATTTCAAAAGTACTGGTGCTACCTAACCACATCTGCAGGTTACTGATGCGTTTCAGAACAAGGGATTTTCACCATTACTCTAATTCTCCTTTACAAATCACTTATCACTTATACAAAGCAGTTGAAGTATTCAGGTAGCTGAGACAATGAAGAATAATCCTAGCTCAATTCCAGAAATCCCTTCTCTTATCTTTCCTTTATTTGATGAAACCTTTAAGAAGAATTTATTGAATCTCAGTATATGCAAACTGTCTGATCTCTTTAAACAAAGCAACATGTAATGCCTCGGAAGCATGGAGCCAAAAGAGTATTTTCTGGTGGGTATATGAATCAGATTCTTTCATAAAGATGAAAGAATCTAGGTTCTAAATTATGAATGCTGGTTTTGTTGAAAGAAAAAGTGTCTATTTAGACAGATGAGAAAAATACAAAAGCATGCTCCCTGGGGATTTATTAAAACTGTTTAGTTCTTAAAGCTGACATCTTTGTATATATAGATGATAAGTTCTCTTCCTCTCAGCAAAAGTCTTCTTGCCATGCACTAACACTAAAGGTGACTCACTAGCTGTTCTCTGGCAACTTAGATGCCTCCTACTGAGAGCTGGAGAAATGTATTATTTTGGATGTGTGACATCCTACTTTGCAGGATTCTGAAAATCATTCTCTACCATCTCTTATACAAACAAACAAATAAAAACACCACCAATACCACTGCAGTAACAACCACCATCTCAGACTATATGCTCAGTTAGTCACTTTGAGCATAATAATAACTAATTTATTTTAAAAGGTATGCACTAATTTGGGTCTACATATATACTATATAGAAAATATAGAAAATTTAGAAATATAGAAAATATAGAAATATAGAAAATTTCTCTATTTCCAAATACCTTACCAACATTTTCTATACATAGGATATACCATGTTAGCAGGAAACTAGATAGTGAACTTTTTAAAAAATCTATTGGATTATATTAGTTTCACTTTAAAGAAAAGTATGACTCAGGAGAAAGTTGAAAACACTTTGGTTTACAAAATATGGTATTGAGTAGAGGAAGAAGAGATCCACATACGTGAGAACTGAAACTGAGATTCCTTCTTGTCCCTTCTAGGACCAGGCATATTTTCTATACCTCTGTTAAATAATATAGTGAAACAGAAAAAATAGCTTTAGCTTAGATATTTCATCCAAAGAATACTTGCTAATGGAAGACAAGACTATGAACCAAATGAATAGGCTAGTTATCAAAATAACAGCTTGTTCATCAAGGCTTTCTAGAAGAATCTCACTGCACTGTGCCCCAAAACAGTAAATTATTATATCATAAAATTTGCTCAATCTTAAACAAGTCCCTGCCATGCAAGACCTACCTTAAACCTGTCTGGCCCAGTGCCTAAAAATATTTATAAACTTCCCTGACTTTCTCCTTCTGAGATCAGTTCAGATTCTGTAAATGCCTAATAAACTTATAATTGCTTGACCAAACAGGCTTTTCTGATAATATTTTGGTGAATTGATACTTAATAAATCTAATCTCAGGATTCTGTTAACATCCTGTTAAGTCTTGCTGCTATAGCTCAAGATCCTTGATTTACAAGAGCTCATGTTTCCAAGTCTCTTGCTCAATGCTCCAAAACCAAAAAAAGGTTAAGGTAGATTCTACATTAAATCTGAGATGCAATTTATCTTCACCAGGCTTCCAAATGGTAAGTTTATTTTGTCTTCTAGGAATGAGGAACAGTTGGAGTAATCCTTTGAATATCTGTCAGATTTGAAAACTTATCTGGCTTGGAAAACTGCCTCTTTACTACTAACACTACTATTTATCATTCTGTCTTTGCTACTTTCTGTTGTAGATTTAAAAAAAAGAGACATTTCATAACTAATGTTAACACAGGTCTGATGAGTCTAGGAGAGCTGGCTGTGAGAGTTAACAAGGTCAGCCTTTCTCAAAAAACTGGTATCTTTAGAGGGCAAACCTTGTCCTGGGTTACCAATCAGAATTGTATGAGAACTTTGCTCAACCATCTCATCTGTCCATGAAAATCTTTGAGACAGAGATCTCCCCTTAACTTCCTTTCTATTGAATATTGCATATTTTATGAGTCTGCAATTATAGATGGCAAACTGTTACCTTAGGGGTCTAAACAACACAAGCAACATTTCAACAGCCTATTAAGCTATATTTTTATATTCATCTGGGTCTAGGTTCATGCTCAAATTGGACCAGACTCCTCTGACTTTTGTACTAAAATTATGATTCATGTGCTTATCTTTTTATGTTATATTTAAAAATATTTTAAAATTAGAGTAGTCATCTGGGGAGATTTTGATATGCACATAATTATTCATTATGAAGATCATTAGAATAAAAAGGAGTAACATTTAACAAACTTAAAATCTCTAATAGTCTATATTTAATTAGAATAAAGATGTTTCCAATATATATTTAGATTCAAAATTTATTCTTCAATGAAGCCCTTACCCAAAGCAAATAAACCATTTTAGAAACTAAACCTGTTTTTCTTTTAGATTCTCCAAAACCACAATCTCAGTTTCATGGACTTCATGATCGATTGACTTCATTTCATTGATTTCGTGATTCCTCTGCTCTTGCTCTCTATATTCTGTTGCCTTCTGCTCTTAGCCCTCTACTCTTCCCTTCTGGCTAAGAAGAAACTCCAGTTTTCCTTTCCTTCTTAGTGAATAACCATCTTCAGAAGAAAATAAGGTATTTGAGGTTGATTTTTAGCCATAGTTTTGATATGAACTTAAAAACATTGTTAAAAATGTTCTAGTGTCAGAGTGCCTGGATGGCTCAGTCAGTTAAATGTCTGACTTCAGCTTGAGTCATGATCCCAACGTCCTGAGATGAAACCCCATGTTAGGGGTTCCCTGCTGAGTAGGGAGTCTGCTTCTCCCTCTTCCTCTGCCCCTCCCCCTCTAATAAATAGAATCTTTAAAAAAAAAAATAAATAAAAATGTTCTAGTGTTTACACAATTTAGACAGAAGTTTACAGAGATTTACAATGTCTCAATCAGTGTTATTTGCTTCATATGTTAGAAAGACAATCAATGAAAGTGATTTGATGGAAAAACAAGCAAATAAACAACTTCAGAAATCATGAAGTTGAGAAGCTGGAAGAGCTTCAAAAAAGAGATAGATGTTAATTCTTCTTTAATTTCCCGGTTGGTGTTTTGGTGAGTGCTGTGAAGTGTGTAAACCTGGTGATTCACAGACCTGTACCCCTGGGGATAAAAATATATGTTTATAAAAAATAAAAAATTATATTAAAAAAAAAAGAGATAGATGTTAGACAAGGATTTCTAAAATATTTGTAATTGGGTGTGCCTGGTTGGCTCAATTGGCTAAGCATCTGGCTCTTCATTTCTCAGAGTCATGAGATGGACTCATGTCATGATCCCAGGGTCATGAGATTGAGCCCCATGTCATGCCCTATGTGGGGCTCTGCACTGGGTGTGGATCTACTTAAGACTCTGTGTCTGCACCCCCTCTATAAATAAATAAATAAATAAGTAAATAAATCATTTGTAATCAATTATTAAAATGATTATAATATAACCCAGTTGTGAGAACAAAGGAGGGCTGGATTAATTGAAACAAATCATGGATAGACCCCTTAACACCTAAGACAGCATTCAGGAGTCGTGGCTATGACCACAACTCTGTCTCTCACATTTTATGAATAGCCTGAAGCTAGGAATAAATGGATAATTATGCAAGAAAAGAAAAAAAAAAAGATGAGTCACATCTCCATTATCAAGTAACCCATTTAAACATTTCAAAGAGCAAAAAAACAAAAGCCAACTAAGCCTCAGAATAAACTGATGAACTTAAAGATAAAAACAACTATATTTTCTATGATTCAGTTATTCTGGATTTAATTATGAAATCCAGGAATTGAACATTTTCATAAAGAAACATGTAGAATTATACAGTATGTTAATTTCCTGGTCCTGCCTTAACAAATTACCACAAACTGGATGCCTTAAAACAACACACAAAATTCCTTTTCACAATTCTTAAGACCAGAATTTCAAATCAAGGTGTCAGCAGGGTTAGTTCCTTCTGGGAACGTGAAGAGAAATTTTTTTCAATGCCTCCCTCTTAGATTCTGGTATTTTCTGGCAATCATTAGAGTTCCTTGGCTCATAGCCATCTCTGTTTCTCTCTTCATATGACCTTTTCCTCTGTGTCTCTCCTTCTGCTTTCTCTTGTAAGTGCAGGATCCTGTTTTTAAATGAGTTCACATTTTAGGTTCTGGAGACATGAATTTTTGGTAATTATTATTCAGCCCACTATAAGCTGAAAGAACTTTATAAACATAATCGCCCAACACATAAGCTCTTTGATATCAGTCTTAGAATATTTTTTTAATCAGTCTCCTCAAGCAAGGGCAACGAAGCCCAAACAAGCAAATGGAATTGCATCAAACTAAAATAAATTAAAATATAAATAAAAATAAAACACAATAACAACTTTTGCACAGTGAAGGAAGCCATCAACAAAATGAGCAGACAACTTATTGATCAGGAGAATCTACTTTCAACAAGATGTTAATACCCAAAATATATAAAGAACTTAAACAACTTAATACCAAACAAACAACTCACTTAAAAAATGGCCAAAGGACTTGAATAGACATTTTTCCAAAGAAGACATACAGATGTCCACCAGGCACATGGAAAAATACTCAACATTATTAATCATCAGGGAAATACAAATCAAAACCATAATGAAATATTACCTCACACCTGTTAGCTGGTTATTATCAGAAATACAGGAAATAGTGGCTGTTGGCTAGGATGTGGAGAAAAGGAAATCTCACACACTATTGGTGGAAATATAAGTTGGTACAATCACTATGGATAACAGTATGGTAGTTCCTCAAAAAACTAACATAAAACTACCATAAGATCCATTCCACTTCTGGGCTTTTATCAAAAATAAATAAGTAAAAAAACAAAACACCAACTTGAGGAGATATATGCAATATCATTTATAATAGCCAAATAGGGAAACAATCTAAGAGTCCATTGATAGATAAATGGATAAAGAAGATATGGTATATATGTACAATTAAATATTACTCAGCCATGAGAAATAATGAAATCTTGCCACTTGCAACAACATGGATGGACCTAGAAGATACTAGGCTAAGTGAAGTAAGTCAGGCAGAAAAAGGCAAATACCATATGGTTTCACTTATATGTGGAATCTCAAAAACAAAACAAACAAACAAAGCAAAGTAGAAATAGAGTCATAGATACCATAAACAAAAGTGTTCTTTACCAGAAAGGGTAGGGGTTATAGGGGAATCAAAATAGGTAAAGGGATTTAAGAGGTACACATTTCTAATTATAAAATAAATGAGTCACAATAATGTAAGGATATAGTTAGTAATGTTGTAATAACTTTGGTGACAGTAACTAGACTTATTGTGGGGATTGTTTCCATATTATTGAATAAAAATAGCAAATCACTATAGTGTACATCTGAAATTGATAGGATATTTCATGTTGATTACACTTAAATAAAAAAAAAAGACTTCTCAATAAATATTTGTTCAATAATAAAAAAATAAATACCTTAACAGTGAACTAGAAAACTTTATCTGGATTCTCATAAAAGAGAAATGTTACAGATTTATAAAAAGAAATAGTCTGGGTGTAGTTAATAAAAGGCTTCATTGGGAAGGGAGGGAAAACTGAATGGGAAGAAATCAGAGAGAGGGAGACAAACCATGAGAAACTCTGGACTCCAGGAAACAAACTGAGGGTTACAGAAGGGTAGGGCTTGTTGGGGGTGGCCTAATCAGGTGATGGAAATTAAGGAAGGCATGTGTTGTGGTGAGCATTGAGTGTTAAAACGCAACTAATGAATCATTGAATACTTCATCAGAAACTAATGAAGTACTATATATTGGCTAACTGAACATGATAAAAAGAAGAACTAATGATATACTATATATTGGCTAATTGAATTTAAATATAATTAATTAATCAATTTTAAAATACACACTTAAAAAATCAAATTTGCAGCTACTGAGCAAGGTACCTCCTTACACAGCCTGGTTAAGTGTTTATTAATAAAACATGCAGTTAAAAAGAAAAAAAAAGAAAGCCTTCATGGAAGAATGAAGAAATATGAAAGGATAAATAAGATTGAGATACACTGGGGACAGAAGCTGGGCTTTTAGGACAATTCAGGTAGCAAAATCTTCAACATCATATTTTTTTGTGAAATTGTTGCTGTGTAAATTGATGGAAAAATTAGTTTCTCTTTTTTCTCACAGAAACATTTGTGGCACTCATCTCTTCAATATCTGTCAAGTGGAATTTTAACTTTTATTCACATTAAAGACAAGATACATCATTGGCAGGGTGGATTTTATTACTTTAGTAGAAGGAAAAAAGCAAAACAAAACTAAACCTAGCTTAAGTTTTCTGTATTTGCTTCATCGATGTCTTTTTTAAATTATCAGATCACTTGATTAGCCATGATGTTCTTTATTTTCTCTTTAAAAATTTTAGAACTACATGTATTCATTTGACAGAAGAAAAGAAAATCTGTAGTAGTAAGAATTGATTTATTTTTCTTAACTTCTGTAGCTTGGAGAGCAGTAAGAGAATTTACTTAACCTGCTGGAAACGTTAAAATAATAAGCAATATTTACTTGTGTGTGTATATACACACACACACACCCATACATGTATATTCTAGGTATTTTATATATTTAAGTAGTCATTCATGTCATTAAAATAAATTATTATACTACAAAAGAGGAGATCAGCTCAACAACTCACAAATGCTTCTTTATTAAGAGAGGGTATTATTCGGGTTAACAGCTTAGAATCGAGAACTCTGCCACTAACTAGTCATGGAGTTTGCCAAGTTACTCTAAAGATTTAGGGTCTTAATATCTTGACCTCTAAAACTGGGATAATGATTGTACTTGCTTCATTAGGTTGTTTTTGATAATTAAATAAACTAATTTGTACAAAACATTTAGAATGATGACTAGCACCTAAAACCTCAATAAATATTTTCTCTTTATTACCATTATTACAATTACCTATTTTAGGCATTTTTCACTCCCAAGTAACTGAAACATCACACTAAAGAAAATAACTACTGACCAGAGAAAAATTTTTAAAGTTATAGTAAGAAAAAAAAGGTATTGGTTTGTAAAATACCATTATCCCCACTATCATTACTACCAATATAATCACCATTACCATTAATTGTCATTATTATTATTATAATCACTATATAATCACTACTATCATGGTAACAATGGCATTGACTTAATCTTTATATTGTACCAGGAATTCTTCTAAAAGTTTAACATATAAGCTATACTATACTATAATATAAAATACATGTAACACATTTTTTACAAGTCAATATTAATTAAGGACATTTAGTTAATAAATGGAGTAGCTAGGACTTGAACTCAGAAATTTTGTTTCCAGATCCCATCCTCTTAAAATCATATATTTTTATATACATATATAAAAATATAGTTTATATATATAATATTGTATATATTATATAACATTATATAATAATATAATAGTATTACATATTATATATAATATTATATATCTTAAAGCTAATTTATACATATATATATGTAAACCCTACATATTAAAAAGAGAATGTCACATATATGGGCAACATAGTAACTTATTTAACATATAAACCAATTTTATAAATCAGTAAAAATTTACAGTCCATCATGAAATGAATAAAGAATCTGAAGATAGAATTACAAGACAGAAATACAAACCATTAAAATAAGATAAAAAGTTCAGTATCACTCAAAAATATAGAAGTACTAAAAATATATATAGAAATCTTTAGGGGTGCCTAGGTGGTGCAGTAGGTTAAGCATCAGGCTCTTGGTTTGGGCTGAGGTCATGATCTCAGGATCATAGGATTGACCCGCTGTTTGGGTTCTGTGTTCAGTGAAGAGTCTGCTTTAGATTCTCTCTCCCTATGCCCCTCCAGCTCATGTGCTCTCCCTCTAGCTCTCTCTCTCTCTAAAATAAATAAATACATCTTTAAAAAATATAGACATCTTGGGGTACCTGGGTGGCTGAGTGGGTTGAAGCCACTGCCTTTGGCTCAGGGATCGAGCCCCGCATCAGGCTCTCTGCTCAGCAGGGAGCTTGCTTTCCTCCCTCTCTCTCTCTCCGCCTGCCTCTCTGCCTGCTTGTGATCTCTGTCTGTCAAATAGATAAATAAAATTAAAAAAAATATGGAAGTCTTTTGCCTAAGTAGTGGTATCAGAGAAAATTTTTTATTTCCTTTGTATTTTCTTTCAACTTTTTAGTTAAATGAGAGGATAATAAAAATATTGTGTTTTATGGAAAAATATACACATTCTGAGATGTAAGCTGTTGTCTGGGTGCTAAGAGTAGTGATTGGATACTGAGTGTGTAAGGTTTTATATTTGACCATAATGAAAATGGGGAGTTGTTAAAGGATAAGGGACTGATCAATATTTTAAAAAGTCTAATTTCAAAGAAGGAGGAAAGGCTGATTTTAGGAGAGAAAAGTTCTTACCATAATGTCTATGCGTTATTGTGGCTAGAGCCATTAAAATGGCAGTGGAAACTTGAAAGGAGCAATGGGTTCAGGGGAGATTTCTTTTTTTTTTTTTTTTTTTTTTAAGATTTATTTATTTGACAGAGAGAAATCACAAGTAGACAGAGAGGCAGCCAGAGAGAGAGAGAGAGAGGGAGGCAGGCTCCCTGCTGAGCAGAGAGCCCGATGCGGGACTCGATCCCAGGACCCTGAGATCATGACCTGAGCCGAAGGCAGTGGCTTAACCCACTGAGCCACCCAGGCGCCCCTCAGGGGAGATTTCTGAAGAGGAGGGGCAGAGCTCAGTGACAGGCTCTACAGTTGGACAAGGAGTCAAATATGGTACTGGAAGTGTAGTGTAGTTAGTGTAGTTGTGGTGTGGTATATGGCACCCAGTGAAAATCCTCACACTGCTGAGTCAGTCTCTTTGTGACTTGCATTTCATAAATCACTGTGGCCATCATTTGCCATTGGAATATCAGTCTAATTTTATAATATGACAATACTTGAAGACTAAGAATTTCATTAACCAACTGACATTACTGTTGTAGCAGGCTAATGACTATTTGTTAATCTGAAATCGCGAACAGTATACATTTAATCTTTCTGTACATTACACTCTCTTAGTGCTGAGAAATCTGAATGGGAAAATACCGTGTAATTGAAACTTGCCAGATGAACCCACACTGTAAACAAGGATTTGAATGTTTATTGACATGAAGCTAAAATAGAGTGACAAACCACCTTCACAGTTATCTTTACACTCAGATCAGTAGATCTTTGTAGCAGAAAGAAAAGGTCCTTTGGGAGTGGGAAAAAAAACAAAAACAAAAACAATAAAACACAAACTTTTAGAAGGGCAATGCTAATAGGTCTCTGCAAGTACTCTTATTATCTGCTTCCATCATTATGAATACCACTCACATCACTTTGGCTGATAGGCGCAACTTTATATTTCATAATATATTTAAAACATTTTAACCATTAAGACCATCTGGCCTGTGGGTTACTTGGATATTTAATATGATTTTCCATCTCTTGGCTGTGATTCACTATGAGTTAATTTAGTTTCTCTCTCAGGGGACAGTAATGGAAGCTGATTTATTGACTTACTGTGAAGATTAAATGAGTTTATATATGTAAAATGCTTTAAAGAGTGCCTGGCAAGTGGTAGCACTAGATAAGTGTTTACTATTCTGTATTATTACTATCATTTTACTCTATTTTTCTTAAATCTCCAGGGATGTATCACTACAGAACAATAGTGCTGACACAGATCCTACGCTGCACTCCTTTCTTGTTGACAAGGAGACCCATTCCACCATTCAGAGAAAGCACAGACATTAGAGTCAGAATTGATGTTTGCATTCCAACTGTGCTATCTTCTAAATGTGAGTACTTGAAGAAAGTATTTAACTTCTCTGAATCCCATATTATTTGCTTGAAAATGTGGTCTGACTACCTGTTCATGTTGTTATGTGGATTGAATGCATTTATAATAGTTGTTTGCCCATTTCTGGATATAGTAGTTACGGGATTTTTTTTTTTCACATCTGTAGTGTTATTTATTAAATGTGAAAATAATGTAAAATAATTAAGAGTGCGCATACATATGTTATGTGGATTATGACTGGTATATGTTTCCGAGATTCTAATTAACAGATTCATGATTAATGGGGAATGATACCCATAATTGATATTTTAAGCCATTACTCAGCATAATATATTAGACATGCTAATACTTGTTCCCTTAATCAAAATTCCACATATAGAGACTTTTCCCACCTTCTCAGCAAAAACAAGGAATGAATGCCTTAGCCCAGCTAGCACAAACAGGTTTTGTCTTTTTGAGCTGGGACCCATAGAGACCTAGAAAGTTGATAGTAGGGCCTCTATGTCATTGTAGGCCCTGGAGCTGTTGACAACATGATGGGCCTTTTGAAATCAGAAAAAGGAACAAGAAAAAAAAATGACAGGCTGAATTAAAAAATAGTTGAGAAATAAGCTTTGATGAATTTCAGTTAGACTCCCCCCTTAGGTTTGTGAAATGCTACTATACCCTCAAAATAAATCATGCTTATCTGAGATCACATTGAATGAGCTTTTTATCTGTTTGGTTTATCTACAAAAAATTATTTCTGACTAAGGTAGCTTATTCTACATCATCATATTTCAATAGTTACACATATTTTGAAAGTCAGGAGTCTTATAGACAAAGAAAATGGCTTGAGATAAAACACCGACGTATGAAACATTTACTACTCTGTTCAGTATATTAGGGCAAACAGTGCTGTGGGAGCTAAAGGGAGGAAAGGCCCAGCTCATGGACTGTCTTATTTGCTATTCTAATTAAAAAAAAATTTTTGTCTTCTATGCATGACAGACAGGAATAGTGACATGGATACATTTGCATTTGGTATCACTATAGACGGTAGTGATGAGATTGACAGATATAGGTAAGAGAGGACGGGACAGGCCAAGGTATATAAGCTCAAGTAAGAACAGTTATTTACATATGCCAGAGAAAAATATGAATGACGTTTTATTTGCTACTTATAAAAACACTATGATATGATTATGATTAGCTTCTGTTTTATACATGATAAAAAAAAACCTCTGATAGTTGTGGAGGCAGACTAAATTTGCATAGCTAGTGTGTAACCAAAACTGACTTTGAGTCCAAAATTCTTACACTTCAAGATCTGCATTCTAGAGCTACAGAAGTTTTTAATAAAACGTTTTCCTTGTTTCCAAAGCAGTGTCCCACAGGGTCCTTTTAGCAGCTGAAAAGGACACTGAGTGAGTGGGATATGTTTAAATTTTCAGCACCTCTGTAGAGCCTCTTCAGAGTTCCACTTTTATCTGGTTTTTCACATATTGGATTTCCACTTAAAATTCCAGTTGGGAAGAAAAGAATTAGGAACAGGATGTATTCTACTGCTGTTAAAGGAATAAATGTATAAGTATACCCCAAATAAATGGAGTTTTAAAAAAAAATCACACTTTTGAAATCCCTGTGATCTTTAAACTGCCACTTGAATGGAATGCCTTAAAGCAGACATTATGGAGAGGCAATCCTTAAGATACTGGATAACTCAAAAGGGAGATAGGTTGGCTTCCAGAGAAAGGGAACTCATGCAGAAGGGAGTCTAGCACCCAGTTTTTCTTCAGAAAAACTTAATTAATTATTCTGAACAATAACTAAAATCCATTTTTAAAATATCAATGTTTTAATTTAAAAGTGTACCCAATGGTGTCTGCTTTTGATTGTTTTAAGTAAACTAATTATTCCAGCTACTCTTTGGGTAAGTATAATATAGTCTTCAAAAGAAAAATCGTTTGCTCTGGAAAAACCAAGGAAAATTTTAACTCTAGGAGAAAAAACCCAGCAAGAAGGATAAAAGGAAAATCTGGCACACCCTATTTGTAATTATCTTGCATTGTGTTTAGGGCAGCACTGTCCACTAGAAATATTATGTGAGCCACATAGAAAATTTTAAATTTTCTAATAGCAACATTTAAAAGTTATTATAATATCTTATTTAAAGCATTGTATTCAAAATATTATTCTAACATATAATCGAATAACAGTTATGAATGACATTTTACATATGCCACATACTAATCTAGAAACCAAATTTTATGATCCATATTTGACACCATGAAATTTATAATTGCAAATATAGAGTCACATACCCAAGTCATCCTACAAATGCTTAAATGTTTTTAATAATTAAATCTAATATCATATTTTAAATTTAAATTAATTATAATTGAGTAATGTTAAAAATTAAATTCCTCAGTCACACTTGCCATATTTCAAGTGCTCCAGACCAACTTGTGGCCTGTGTTTATATTATAATGTTTGTAGCTATTTCTTGAGTGAAAATGATCAAGAAATGGGGAGTTCTAACTGATTAAATATTTAGCAATAGCAAAGGACTTTGTAGTTTTCATACTTACTTCTGAAAATATTTTATGTTTTCTGAGCTTGTTTTTCTGCCTTGATCTAGCCAAAATACTTGGAGTTTCAGGGTCACAATTTTGTTCAAGTATCTTTGATTAAGATTGAAGCTAGTGATGCAGGAGGTATAAAAGATTGAAAAGAATGACAATTTGTAACAAGAAAATGATTCAGGTATTTTTATCTGCTTATTTACTCTTCTTAGCTGGTTTCTTTATCATTTCCCCCTTTCTTCAAAACAAACAATGGCTAAATCACTCTGCCCAGGGGAGGTATATGATATTTTGGGGACTCTACTGTAAGAGACCTGCTGCATACATAAAACAATACTTTTTCTATTAAGACTATTGTTTAGAGGAATTTTAGGCTTATAGAAGAGCTAAGAAGAAAGTACAGAGATTTCCTATGTATTCCCTGCAACCACAGGTAATAGCCTCCCCTGTAATCAACATCTCCTACCAGAGTGTTACATTTGTTATAATTGATAAACCCACACTGATACATTGCAATCACTCAAAGTCCATGAATTGCATTATGGTTCACTATTGGTGTTGTACTTTCTAAGGATTTAGACAAATGTTGAATGGGGTATATCCACTATTATGATATCATACAGAGTATTTTCACTGCTCTAAAATCCTTTGTGCACTATTTATTCATCCTTTCCCTTCCCCAACTCCTGGCAACTGCTGATTTTTTTTTTTCTAAACTGTTCCCATAATTTTGCCTTTTCTAGAACATTACAAATTTGGAATCATAGAGTATGCAGTTTTTAGATTGGTTTTGATCACTTAAAAATGTGCATTTAAGGTTCTTCCAGGTCTTTTCATGGCTTGATAGCTAATTTCTTTTTAGCACTGAATACTGTTCCTTTGTTTGGGTGTATTACATTTCATTTACATCATCACCTTCTGCAGGACATCTTAGTTTCCTCCAAGTTTTGGCAATTATAAATAAAGCTACTAAAAATATCCATTTGCTCATTTCTATGTGTACATAGATTTTTCAATTCCTTTGAGTAAATATGAAGAAGAGTACTTGATTGATCATATTGTAAGAAAAATAACAAACTGTCTTCCAAAGGGGATATAACATTCTGCATTCCCACCAGCAATGGATAAGAGTTTCTGTTGCTCTATACCCTTGCCAACATAAAATCCAGTGTTCTGGATTTTAGCTATTCTTAGAGGTATGTAGTGGTATCTCATTGCTGTTTTCATTTGCATTTGCCTGACATTTAATGTGGAACATCTTTCAAATGTTTATTTTTCATCTGTTTATCTTCTTTGGAGATAGGTCTGCAAGGTCCTTGGCCTATTTCTTACTCAGGTTGTAGCCCTCTGATTTTTAATGTACTACTATCTAGCACTTGCCGTGATGGATAATATATGATAGACTAAAAAAGCTAAACAGAGGTTAAACCTGAGGTTCAATTTGGTAGATGTTCTATCTTTATGTGTATTCTTGAAATTCTCCCGAGGTTATATCTCTGGGCAAAAAGTTACTAACAAAGCTGATATTTGAACCCATTCTGTTTGATCTCTTCCTTTACTCTACAAACTTCTTTGTACTGTTAACAAATAGAAAAAAGTAAGGCACACACTCCTGGGCTATAAACTCCATTCCCAAATTTTGGTTCTTAAGGTTGTTCCTTCAGTTACGTAGGTTCTTAGACAGCATGTGTATTTTCTTCTGTGTGCAACAACAGCATTTACCTTGTTTATGGGTAAAATAATATATGCAGAATCAATATTTAATATGAATAGCTAACACTTAGACCTTTCTTACCATAAGCCAAACACTGTTTAAATGTTTATCTAGAATAACTTAGGCATATTTATAGAAGCCTACATAGGTGGTAACATTATCTTCACTGTGGAGATGGGGTACAAAAGATTAAAAGCCTGTCCTGACTTCACTTGGCCAGCTAGCATTTCAAGGATCCAGGGTTCAACAAGGATAGTTTAATTGTAGGACTTTCACTCTACCTGAAACCTTATGAAGCACTGACTTGCCACATGAGCCCAGTGATAGCAAAGCCATTCTCTAAATTAGCTGAAGATCTAACTGGAGAGGAACCTGGAATCTTCTCAAAATGAACAATTCAATTAAATAGATAATTCTGAAAATAAAAATGAATAAGGTTTGGTGATTATAAGCTAAAAAAAGATTGTAAAGGAAAGCTCTTTGTGCAGGACCTTGAGATCATGACCTGAGCCGAAGGCAGCAGCTTAACCCACTGAGCCACCCAGGCGCCCCAGGAAAGCTCTTTGTAAAGTTCAGACTGGAGCTGAGTCTTGAAGTATGAGTGACATTTGATTGTAGGTAGGGGCAGAGATGAAATTCCAAAGAAAAGTAAAAATTAATAAAAGAGTAGAAATCTATGCCTCACATGGGTAGTAGGGGAGAATAGCAACTTGTAGTAGAAGTGCAACTTGGGAAAATAGTCATTTTAAATCTATTAAAATCCAGTTTCCCACAGAGCACTTCTTGAGAGTATAGAGGCAGAATCCACTAGTGGTTTCCCTAGATTTTATTTCTCCCTAGGAACACTGAAACTCAACTTTCAGCAAACAGCAGTTGTTTTTGAGCAGTTGTACAGTTCTTGTGCTCATGAATAACTGCAGCTGATCTCACAAGATGTTTCCTATTTCTTTCTTTCTCAATTCAGTCACACTCTGTCAAACATAAGCATACTTTACCATGGTTATTTCACCCCTCAAGTAACACACAAGAACAACAAATTCTATCACAGATCAGTATAAGAAAATAGCTCCTGGTAAGCCTAGAAACACCTGGAATCTGTGAATGAAACAATCATTAACTTAAAGCCTGGACCACAGCTGGACTTCTTTCACGCAGGCTTGTTCCTGGCCATTGTCTTGAAGAATATAAGCACTGAGAAACCTGCTATTTACTAGGAAAGATGCTCATTCAGACTTAACTAATGCAGAGTACCCCGTAGTTTAAAGATGTAGGAGAAGGAAGGTCACAAAATGTTGTGAGAACTCAGAGCAGGACTGGACTATTTGGTATAAATTAAGATAAGGACTTAAGTTTATAAAGATAAGTTGCAAACATTTGGAGATAATTAGCTCTAAGTTTTAGTTTGTGACTGTTTGCTTAGGCAGCAAGTCATTCCTTAGTAATTTTAAATATGATCCAGACTTCACTTTAGTAAATTTTACTTTGTGCCAGTGCAAAATAATAATAATGATAATAATTGAGTGGTGAGGAAGAAACATTATGTAATTGGGGTAGTTTATCCCATAATGGTCAGAATTTATCATGCTTTTGTTTGTATATAAAATTATCTGTAATGCTGAATAGGCTTGATAGTTGAGCTTAAGGGAACTGTTTCCATGGAAGTACTCAAAGTCGGTAGTTCAAGTTCAGGCTTAACAAGTTTATTTTTTGTGAAAGTAATTTTGTCATACTTTTGTGTAAGAGAAATGTTAGAGTAATTACCACAATTCTCATCTTTATTTTGTCTATGGAGACATAGCCCAAGAAAAGTTTATTATAAATCATGAAATAGTTATTTGGCTGGCAGGAGGTGGACCAAACTTCTGTAATTTCAGAGGATTATGTAATACTTCAAATTCCACAAAACTTGTGATTATTACTATCCAGTACATTGAGCTTCTTTTATTTATTTATTTGTTTGTTTGCTTATTTAGAAAGAGAAGGGAGAGAGAGAAGAGAGTGTGCATGGGCCAGAGTGGGGAAGGGCAGAGGGAGAGGGAGAGAATCTCAAGCAGGTTCCATGCCCATCTTGGAGCCTAACACAGGGCTCAATCTCATGACCCTGAGATCATAACCTGAGCTGAAATCAAGATTTGGACCACCAACCAACTGAGGCATCAGGGACTCCACTGAGCTGTCCTTTAATTTGGGGTGGTCATATTCACTATGACACAATTTATTTCTCTCAATTCAGTATGGTGAACAAAATAAGTATTTGCAAAGCTGACTCAGTTATAAGAAATAGCCCATATACTTGGGCTAGTGACCCTCAAGCAACATTTTTTGGTGAGCACTATTAATGAGACTCATTGTTTATCATTGGGTGATGCCATCATGGTATACTTTCAAAATGTAAATACAAACAAAAACAATAAAAAATATTTACTGAGTATTTTCAATATGTGACATATTTTCCTTTACATTAGTATACCATTATAAAGACATCTGTGGCAAGCCTATATCAATAGATTGTCGGACTTTAGAGGGCAAATATATCATCTTATTCTGAAAAAAGAAATCACACCTATGTAACAGTGAAGACACTAAACCTATTTTATAATCAAGAATTAGGCAGAGCATGAGTTTCAGCAAGCACTTTTGAGATGGTTTAGGTTATTGAGGTAGACTTCATAGGAGTGATCTTGAGAAAATTCTCAGAAGTTGAAGAATTAATATGGAAAGGAAAGAAAGAGTCAAATAAGGGCAAGGAGAGAAGATTAATAAGGAGGAATGCAAAGGGAACTAACTTGTTAGTACCAGGTACACCATAACCTCAAGTTTTCAATTTAGATAGTTTAATTTTGAGCATTGTTGGATTAGATAAATTATCAAAACTTATATGGTTAGTAAGTGATTGAGGCAGGAACTGAGCCAGGAGCATCCTCCTCTTTTTAATAATTACACTAAGGTGCAAAGAGGAAAGTTAATTCAGGTGAATATGAATATAGTATACTTTCAAGCTCACAAAGTACTATGTCTCCAAGTTATTTAAATAAACCAACTTATTATTGATGGTTACAATAGAAATTCAGTAAGTTTATACTTGCTTTATAACAAAAATATAGGAATAGAGATGATTGAGATATGAATTTAGTATGATGAAAAGAAAAATCATTGCATATATAAACTTTATATATATTTACACTGAGAAAACAATGAAGGACATAACTAAAAAAACTATACCATAAATTTTTAGCCTAAGAAAAAAAAGCTGCAAGACAATAACTGTATACTAGTGAAAGAATTTTATAAAGAAGGGAAGTTCTTTATGATCGGAAGTTATGATCATAAGATTATAAAACTTAACAAGAGCAGGAAACAAACAACAAAACAAATGACTCCTTGTAGTGAGATGGTTCTAATCTATTGTTATATAAAAATACTGAACTTGCTTTTAACATCCTTGGAGGACCTTTTCTACTGATTTTATGCAAAGAATAAGGATGATTCTTTTGAGCAACTCTTAAAGGGCACACATTTTTATCCTTGGAGGTGACCTTGAATATTGAAAAAACTTAGAGCAAGTACATAGGATATAGAAAAAAATAACATTTTTAATATTAAAAATTAAAAGAACTTGTGAGGAGTAAAGAACAAAGGTTAAAACAACTATTACCAGTCTTATACATAAAACACATGCTTAATAACTTTGGGTAGCAAAGTTAAAGGTTGTTTATTGTTTATAATCACAGTGAAGTACCATCAGCTCAAGTAATTCATGTAACATACTTCCTCAGGTGTTCTAGTTGTTGGTGCTAGTGTCAAAATTTGTTGCCAGGCCATTTTCGATGGTAGATGTGAGTTGCTAAGGCATGGTTGAGTGGTAAAAACGAGACACTAAGGCATGAGATCCTCAGATTTCTCCCTCTCTCAAAGGGAGAAATAAGGGAACCAAGCAACATGCTAGAGTTGTGGTGGTTTGAGGTGATAGAGAAAAATTTTGTCAAAGAGAAATTACCATCCTAGGAGTGACTGAAAGATTTTTAAGAACACATGCATCCAATGTTAAAATGTAAAAGTAGTTTTTAAATGCAGCTTGAAAAAAGACAGCCTTTTCAATAAATGGTGCTGGGAAAATTGGACAGCCACATGCAGAAAAATGAAATTGGACCATTTCCTTACACCACACACAAAAATAGACTCAAAATGGATGAAGGACCTCAATGTACGAAAGGAATCCATCAAAATCCTTGAGGAGAACACGGGCAGCAACCTCTTCGACCTCTGCCGCAGCAAC